>NW_028327177.1:5938327-6240494 GCF_987537825.1 Furipterus horrens
AACTGTAAAACCAAAACCAGCCCCGTGGTACAGAAGTCAAGGCCAACTAGTCAAAATTTCACGTGGGCACCATGATCCATAGCTTTGGGTCAAAGTCATTGTCCCTGGCCAACAAATCCTCTCTCTCAACACTTTTTATTATGCTCTTGAATATCATTTCTTATCTTTGGTTTAAGATTATCTGTTTTCACTAAAATGACCGAATTTTTGTAGTCCCTAAGTAACACCTCGCTCTTTTTTATTAAGGAGCAAATGAGGTACGGACTCAGGATTGAAGAGAGAGAGAGCAAACTGTCAGCTTCGGTACGGATAAAAGTTGTGTTTATTGACATGGTTTCCGTGCAGAGCCAATGGGTTTGCTAACACTCTGAACTGAACTTCCGCCAAATCACTGTTCCTTTCTTTTGACACATGAGGCCTGCCCCATTCAAAGTGGTACATAATAGAGAGAGAGTGGACCAGATGCTTCCTCTTTACAGGCAGAAGTATGCCCAAAAGAAGAGCCAGGATGGACGGAGCAATCCACCAATCAATTAGGTAGCGCTCTTTCCCCTGAGGGTGGAGATGGAGAGAGAGGCCAGGATGCAACTGTAATGGAGCACTTTCTGCGGGAAAACACGAAGCCAAGGAGGAAGAAGATTTCACTCCCTAGCAGGACTGGCTTCATTTAGACTGTTCCTAAAGAAATGAAGTAATCATACAGATAGAACGCTACTGATTATTGAATGTCTGATTTTCAAGTTTAGAGGTACAAGGAACTAACAAACCATCCATTCATTCATTCAAGAAAGATGGATTGAAAGCCAATAACATAGAAAGCACTATGCAATCCTTTCTTTTTCAAACGAAGAAACAAAGGACTAGAGAAATAGAGCAGCGTGATCGATACCACACACCACATCGCGGATAGAACTTAGACTAAAACCCATCCTTCCAGATACCACAAAATGATCAGATGAAACATGTGTGCTCCTGAGCAAGTCACACCTGAAATCCCGTGCTCAGGGCTAGCCACCTCCAAAAGTTATTGGCCAGAACTGTGACCCAGAAGAAAGAAGCCAGAGTAGCAAGAGAAAGTGTGGAAAATACGTTACGTGAGAAGTGGAAGGAAGAAAGCTGTGGTGGAAAGAGTTCTTTCCCTGGTGTCAGATCACCGGTCTCCAAGACATGGATTCAATCACGTTGACTTGCTATATCCTCGGACAGGACCTTCCTGAGGCTCCATCCCCTCCTGGGTAGAGTGGAGATGGTGAGAAACATCACTCCCCCTCTCACAAAACTGCAGCGAGCACTGCATGCAGTAATGGACCATAATGATTTATGTAAAACGAGTACCATGTTAGGCATCTGTTGTTATTATTGTTATTATTTTTTAATTAAAAATAATGGGGTTAGGAATGTTTAGCAAAGAGGTAGAGTTGAGCTCTGGGATATTTGAGGTTTTGTCTCTTACGACAAAAAGAAAAGATGATGAGGACGAAACTTGCTAGCCGTCTATCCATTAGGCTTTTTTCTGGGTTCCCATTGCAAACTCACAGCTAAGCGATGCTGTGATGACTGTGGTCCCCACTATGCAGATAAGGACAAGGAGGCTTCAGAGAGGTTGAGAAATTTGCCCAATGTGGCAGTGTTAAGTGAGTGGGGTAGTCACACCTGGAATGAAGTAGAAACTCCATCCTGTTTCCTCTGCTCCTCACCGTAAGTGAGTCTCCTCCAGATCACACGCAGCATGGAGATCAGACAAAGGGGGTCGATAGATCACAAGCTGGGATCAGACTTGAGTCTGCCTGCCCCGATCAATGCACAGCTACTTTCCCCCATCGGGGCGAAGAGCAGAGTGGTTGGAGGCGTGGGCTCTGGAAGCGAGCTCCTTGAGTTTGCATCTGGGCTCTGCCACTTGGCAGCTGTTTGGACAATGTCAAGATCATGCATCTCTCTGTGTCTCCTCCTCCTCATTTGCAAAATGAGAGTGACGATGGGCCCCTCTTTGCATGTCATTATGTGAAAACATGTGAGATAATGCATATGGGGTGCATGGCATAAATCCAACTGCCCTTGCCGACGTGCTGGTCAGAGGGGGCAGATGACACAGACTTTGTTCTCAGGTGCAAAGTTGGCAGAGAGATGGGCCAGGTGACACTCGGGTTCCCTTCCACCCCCCTGGCCCTAAGAACACTTTTCTTTCCCCTCCTTCTGTATAGATCACCAGGCAGGTGCTCCTGGGAGCATCCTGGCACTCAGCCAACTACTTCGCTCCACGTTGGTTGTGAAAATAGAAAAAAGGAATTTGGAACGTAACATCAAAGTGCTAGGTACAGACACTAGTTTTTAAAAATAGACACACTAACGCTGGTTCTAAAAATTTGCTGCCATAGTTCCTGTATTTAGGGATTATTTGACCTCTTCTTTTAAACCGATCAAACATTTATTGCACTAGCCAAATGGGTCTGGGTTCCAGGAAGGCCATGCTGAACCCCCTTCCCCCACACCTACCCCCCCCCCCCCGCAAAAAGAGGCAATGGAGATCACATTCACTCAGGGGATGAGTCTTGACAGGAAGTTTAGAATAAACGTAAGAGAGGTGGCATTCTTTTCCAAGGTCACAGAGATGGGTGAAGTGATGGGAAAAGTCAGTGTTCTTCCTAAGACCCACACTTCTCAATGTCAGCATGGCTTTCAGATGGTAAATATTTGGGGCTTGTTTTTAAAGGCAGTCACCACAGAAATAGAGGACGGCAGGGCGGCCACGTGTACAGACTATTGATGAGAAAGTAAGGTACATCTTTTTGGAAGGTCGTAGTGTAACACATGTGAACCTCCCTCAAAATGTATTTTGACCCCAAAATCCCATTTCTAAAGAAATCGTTAAGGATATGTCAGATGACCTGTTTTCTGCTTTTAAAGTTCAGAAGTGTAACAAATTCGGCACGTCACTGCCTACCATACATACAGCATTGTAAGCGACGGGCCAAGAACTATGGGAAAAGAAAGGTTGGAAAACGCAGGGCCAGTGAGATAAATCGCAGCAGACCAGGGAGATGGACTGTCAGCCTGCTATTAACCTGATGATTTAGGAGAACATAATGATCCAGGAAATCCTTACGAGCAACTGTTAAGTGAAACGAGCAGGTTAATTAAAGAGCCTGAGCTGCATCACCGCAATTGTGTGCCTTCATTTATGCAGGAGAAAAATGGCAGCCTCGGAGGGTGACCGAGCACAGGGTGGGCACAGTGGGTGTCAGGGGCGTGGGGTTCACGTCACCATTTGGTCCTCGGTGTGCTCGCCAATTTCCGGTAAGTTTCACAGTCAGTACCCCTTCACAATTTTTAAAAGCACGATAAAAAGTTTTCATAAAGGATGACCTACCGCTGCTTTTCAGAGGCCAAGAGGAAACTGTCGAGTTGCCGAAGATGTATGTGGGTTGTCCCAGGAGTCGGCGAGGAGGTGACGGAGTCAGCCACGTTCTTTAACCGCACTTCTAGCCCTCCTCTGGTAGGAGGGGACGGGGTCTCAGAGGTGGAGATAACCAAAGCAAGGACCCCCGAGTCACCTCCGCGGCTCACTGGCCGCGTGGCCTGAACCTCGTAAAGCATTAATTTCCTTACTTGTAAAATGAAGGTCCATAGTTCGGAGCTTTGCCGTGAGGACTCCTTGGGAAACTAAATTTGAAAGCAGTTGGACAGAACCAGCTCATAGTTGGGCCTCAATCAATGTTAGGCGTCTTGCCTCACCCCCTTAAAGAACTGGGTGGGTGACGTTAAAATGAAGGAAGGTCTGAAACGCAACTCGGAGCTGGCGGACACAGCACGTGAGCCCCCGCTGAAGGCTGGTTCTCTTCCTCGCCTCTTGGGCCACCCCTGAACTCCACCCTCCTGCTCAAGCCTCTGCTCCCTGCTTCCCTTGTGGAACGTAAGGCAGAGTCACCAAACAGCCTCCCAGGAGCGCGGCTACCTCTGCGGGAGGCAAGAAGGAGGGGCAGGGGTGCTGCTGCTGCCCCCCAACTCCAGGAAGGCGCGCCTCGTCTGTGCGCCAGGCTGACACCTCACCTGCTCACCCCACACACGCCAGTTCTGCACCAGGAAAAAGCAGAGGGCGTAACATGTTAGGGAAACACCTTTTAACTTTATATACTTCTAACGGAGCCCTACTTACATTTTAGTCTTATAGGGTAGTTTTGTTAATAGAACAAACAAAGATAACATGACCAAGTTCACTATTAAAGATAAGAATTATTTTGCTGAAATAAAGTCAAGAGAAATAAGCTTTATGGAATAAACATATACCCATTTATGAATTCTGCCTTCAAGCATTGGTCGTCTGTCAAGAGAGTACCCAGACATGAGCAATCATCATTAAATTTAGTTCCTGACTGATATTTTGCTGACTTCCTCCTTTTGTTCTACTTACATTCCTTAAGGTCATGGAAAAGACACCTAATCTTTATTTTCCCTGACAGACCCTTCAATATTTGAAGAAACTCATTGTGAATCCTTGAATTTTCTCCTCCCCAGGTCTAATTCGGGCTAAGCATGTGCTCTCTATCCATCAGCCACTCAGCCATTCATGTTATTTAGAGTGAGACACCTTTGGGTGAGCACCTACTATGTGCTGGACTCTCAGCATACAGAAATGAAAACGTGCTGCTCCTGCTATAAAGACATCACATTCCAGCAAAGGAAAACTTGGACAATCTCCTTTGATTTTTGAGAGCCATTTCTTTGGAACACAGCACCAAGATTAAACAGCATATCCTGCCATAAGAATGCTCCTAGACCTTACTCTTTTATTTGTTCTAATTTAAGCAGCCTTTAACAAAAACAAAAAAAATAGTGTTTACTCATGGTATGTCAGGGGGCTGGGGACTCTAAGATGACCAAACAGAGTCCCTGGCCATATGAGCTCGTCCCTCGGAATGCATCTAGAATGCGTGCTTCCATTCTCTCCCAGTCCCCTCTGCCCCTGCCGGGTGGCGCTGGGAAAATCGCCAAGTTTCCTGGAGGGAGGTAGACACTAACCCCTGCCCTCATCCACTCCGCTCTCCAGAGCGGCCATGAATCTACTTTGAATCCCTGTCTCTGAGATAATTCATAAGTGCCTGTCATTTCCTCTCTGGTCTTTCTAAATTATCCTCATTCAGTCGCCTGATCTAGTGGGCTTAGAAAGCAGGCAAAGTACTGTTTCACCATTATGCTGTACACCTGAAGCTAATATAAAAAATATTGAATGCTGCTGTAAAAAAGAGAGATGTCTGTCTTTCCACATCAACTGTCATCTGGAATATGGGACCTCAGGCCTCCCAGAGGTTCCTCTGAGCCAGACTTGCTCTTTACACGCACTTCCCTCAGGACGAGCAGACGTAAGACTCGTATCAGGGATCCACACCTCAGACGGCTTCTTAAAGACCACTGCTCTGGAGGAGAAGGGCCCCCACTTTCTAACTAATTCATGCCAACACCCTAAGCTCTGCTGTAAAAAGGTAGCAAGGGTCCCCCAAATATTGGTTAGTAACCAACAGCATTCCCTTAGGGCTCACCAGACAGGCCACTGCTGCGCTGGAGGGAGATCACTAGAATTTCAGAATTGAAAAGAACATTGGAAACGATTTCCACCCAGCGCTTCCCAATGTGTGTGGGACTAAACGCGGGGACTACAAGCTATATTTAGGCGGGAAAGGGGGACTGGATGATAAAATAAATGCAGAGAACGTTAGTTTGCACCAGTTTACCAGGCTTCTCTGTGGGGCACTGGGAGTTGTAAAGTCGAAAAATAGTGCATCACGTCTCCGCATCTTATGATCCAGGGAACCTTTTCATGGAGCGTCTTGCTGACAGCGTGTTCTGTGGGATACTGATTGGGGGGAAATGCTGGTCTTGTCTTACTTTACACAAAGATGCCACTTGGACAGTGGAATACTTACAGGTGTCTGTCGTACAAAACTTCCTGGCGATTCGCGCGATTGGAATTCTGTGGACAGCTAGGTTAGCACAGGTGAGTATCTGCAGAAGCGCTAGTTCAGCAGAACGCACAGGGATCCGAATCCCGGCCAACCTTGCCGTTAGCTGTGTGGTGTGGGAGAGCGGCATCACACCTTAATGGAGGCTCACGTAAACCCCACGCAAAAGCTCGGGAAAGCAGGACCTCCTGCCGGTGGAGGACGAGGGCCTGGAAACGTCTGCCACACCACGCTACACCTTGCGGAGGAGCAGGTCTAGAGCTGGGGTCGTCTGCTGCCATCTGCTTGCGACTTTCACAGGTGTTTGGTTCTCTCGGCCAAAGTTAATTACCACTTGATTGTTTTTTATTTTTTCCTGGAGGAATGTTCTTCTTCATGTCAAATAGACTGCAATGGCGGGCACTGATTTATTCAACAACATTGCTACCTGCTAAGTGTCAGTGCTGAGCTGAAGGCTGGCATCAAAAATATAAACAGACTCGATAGATGTTAGGGCCCCCCTTTTGGGCTTTGCCACTTTCAGCTCATACAGAATCCCACTTCGATGCCAGCCCATATCCCAAGTCTTTCCTCCCACTGCTTTCTTGGGAGAAGAAAGTAGCCATCTGCCTACCGTCCCTTCAGAACTTGGCCCTACCGGTGTTCATCCCATCACTGTCACAGCCCCTCAGCATGTGCACGGCGCCAGGTGTCCTCAAAGGAACTGAGCGCACACAGGTGAAGGAGACACGGGCCCTGCCCCCAAGGAGCTGATCACTGAGCAAATGGGCTTGGCTAACTTTCAGGTGGGTAACAGATCATGCCTCTGGATGTTGCAAAACCAAAAACAGAAACAAAAACAGAGGCATCAGTTTTAAAGTGAGTTCGATACCCTGCTCTGCCACGTAACAGCTGGGTAACTCTAGAAAAGCCCATTAACCCCTCGACACATTGTTACCTGTTCAGGAATGATCTACCCAATCTCTCTTCCCAGGCTTTAACTAAGCAGTGAACATCTATTTAACATGTAACAGTATGTGTTTTTAACATCTATCTTTTTAATCTTCACAATCACTTGGTGATAAAAGTATTTATTACTAGTATTGCAATTATTCATAGTAGCTATTACTAGTATTAGTATTGTAAGTGACAGACATGTTAACATTAGCAAGTATGACCACTATTGCAGATACTACCATTAGATCATATATCTGACAGGCCCAGAATGGAGCTAGAGTGCGCTTGTATCTCATACAGTTATTAAAAGCACTCACTTCCCAGCTCAAAACTATCCAGGTTTGGATGATGCATTTTACAGTCACTGTGTCATTAGCCCTAATCCAAAGAAGGCTCAGAGAAGCCAAGCGGGACATCCAAGATCACACAGCAGCCGAGTGGGCCAGCTCCAATAGAAGGCTGTCTCATTCTAATGACATTTACTTTCACCATTTGCTTTGTGGGAACGAATGAAGTCAATGAATAGGAAGGCGCTTTATAAATGGCGAGATGACGTGCATTGTTTGGGCAACGAGCTGTTATTAAGACTCCGCCCTATTTAGGTTCAACCCCGCGCAAGGCCTAGCATCAGAAGTGTCAGTCATAGAACAGGCAGCGCGAAAGGGGCTGAGAAGCCGCAACAATGTAACCAGGAAAGAAGAAACTCATCTCACACGTAGGCAAAGAAAAAGCCCTTCAACAAAGAAGGCTGTGACAGTCGGGGGCTGAACAACGCAGCGTCTGCCCTGAAGAAAGCCAGCAGTTTTTCCTGGTGAGGAGCACAATGCCTCTGTTCATGAGACACAGCGGAACGTGGCATCTGGTTTGAGGTCCAGGAGGAAATGTGGCCTCAGTGCAAAGAGAGGTGAACGCTCTCCAAGAACAACGACCATCTCTCCAGGTGGGAAGGTTCCCCGCAGGGGCACGGATAATCTCCCAGACTGAGCAGAGTCCCGTCGCAGAAAGAACAAGGAGCAAAGATGGCTGGTGGGCATTTCCTCTGGTGTCCCCAGCATACATGGTGTAGCTTTTCATTTTTCTTTCTGGGGTTATGGAGAAGTCATTGACTTGTATCACAGTAAATGTAGGAGGTGCACGGCACGATGCATATGTTGTAAAATGGTTAGCACTGTAGACGTAGTTCACATCCATCATCATACGTAGATACAGTAAAAAGAGAGCTCCTAGGACCACCTCTCTTAACGACTTTCCTACCCATCACACCGCAGTGTTAACTGTGGCCATCCCGATGCACGTTACAGCCCCAGAAATTATCTGCCTGTCACTGGATGTAGATTTTCATTTGCAGTTGAGGCGGAAGAGAGAAAACTAATCACAGCTGAGCACTTGCTTGAGGCCGGCTGCTCTCATTTGCAGCTATTTGAGGAGCTCCCGCTATGTTTCCAGAGTGCGTCCGTGGACAAGACAGATAAAGACACCTGCCCTAAGAGGCGCTTCCATTATGCGGTGGGAAAGAGTTAACAGCCAGCACGATAAATCAATACATTTTCAGGCTTGTTAGAAAGAGGCAGGTGTTACCTAAAAAGAACAAAGAAAGCAGGGTGAGGACGAGAGAGAGCACTGGGGAGGGAGCTGTGGTATTAAATCCGGGGTCACATTAGGTGATGGCTGAGCAAAGGCTTGAAAAGGTGGAAAGTTAGCCACGAGACTACCTGGAAAAGAGGGTGCCAGGCCAAGGAAAGGGGTCCCATGGTGACAAGATGTCTGAGAGAGTCAGGGAAGAGTGAGGAGGCCAGCGTGGCTCAGTCAGTGGGAGCAGGGGGGACAGGGTGGCAGCAGAGAGATGAGGCCAGAGAGGAAATGGGGGGCCATTTCACGCAAGGCCTTGTAGGTCATTGTAAAGGTTCTGGCTTTTACGCTGAGTGAAATAGAGAGCCACTGTCGGGTTTGGAGGGGTGTCATGATCTGACTTACTATTTTGAAGGGACACATGGTCTTCTCTGCCAAGAACACATTGTACAGTGGCACATATGTGTAGGTAAGGGGACTTGTGTGGAGGCGATGGCAGTGACACAGGTCAGAGACTGGTAGCAGCACCGGAATTAGTAAGAATGCTTGGATTCTAGCTGGAAGCTGAAGGTAGATACAGCAAGGTTTTCTCACACATCAAATGTGACATGTGAAAGAAAGGAACCAAAGGTGACCCCGTGGTTTTGTCCTGAGCAACTGAAGGGACAGAGTGGGCATCAACCGATTTGGGTTAGGATGTGTGTGGAGCAGCTCAGGGGGGATCAGAAATTCAGTTTTCAACATGTTTTGAGGTTAATCAAAGAAGTTCAGGTAGAGACATCAAGTAGTCAGTGGTTTCTGTGAGCCAGGACTCTGAGGGAAGGAAGTTTCTGGGGTAGAAATATAAATTTGCTTTGCTCAGTGGCCTCATTCATTCCTCCTCAAAACCCCTCAGAGTAGCCAGTGTTCCCTCTATTTTGTTCCAACGTGGTTGTGACTTACCCACAATCACATACTTCAGAAGGGACTAAATGGAATTTTGCTTCATGCCTGCCCTCCCAAAGCCCCCGCTTTTGGAAAGGGAACCCATCCTTTGTTTTATTCCTGTCACCCAGTTCTCTTTAAGCGCGATATGGAATCGTAGAGGGATAAACCTAGAAAGGGCTGCACAGAGCTTGCCTCTCTCCTAACAACTTGTTTAGGATTGAGGACAATCAGGAGACACTTGACGTGTTGAACCCAAAGTAGGGACTGAGAAAAAAACGGGCTAGAGGCAAGGAGAGAAGGGAACTCAAAAAAAGTGGGGGAGTTGACCCAGTAGGGTGCTGACAGCCTTGAGAACATCAGGGGAACAAGGTAGATTAGTAGGGCATATCTCAGCGCTCTCAGACCCGCCCACTTTACTACAAGAGAATGTACTGGCACGTGTATCCTAACAAGGGCATGTTTCCCGGTGGTGCATCGTGAGGTCCACGCACATGTTTTCTCTCCTATTAGACTCTGAGCGCCTTGAGAATCGTCCTCCTGGGTCTTATTTACCTTTGCAACTCCTGCATCCTGTCTAATGCCGGTCTTGGAGTTCACATAAAATGGACACATGGATGAATAGATCACGTAAATGTTAGATACGCAAGAATTTGGACCTAGAGTTTTCTGAGGGAACATTCTGGGTAGAAAATAATTTGAGTGAAAATTAAGTGTCTTGTTATTCTACTTCAACGTGAAGGGTAGTGGATTTCTGTGGACATATATTTGCATATCTTCTTAAATAAGCAGGCCAATTTACATACATTTTTATATTCCATTCAAAGAAACTTGCTCTCAGTATGTAAATTAGTCAGCACCCTGAGTCCTCCTTTTCCTCCTTAGACTTTTTCTCATTCTTACTGTTTCCTTTTTATTTTTAAGTATCTATATTTTATGCAAATTATCTCTATATTCCAACAGTGTCTTTCAATGGCCTATATTATTTTTAATGAAATTATATAATTATGTATGTATTGTGTGTATATATGTATAATACATATTCTGAACTTTTATTAATTAAAGAAGGCACAGCTTTACAATTTAGTATAAAAAATTCTGACTTAGAAAAGTTTCTCAACCTTGTTACACAATATTTTTATTACTCTTACTGCTACCACTACTGTTTTCTTGAATGCAGAAGAGGTCACAGAGTGCAGGAACCAGGTCACCTGGGTTCAAATCTCGATGGTGACCGGGAACACTGATTTAGCTCATCTGAACACCTCCATTTTCAAGTGAGGACAATAACAGAACCTACCTCTTAAGGATGCTGTGAGGATTAAATGAATCGACCTACATTAAATCCTTAAAATAACCTCTGGAGCATTCATTACAATCATCATTCAGAGGCAGAAGGATGAGCATTATGTGACCTCAGGCAGATCACATAACATTTCCAAGCTCCACGATCATCATCGATAAAAGAGAGATATTTGATGTCTACTTTGCAAGTTGTAGTAAAAAATCAAAGTGAAAATATATATACATTAGTGTCAGGCATTCACTAAGTTGTAACCTTCTTGCCAGTTGTAAAATTTTGTGTATTGTTCATCTATCTATGAAAAATTTTATCTACACTGAGCCATGGAAATACTCTCTGACATCATTTCAGGAAGTTATTTTAATGGAATATGCAAACAGTGTTTCTAGCCTCTGAGTTCCAACTAACCTTTGCTTCTTGTTCTTTTTCTTTGCCTTTCTTTTGTAGCATCTCAAGCTGGAAAATCAACTGGATTTTACTTAGTTCCAGTCGAAGTGTGCAGGACTCAGAGAGGATGATGGGATTCCCATCCTCACCTGATGGGAGGGACACCATTCGATGCAAATAAGGTTTTGATTGTTTCCAGCCATTTTTCTTTTCACAGAAGCATCCCTGGGAGCTGATGTGGAAGGGCATGGGATGGGAGCCCTGGCCCATCTCTGCTTCCCCCTCCTGTGAGGTGCTGCTTATACCCTGAGCTGCAGCGGTCTCATTGCCTATAAGTGGGGGTGCTAGCGGCTGCCTCAGAGCATACCATGAGGCCTCAGTGGGATAATGCATTCATTGTGCTTAGCACAGCGTTGGCACAGTAATGTCCAGAATTCTTTTGATGAGGAAGATGATGATGATGGATTTTGCCTGGGGTCCGTTCCCACCAAAGGCTTCCTTTACCTTTAAGACATCTTCCCAAGCCCTTTCCACATTTCTCCCATTTTTAACATACACCTGCACGTTGGGGTGTAAAGTCTGACTCCTGGGAAAAGCGAGAAAATCCCTCATTATGAGCTTCGCAAGCTAAAGTCAAAAATAACCTCGCCAGTCGGGCACAGAAAAGGCTCCACAGAGAATCCAAAACCCTCTTCCCCCCAGGTCCTCAGGGTGCCCATGCTGTCACAGATTGCAGAATTTCCTCCTTTTTAAAGACTGAAATGTAGTCTGTTGTACGGATGTACAGCAGCCCCTCTCCGTATCGCGGCTCACTTACTGCGGCCTCACTGTATCATGGGGTTTTTTAAAATATTATGTTTAATTATTTATCGCGAACTTTTCGCTGTATCATGGGATTGTGTGGTCCTGTATATGTATGTTGTTAAAGTGACGTAGGTTTAAGAGTGTAGAATGCATTTAAGAACATAATGTTTATAAAAGTGTGGGAAAGGTTAATAAGGGACTGGGAACGGTTTACAAGTGTGTGGGAAGGGTTTATAAAGCCTTAAAATATATATGAATACTAAAATAAGTGTAAGGTTCCTACTTGCGGATTTTGCCCTATCGCGGGGGTCTAGAAGGTAATACCCGCGATAAGTGAGGGAATCCTGTACCGCCTTTTCTTTATCCCGCTTTGATGTTTTGGTTGTTTTCACGGGAGCCCTACGAATGTGGAGGGGGTACTATTTAACCCAGCAGGGGCTCAGAATCCAGGGTCCAGCGTCAGACAGATTCCTGCCCCCGCTTCATCCCCTATCAGCCGCGGAAGCTTAGGCTCAGCTTCTCATGGGGAAACTGGGGGCAGCAAAGGTCCCCACCGACCTGTGGTGAGGGTCACATGACAGCAGTGAAAATCAGTCACACTGACTGAGCACTAACCCTGTCAGGTTGTCCTGGGTCCTTTACTTGTATTAACTCATTATACTCCCAGCGGCTCCGGGAAGCTGTAGAATTATTATCCCCACTTCTGAGATGGGGAAACTGATATCTAAAAAAAGCTAAATTATTTTCTTCACAAAGCCCCGCTGCTGGGTTTAAATTCAGGAGTCTTGCTTTTATGAAAAAGTTTTCATTGGAGCTCCCAAGCCTCTAGGACCTGTCCGATAAATGTGAAGTCCTGGAATTATTATAGCCAGACTGCAGCCTGCCACGCTCACAGCTAAGAGGTCAAATACAATGCCCCCTTCTGTTCCCAGGATGCAATGCTTGAGCATTCCAACTATCCCCCCTCTATCCTACAACCAGTAATCAAGCAAGTCCAATATAAAAATAAATCAAGTGTTGGAGGGAGTTGTTTCCAGTAGCAATCACAGAGTACATGCATAGAAACTGGGAGACACAGACTCACTTGGAAAGCTAGGGTATGGGGGTGTCCGCAGTCACATGGGGAGTTCTCCAAGTTGTGAAGCAAAGCCTGCCTCAAAGTTGGATCCAAACACAAGAACCAGACTCAGCTCTCTATCCAGGCTATTACCCTAGGTAATAAAAATTATATGTCAGACTAGCAGTAGCTTCTCTAACAGAAACATTAGTAACCAATAAACAATAAAATTATGTCATCTATATTTTTAAAATTTTTTTATTGACTTTATTGGGGTGACACTGGTTAATAAAATTATGTAGGCTTCAAGTGTACAATTCTATAATACAGCATCTGTGTATTGTATTGCGTGTTCACAATCCAAAGTCAAGTCTCTTCCTGTCACCATTTGTACCCCCCACTTTTGATTTTGAACTTCTAGCCATCTGCATGTCCAGGGCAGTCCCTGCTGCGTCTCTGCGAGCACAGAGCAAAACCTGGGATGTGACCAGAGGTAGTGGGCCTGCTCTGTCTTTGAGAAGCATGATCTTAGATGCCAGAGTGAAATGCATATTTTATTAGGTTCTCAGGAACCCCCTTCTCCCTCAAAATTGGAGTTCAAAAGGGTCAGAAGTTTTTAAAAACACTCACACAAAGAACAAAGTACCTTTTTTAAACTTGTGTTTCTGCCCACAGTGTTCTGTGTATGATTTCTGGGCCAGGCCTCTCATTTCTGCCACGGTTTTCAGATCTTCTGGTCGGATGTGGTGCCCTTGTTCATCCTGCCTTCCTGGGGGGGCCAGATCAGCATGGGACATCTGCAGAGAAAAGGCCAACCCAGGACTGAACTCCGACTCTCCGTCAGGCTGCCTCCAGACACCTGTTTTCTCCTTGACCCCCAACCCCTGGAGTCAGCCTAAAGGCGGCAGGAGTGCCAGCATTTCTCTGTCTTTGGGCGGAGTCACTGTTTTTTCATCTCTAGGAAATATGGCTGGTGGGCTCAAATGGCCCTTTCTCTGCCTCCATTCCACAGCTACCTGCCATTTGCCTTCCCATCACGTAGGTCTGTATTTTTTTTTTTTTTTTTTTTACTAGACAGCAATATTCTCTCTTGCCAGTAGCTGGAGAAACAGGACATGAACAGACATGAGCAAGTCATTCCCCATCCTGCACCTCACATCCTCACCTGTGAAGTGGGTGGTCAGTTGCTCGGGATGAGTTCCAGGAACCCCGTGGGCATCACCACTGGGATGATCTTTCAGAAACTCCCCATGCAATCAACACTTGCTATCCCACCCCTTATGTCTGGAGGCTGGTTCTCACTTCATCTTTCCTGTCCATGTTCCCTTACTAGATTGAGAAACCCCAAATAATAACAGTAATAACTGCCATCCATTTAGCGCCTGCTCTGTGCTTTGAATTGTACAAAGCACATTAATAAGCTGACTCTGAACTTTATAGCCACCCTGCAATTTATTCATATTACTAACTCAGCTCCACAGAAGAGGAAACTAAGGATCAGAGAAGTTCAGGGGCACTCCCAAAGCCACCCAGCTACTAAGTGGTGGAAGCAGAATTCAAGCCCAGGCTCGGCGGCTCCTGGGTCTGCACCCTGTCCACTCTAACAGCGGCCTCATTTTCAAAGACAAACTGTGGCCTCGTTCACGCATTTTGGCATCTCCTGTTCCTAGCATAGCTCCTGGGACAGAGTGAGGGTCAAATACATATTTAATTAATGAATGAAAATCCGAGTTACATCATCCCGGGAATTGCAGGAGAAAATAAATACCTGTGCTCTCTGACCACTGAGCATGCCCTGCCTTTGCCTCTCTGCTCGCTGGAGTTCAGCTCCAGCCTGCAGCTTTCCAGGCTCAAGCCAAGGCCACCTCCACCAAAAAGCACATCCCTGGGGCCCCTTACCTGTCCTTCTCCTGCCTCAGAGGCCATTCAGTGTGTGTTGCCTATACACTGTTCATTTAGCATACAGGGATGGGCAAAAGTGGGTTTATGGTTGTTTGTATGGAAAATAATACAATAATTAAAAATAATAATACAAGAAGAAATTCTGTGTTTCAGACACTCACAAGGGTAAAAACCTACTTTTGCCCACCCCTATATTTGGCATATGGGGAGTTAATCCCAGTATCCTGGAAAGAGCACCCCAGAGAAGTGTGAAGTCCAATTCAAGTATAGGTTCTGGCCCTTCCTGGCAGCATGGACTAGAATACCCAGTAGACTCGCTGTCTTGGTTCGTCCTCTGCAGAACAGGAATGATTAGGCCCTGTCCGCCTCACCAGTCTGACGGAGGACAAAGTCAAATCAACGCTATCTAGCACTCTGCCCAAGGGGCCGGCCATAGAGTCTGCTCTCGGTAAATATGGGTTTGATGTTGCACCTGTTCTTTTAAAGCATGGTGCCGATTTAAAGTTCTGTTTGTGGATGGTCGTCCTGTTTGGTGCCCCCATGAAATACGCAGCAAGCCCTGTGCAGGTACCCATCCTTCACCTCAATTGCTGACATAGCTGCATTACTACTTTTTTCCTTTTTGACTTCTTTTCTCAAATTTATCCTCCACAATCCATGAAAAAAACCACTAGGCTCCCAGACTGCATAAGGTAGGAAAAACACACTCTTTGGCATGTCATATAAGGTCCTCTATGAACTTGACCTTACCTCCCAGTCCGCTTTCTTCCTGCCACTACCAACCCTCACATGCTATGGTCTGTCCACCTTAAGGTTCATCTTGTATGATGCCCTTGAACATGGGATTCTGGACCAACTCTCTAGATTGGCCCTGTCTTTTGTAGCTCAGTATACCACCTTCTGCTTCTGCCCGGGGGACACAGGGACCATCTACTCTGACAAAGCCAAATTTGCCTGCCGGTCTCCAAGCACACAGAATGGCCTGGAGTGTTCTTCCCCATCAACTTCTTCATTGTAAAAAGTCTGACCTCATCTTCCAGACCCTGTTCAAACACCACTTTCTCGGGAGTGTATTTCCTGACTCTCCCTGGCAGAATCAATTGAGTGCTGAGTGTTCCATCAATATCTGGAGCTCCCTTTGACTGTAACACTTGTCACATTATATCGTAAATGTTTGATGCACGTTTTTACTGCCCCAGAATCTATACTTTGAGCCCCAAGAAGGCAGAAGCTTCAGGTTCATCTTTACCAGCTCCTGTCACAGAGAAAGCATTACAAAAAGTTATGGAGTTCAGAGGCAAAGAAAGCAACCTCTTTAATTAGAGAGCTCTCCCAACAGCTGCACATGCAAAATTGTTTTGTTTAAGAGTATTTGGTGCTACCATTAAAAATCACCAGAAAGGTAAATAACCTTAGTGAGAATAAATTAGGCCAGAATAAAATTGAAATAATGTGGAAATGATAGAAACAGTGGTGACTATGCATAGGAATTTTTAATGAAATGAGTAATCAATTTAAATTAGAGATTATTCCTAAAAAAATGTGAGAGCAATTTGGGGCAGAGTTTAAGAGGCAACTTACTTGGAAAATAGATCCTGTCATGCTTTCATATTTAAGAATGACAGCTCTTAGAACATGAATGAAGACCTACAAGTTCATGACCTCAGAACACAGTTCAGTATGCTGAACAGTCAACCTATGGTTGTTGACTGATAGATGGTCACTCAAAACACGTGACATATGGATTTCTTTTCATTTTCTGTATTGTGTGCATGTTAACTGTTATGGTCAACAAAAAACATTCCAAGAATCACCCTGAGAATATTCATTTCTTAAGTACTTTATAAGATGGATTATCAGCCATTCATTCACTTTTGTCTCCATGATTATATTAATCAATATTGTTTAGACCTCAGGGAACTGAGTTAAAATCTGGCAGGCGTGGGATGCAATCCTATCTCTGCTACTAGCTCACTTTCCTGCAGGGTCTCACTTTACTCTCTTGGACTAGATGAGATAGAATTTAAGTATATTAAGTGCTTATTATGCTCTGGGCATTCCCCTGAGCACTTCATATATTAACTTATGCAAGCTTCATAATAATTCTATGAGGTAGTTCCTACTGTATCTGCATTTTTCAGGTGACGAAACAGGGGCATTGAGGGGTTAATCAAGTTTCCAAGAGTCACAGGAACTAAGAGTGAATAGAGGAATCAGGATTTTAACTCCAGAATTCATGTGCATACCTTATCACAGCACTAAGGGCAGGATGGTGGGGGATGACTATAATGAAGTGTATTGTCGTAAAATGTTTAAAGAATAATAAACCTAGCTAGACATCAGTCTGCTTTTATCAGCACCATCCACTTGCAATTCTGAACAATGTCAGGGAGAAAACATACATTTCCTCCAAATGAGTTTTTGTTCCAAGTTAGCAACAATTGCTGTTACTACTGTTGAGTTCTACTAATGTTTATGTAAGTGTCCGATTGGCACATTTATTGTCCATTAATGAAATGGAAGTTGGTCCAAAGATCTCCCCTGACGCAGGCTGACCCAGCAACACACATTGATTTTGGAAGGAAGTGTAGAGCAACTTGGAATCATTTGAGCTCCCTTCAAGTGCTGATGTAGTTCATATCTGCAACCCAAGGGGTGGTGCATAATCCTATGTATAACCAACACGGGAAAAATAAATAGCAATGGCCAGTGATAGTAGAGATGCATTGGCTCAACTCTGTCATTCTATGTGACCCTTCAGAGTGCTTCTTTCTGCTTAAAAGTTTAAACACTGAAAGTTTGAAATGCAAAGTGTGGTATTTTTATTTGACAACTGCAAGTTTTAGTGCATAAATAAAATATATTCATCCCACATCATTGTTATTGCTTAAAATAATTCTGCCCTATAATGAAGGAGGTACCAAAAACAGACCCACTCCAGCTGTCAATCAACTCTGCTAGCTCTGCCACTCAGTTCTCTGGGTTTCTAAAGACAAGCAGCCTCTCTAATTGTTTCGCCTCATCTGAAGATGCCATTGCTTATGATTCGATCAACTCTCATTCATCATATTTATGAACCAAGGCAGCTCTAAGTGCCTGAAATCCTTCTGCAAAATGCAGCAGGGAATAAATAAACAATTTGTTTACACCAGGTCCCTCCCTCAGCGTCTTCATTTGATTTGGGTGCTTCCTTCCCGGCTGTGTTTCTCAGAAATGTAGTTGCCAGACCACAGTGCAAAGTTAATGTCTCTCTGTACCTTTGACCCCGAAATCTTCCCCAGCTTCGATTCATTTCAATGAAGTCTGTGGTTTTCACTGATGGGTCATGATTTTCCTCACTTCCCATGTGTGTCTGGTCCTCCCTCCACCTGGAGAATCTTCTCCCACCCTCTTCTCTCTCTGAAGCCCCTTGTTTGCTGGAAAAATCCCTTTCTTCCTAAAGTGAGTGGTTATGTTCTTATTGAGCACTGACTATCCTACAATCTCCTGATAGTTGGTTTACACGTCAGCCTTTCCTTCTCTGAGCTTAAAAGTGACCTCTGAAGCTTAGAAATAACTTTCTTGGTGTGTCTGTGGCTTTGAGGCCCAAAACAAAGGCTATCTCACTAATACGTGTGGGATTGAGGTCTCATATTTCCTGATTGCTTAGATTGATGGCCCTAAAACAGCATATGATATTTAAAATAATAGGGGACATTATCTAAGACAGGCTTCCTAGAAAATAGCCTGAGGCCAATCTTAACTGCTAACCTTTAATGGGGCTGCAATGCCAGGCACAAGAGAGGAACAAAAGCAAGGTGGGGGGCAGGGAAAACCAGTACAAGGTGGCTGTTACTAAACCAGTCAAGATTCAGATCAAAATAATGGGAGAGGGTTGACTGGTCACAAAGAGGTCCCTGGAAAAGCCAGATGGGGTCACCCCTTCCTGTCTCCTGACTTGCACTGGTCCAAGTTTGCCCTGTGGCTGCCAACCCCACCGAGGTGCTTGACTGTGTTGCCTGGCCCCTCCCACCAGCCACGTGGGAAGCCAGAGCCTCTTCGTTCCGGCAGTGTCAGACCTAGGCTCCGTTTGCCACCATAGTCCGCACCGCTGAGGATTCGTCGAAGGCCATGGTGAAGCCTGACTCTGTCCCCAGAGAAGGCAGCAGTGGGACACAGTGGTGGAGGCAGCAGTCAGAAATGGTCGGAACCACAGTCGAGAAAGTGGCAAATGACTGGCCACACCAAGGCCATAGACAGGATCCACTGAAAAATTAATGATAAATAGCAGCTGAAATGCACTAAGCTTTTACACGGCCTCATTCCTGGGCCCTGGAGCCACAAGAGAAAAAAAAAAAGGAAAAGAAAAAGACATAGTCTTTCTTCAAATGGTCTGGCAGGAAAAACAGACATTAAGCAAATAACTGCCAAATAAATAAAAAATAGCAAATATGTGAAGCACAACCAAGAAAAAAGTTATGGGATCTTCTCAGAGCCCGTGGCAGGAGTCGCTGACTGAATCAGGGGCTCAGGGGAAGATTCTCTCAGCTGTAACCCTGAAGGAGAGGTGTCGGGAGGAGAGGGAGGAGGCCAACACAAAGCTCTGTGGGCAGGGCCCGTGGGCAGCGAGGAGCAGGTGAATAGGATGAAAGGTGATGGCTGGGGCCAGGTGACGAAGGCGCGGTACGCAGAGTCCGGGTCAAGGGAGGTGCTGGCCTCTGTCCTGAGGATTTCTGTCTTAACCATTAAGACCAATAGGAAGCTACCTGGAGAGTTCGCAGGTTTGGTGTGCATTAAACTGTTGACCAGATTAGTATTGCCAAAAAATCACGCTGACAGCGGAGAAGAGAATAAACAAAAGGGAGGAAAGATACAGGGACGCCAATTAAAAAGCTATTAACTTGGACTGAGGAAGTGGCAGCAGAGTTGAAAGGAAAAGCAGGAAGGCTTGAGAGAATATTGACTAGGACAGGACACCTTACGGATGAAGCGGAGCTGGAGAAGAATTGAAGCTGTGTGTCGCAATCACCCTGGTTTTACACCCTGTCACATGTGTCTTGCAAACTGTGGGTTGCATTTGGCTGGAATTATGTTTGTTCTGAGCACATCACTTCACACTTTCCCAGGTGATGTACCTTTCCTTACCCCCTACGGAGACCGGGTGAAGCTCTCTTTTCTATCAGTCAGGCATCCCACTACTCAAGAGCAGGGCAGCACCTCCAGGTGGAAGGATTAGTCTCTCGTTTCCTCTCCTAATGCTTAGTAACCTATTAGCATGAATGCCCACTTTTCCCAAGAAGACATACACATGGAGAACAGATGTATGAAAAGGTGCTCCCTAGCTATAAGGGAAATGCAAATCAAAAGCACAATGAGACAATACTTCACACCTGTTAGAATGACTATTCTCAAGAAGGCAAGAAATAACAAGCATTGGAGAGGATGTGGACAAATAGAAGTCTCATTCGCTGCTGGTGGGGATGCAGCCTGGTACAGCCACTGTGGAAGACAGTACGGACCTCTCTGTCCATGGCAGCGTATGCACAATGGCCAAGACATGGAAACCATCTATGTGTCTCCAAGAGGTGACTGGATAAAGAAGATGTGGAACGTATACCCAATGGAATACAGACATAAGAAAGAATGAAATACTTCCATTTGTGACAACAGGGATGTATCTTGAGAGCCTCATGTGAAGCAAAATAAGTCAGATGGACAAGAAGAAGCATATGATTTCACTGATATGTGGGTTATAAACCAGTCAGCAACAAATAAATGAACAAAGAAAACAAGTAAACGCACAGACACAGACAACGGTATGGTGGTTACCAGAGGGAGGGGGTGGAGGAGTTGGAAGAGGTCAAAGGGGGTCAAATTCATGGTGACGGAAGGAGACTAGACGTTGGGTGGCGAGCACACAGTGCCATATACAGATGATGTATCATAGACCTGTACACTTGAAATTTATATAATATTATGAACCAATGTCACCCCAATACATTTAATGTAAAAGATAAAACAAAAGGCCAATTATCCAACTCAGAAAAAAAAAAAAAGTTGAGTGCCTGCATAGATCTCTGGAATTATGAATTTTAAAAACAATGGTAAGCATATGAATAATGACCAATACCATCATCAATAACGTATCTTAATTTTCTAGTTTAGACAGAGAGAGCCGTGTCTTCTTGAGGAACTTTGCCTGGGTGAGCAAAGCACAGGACGGGAGCAAGGGGGGTGGACCATTCACGGCCTGCGTGAAGGAAGGCAAAATGCTCCACCTCGCTGTTTCCTAGTCTCATCTTTCCAAAGACAGAACGCAATCCACCTGTTTACCATGCTGTTGGGAAAGCCAGGGAGAGTTTTCTTTTCAAACAATCTGTAAATCGCTTATAACATGTAACCATTCTTATTACCATAACAGGAAATTATAAAAGGACCACTGAGTGCAGAGCAATGCATTGGAGTGTGGGATTTTATTCTTCTACTGCAACAGGAAATAGGATACTTAAGTGCTGGTAGTAAAGAAAGTTCATTAAATTTTCTTATAAAATATAATTATGACAAGAAAAGATAAAGTAGAAAGTATTGTGGAAGATATTAAATATTCAACTTGTGTGATACTTCCAAGCAAAATCCCATCGAAATTCTAATAGGCAACTTGAACTTGCTTCTTAATAACGCTTATTTTATAGTGGATTTTATGCTTGAATTGGCCACACGCAATTTCTGACTAATACTTTTTAATGAGGCTCTTTTCAAAGTTTTAATAGTCACCACAACAAAAAACTGTCTTTGTACGAGGTGATATTAAATGTAAAACCACTTTACAACCATTCAAAATTGACAACAGCTGAAATTAAATTCACGGAATTGCAAGATCTTTTTCTTCTTTCATTGACAAATGTATTGAAGAAATTTCTTGCGATAAATGAAAGGATTTCACTTGCAAGCAAATATTTTCAAATAGAGCATTTCAAAACGATGCATGAGTTCTCATTTGACAACATACCCACTGGTCTGGACTAGAAGACTACAAAAGAACTATCTTCAAAGAGCATGTCAGTAGCAAATAGAACTGAAGCACCCAGTGTTTGTGGAAACAGAGACTCATACTAGCCCCTGGGGCTGTGGCTTCCAGACCTCCCAGTGCCACCTCCTAACCACCGCCACCCCCTGGGCTGTAGGCTGGCTTCTAGAACCCCCGGAACATGGGCTTCTCCCTCAGATCTATAGCCGTCTTTCTGCAAAAAGCAGAACAGTGCTCTGAGGCTCGGTCTTCCCTATTTCACATTAAACAGAACAGGAAGAAACAAGTGTTGCTAATTCTCATCACCATCTGCAGTGGCCCCACTTGGCCTCAGTCATCAGCCCCCATTCTTTTCCCCAAAGCTCCCGTGAGTCCGTGGAAGCCAAGGGTCACAGGATCCTGGCACCCACGGAAGTCAGTATGTATGGCAAAGGGCCCCAGGAATCCACTCCATTCAAACCACAGTCTGAAAAATTCTAGTGAAAGAACCTCTTCCACCCTCAGTTCGAGGAAGGCAAGAGTATGTGTAGATGAGAAACTTGCCAACCTAGTGTTAGCACACGAGGTAACACAGTTCAAATAAACAAGCCCACGCTGTGGGGCGTCCCCAGGTCTCTCTTCTGTCGCACAGTGCAATAGAGCTCTGCCTTCGGAGCCCATCTGCACAATACGGTCCTTTTAACCAGCGAGGACAAAACTGACCTTTTAAATCTAAAGGGGAGCCTGAGTCAGCAGGGCATTACCTGTGGAGCTTGAAAAGATGACCAAAGATGCGATTGCATCCAAGTGACACCTCAGAAACAGATCAGTGAAGATAAAGCGCACCCCTATCCCACAGCTCTCACCGGGTAGGAAAGACTTCAACAGAATTCAGCTGGTGGCTCTGTGTGGTTGAGCAACCTAATTAAGTGGATACCGTGAGTCATTAAAAATCTGATTTGTAATGTCCTTCAAAAGTGGCCAAATGTTTCTTTAAAGGAAAAAAGTCCTCTATTTCCTTTTATAAAAATGTTTTGCCCAGAAAAAAAACTCACAAATATAAATCAGGAGAACTAAATTTCTCAGTGATCTTTCCTGTGGCTTGACATGTCGCTTAAATTCTGTGATTCAGTTATCCATTGATAAACCAAAGACGTATGCTAAAAATATATGGCCCCATAATGCTAAAATTCTAGAATTTTACCTTTTATTTCTTTATATTGCTCATTTGATTAGCACTATTTCACTTAAGAACTATGTGTTTTCCCAGATATAAAATATCATTCAGATTATCATTGACAGCCAAGAAAATAAAATCATGACATACAAATATGCAGGCTGTAGGTAATGTGGGCTGAAATGTTTATCTTTGCATCCTGGGGATGTTTGGCATAGATCTGGTGCTCGGTAGATAGTTGATAAATGCAAAGGGTCATGGCTAAATGCATAATCTTGCTTGATTGTTTTGAGATATTTTTTTCTTATGTTTATTTGGCTCTTGTTTTGGTAAAAGGACTTCTTTCCTTGAAGTTCTCAGTACTAATGCTGGGTGTCATAAAGGAATCAAGGGGGGTGTCCCACAATGGGAGAAATCAGCAGAAAATGTTTTTCTTAGTTCATGGCAGTTTCACCCCAGACCTTCAGCATAGTGCACAGGACTGTCTCCTCAGGCTGCATCCTTCAAATACTCATTCACTGGATATTGGTTTTGTTTTTTCAGGAATGTTCGTCAGGCCTCTACCATGAGCCAAGTGCAAAATATATAGGTGTGTGTGTGTGTGCGTGTGTGTATAAATTTTTTAGATAGTAGTAGTATGAAGAAAAACATAGAACATGATTGGGAGTAAAAGGGATGAGGAAAATTGGGGTGAGGAGGCACTTCAGACAGGGTGGCTCTCAAGAAACAACATTTTGGGACAGATAAATGGCAAAATAAAGACAGTCACTGGGAGACCTGGGTGACCAGAGACCCGCAGGAGGCAGGGAGGGCACAGAAGCCCTGACAGCTGAAAGACCTGGGAGAATTGAAGGAGAAATTAGGTCATTGTGGCCGCTGGGTCCTGGGCAAGGGGGAGAGTGAAATGAGAAGCGGGCAAGGTCAGAGGACAGTATTCACGTCTCCACTGGCGGCTCACTGGCTGTGTCAAATCAAAGCACCCCATCTGACCTTTTTGTCCCCTCTACTTCAGGGGTGATAATCCTCGCCTCACGGGGTTGCTGTGAGAACGGCGCCCCCACCATTGGGTAGATTTCAGTACCATGCTACGGTGTGCCGAGAAACTCAAACTCCCTCCCACAGTTGCCTGGCTGGTCTTCACCTGGGGTCTAGCTTGCTCTCCAGCATTGCTCTGGCAGTTTTTTTAGGGACCGAGTAAATTAGCAACTTACCAAAAAAATGTGTTGGACACTAATGAATGGCTCTCCGATGGCGTGTGGCGCTCCAGTTTTGATTTGCCACTTGCCTCGTTAACCTCTCTCACCCCTTCCTTCTGGCACGTCTGGGGGGATTTGGCTAGGAGAGTCTCAAAGGTCCGTTTTCTGACTTCACATCAAGTGCTCAGTCTCCAGATTGGCTAGAATGTCTTTAAAAATACTTCAAGAGCTGACTGGGAGAGAAAAAAAAAGGCCTATACGTGTACTCACACACATACACGTGGGGGCATCTTCACAATGTTGGTTCAACAACTATTTTGAAATGTAAAGTCCTATTGTTGCCAAGTGCTGACCACTATGTGTTTGGGATGGAGGTGATTCGCTCTGTGTGTGTGTGTGTGTGTATTGCCTTAAAGTCAGGATTCATGGCCATTGATCTGTAGGAGCTTCACCACTTCCACCTAAAAAAACATCCTACTAGTTCAGATAGTTAGTGATCTTGGGCAAGTCACTTAATTTTCTGGAAACTCATGTTTGCCACGGTACTACATCAATAGCCTCAGGACCACAGTAACAATACCAGCAGCAGCCCCTTGCATACACAGCCCCCGCTTGCTCAGCTTCTCTTCATCAAGTCTTGGTCTCCAACCACTTTTCCCCAGAGGAAATCAGTTTCTTCCCCAGCCGGACCAGATTTCTCTTAATGTTATTACAGAGAGTCACCTGACCCTCTCGAGCTCCGCACTCCGGTACAGGTAGGAGCTTGCTTTCTTTTGCAGACAAAAAGAGAGAAGGGAGGGATTCGTTTTCCACAAAGAGGGGGTCTGACAAGGGACTGTTAGCAGCTTCTTAACAGTGCGAAATAAACAATGAATGCTTACCTGTGACAGAGACATTGCAGTGTCTGTTACAGCTCTTAGGTATCTTCTGGAATAGGTGTGAATGAATTATTATTATTCCCAATTTGCCAATGAGGACACCGATGTGGAGGGAAATGAAGTTACATGGCCACAGCACAGCTTCCCCCAAGAAGTCAAAATTTGAAGCCAGATCCATTTTCAGAACTGTGTGAACCCCATTATCAGTCCTGTGATGAAGAGATGTGGACCCTGGTCCCGCTAGGAAACCCCTCTGCCCCTCACACCTGTGAAATATTAGGTGTGAGTCTCTAAGGTCCCTTCCTGCTGTGCGGCACTGGTTTAATTATCACCGTGACATACTGTATTTGTTAGACTGTCAGACACTAACAATGATAAGACACTGCATTATTTAACACATTGCTAAGAAAGGAAACCAATGCTTTTCTATCACGTAGAATTTGGATTTTACACTTATTGAAAGAGCATTTTAAACGCAGCTAAATGTAGACTTTAACAGACATCACACTTAGAAATGTATAAAAAGAAAATATAAGGAACATAAATTGGGACATATATTCCTGAAACTTTCAAAGCGGTACTCTTCTGAATAACTTTTCAATGCAGAGTCACCAGTGCCCCTATTTTCCAGAAAATATTGTCTTCTCTGCCATCAAGAGCACTGGGGGTGGGGGTTGCCTCATTTCACTTCTTGAAAGTGTTCACTCTTGTGTCTACTGGACGTCCTTCCAAGCCGCCCACTCTCGTTCTTCCAGCTTTAATTTAGGCATGCTCTAGATCTTACCAGATAATGTGGACAGAAGGTTGTGTCGACAACTTCATGGAGATATAATGGCAAAGGGTAGGTTTGTGGTCCTTTGTCAGTTTGGGGGCCAGAGACCAATGAGCCTCCTGTGTTGGGACCCCCACTCCCGACCACCACTCCACTCCAAGCCACCTCATATACAACTGTGTAGGGTCCTAGGCTCTGGGCACATGGAGAACTCGCAGCCAAACCGTGTCCTGGAGCCACCAGCTTCCCCAGGAACAGACGCCAAAGAACAAGGCTTGATCTGTGACAACCTCCTTGCGGTTCCCTAGCCACAACAGCTAGACACTATTTCTACGCCGCCCCTGGGGTGTGTAAGGGGTACCCCGGCATCTGAGTAATCAATCCCACTAACAGTGTGCACAGTCGTCAGAGAGGAACCACAGCGTCCATGAAGACAAAAGGGCACCTGATGGCCCCTTTGGTGGTTACTCGGGCCACTTTGCCGGGCCCTCCCTGCCTTGCCTGACTCTTCCCAGTTTCCACTCATTTTCCACCGTATCTCTGGGTGTCTTTTCTCCTGTGAGTCAGTGGCAAGGACATGAACTTTAAAGTCTCTGCTAATGCCGTGTTTCATTTTTGAATCATCCCGACGAATTGCTGTGTGAGCTCGATGAGGCCTCAGTTTCCCCATCTGTGCTGTGGGGGTAATGATGTCTACCTTGCTGGGCTGTTCTGCGGGTGCAATGGAATAAGGTATGTGGATGTGCCAGGGTCACACTAAGTGAGCACAGGTTCCGCCTTCTCTCCCTCTTGCCCTTGTCAATCCTCCTTCTCTCCTTCCTTCCTCTTCTCCTTCAATATCTTGTTCTTTTCAAAACCTTTGCCTCTGCCCCTCCCTCCCCCTCTGTCCCTCCTTCTTCCCTCTTAGCATGGCTTTTTTTCCTTCCTTTCTTTATTTCTTCCTTTCCTCTCCTTCCCCCTACCATGCTTAAAAAAAGAGAGCGACATGATCATATTTTTTAAATTTAGAATGATCTCAGCAGCTGGAGAAAGGAGGCAGGCAACAAGCACAGAGACACGTTCGTCAATTGAAAGCATCTGGGCGAGAGAGGCTGGAGACAGAAATAGGAAAAGAGCAGTGGGGGGGGGGGGCAGGAGAAAGCTGTGATCTCTCTCGTCAGTAGTTCACAGGCCTTGTTACCGGAGGGGATGGGGCATTTCGGAGCCACCCCGGGGGCTTTCTAGGAATTACCTTTAGCTTCACAAAGACCAACTGCTCAGGGGTGACCTGGAACGGTGGACCTGGAGCAGAACCATTTGCCAATGAACAGCCAGAGGCCAGAGGTCATGCAAATGCATGGGTGTGTGCCCCCCCCTTACCTGGGCACCCCATGACTATGGCATCTTTCTGGGGTTCGAGGATACAGATGAAAGCTTCAGGATGGATTTGCATTAGATGTCTCACCAACTAGGTGAGAGCAAACACTGATTTTTGAAAGGTGAAGACGTGTTTCTTTCCCACTCACTTAATGAACTAAAATCTCTATATAACTACATACATTTATATTACAAGTTTATCTGTGTAGTTTTATCCTAAACACATTCAAAAAATTGGAGGAAGGACAGCAATAAAGTAATACGATGATATATTTTTAAAAATAAGAAGTTTTGTGGTATTGAAATAGCAATAGGGTAGCTGTTTGTTTGTTTGTTTCAGAAAGAGAATGAAGAAAAGTGACCTGCTTTGCTTCCCATGGAGGGTGATCATTTTTTCCCAAGACTTCATAAATGTGTCTAATTGCTAAAGAAAAGCTCTTAAACCATGGCCCAAAGAAGATTTGGTGAGACAATGAGCTAGCTGGGGACCCCCTTACTTCTCCTTTCATTGCTACTTCTTTCAGCAAGCGTCCTGACGGTCCCTCTGGAGGGCTGTGTGTGTGTCTGCCCCCGTCATCCCATGATTTCAGTAAGTGCGGCTTAATTAGTGATGTCAACAGTAAGCTCATGCTCCAGTTAAGCCAGAGACGAGGGAATCGTCTTTTAAGAAGAAGAAAAAGAATGTTTGTCTATCTCCCTTGAAGATTTCTTCCTCTGACTTGCCTGAGTGATGAATTCTGTATATAAATACAAGTCTCAGAATTGTTTTCTCCCTGATGAGACTCTCTTCTCCTTCCAGGCACCAGAATCTAATTTAAACTAGTTCCTGTGAAGATCCAAAGGGCATCCAAAGTTTTTCTTTTTCCTCTTGCATTTTACAAGGCAAAGAAAATACAAGGTAAGAATAAAATAGAAGTTTTTTATTTTTCTGCTGTACATTGTACTGCATTTGAGATGGAACGTGAGTCCAAAGTTCTGCAGTCACCGACAGTTTTCACGGATGAGCTCTTCTTACTTTAGACGTTGACTTGTCCTGTGTCTGTGAAAGCAGCTGATGCCCTCGATATTTCCTGAAAGCTGTGCTCCGGGCAAGACAGGCACTTCCTTCTCCTCTAGCTTTACTGAGACATAATCAAAATTAAAATTGTATGTATTTAAAGTACACGGGTTAGGCGCAACCCGTTTGGGTAAACTTACACACTGTGAGTTCATTGCCACGATCAAACGAATTGACATACTCATCACCTCTTATTGCTGTCGTGTTCTTCCTTTGTTTTCCTTCATGTGCCTGTGTGATAAGAATATTTAAGATCTACCCTCTTAGCAAATTTCGTCTGCTTTTCCTTTAAGGATTTCCAGCTTTGGAAGCTGCCTGGTCACAAACACGGTTCTTCCCTTTGGAAACAGGATCTCTCTGGTTTCAGGTCCCCTTCCTGAACCGAGTCCATCTTTTCTTTGACATGTGAATATTTTATATGTCTTCAGTGAGTGTCAGGGTTTCTATTGGTGTTTTCCCAAAAGGCACAGCTCTTACAAATTTTGGATTTGTATACTAATATTGTTGACCTAGAAAGTCAAAGATGGAGCTGAGGGGAAACAAATTTCCTTTTTGTAAACGTATCTGCCATCAACATGGCCAACAGTATTTAGTAACATCAGAAAACAAATAAGTTATTTTCCAATGAAGCAAGAGAATGTTTCTCCACTGACCACCACCCAAAGGAAGTAAAGTAGAACAAATCATTATTTTGGTTAAATCCACTATGTGAAAACCTGCTTTTACCCGAACTGTAGAAATAGTATCTGTGGCTTGAAGTGAGCAAAAATAGACTCTCCGTGCAAAGAAGCATTAGTTCTGCCACCTTGATCGGCCACCCAGAGCCACCGTGCCAGACTTCTCAAAGCCTGGGTACCTCAGAACTCTCTTCTCTAATTTGCCTTTGGAAACTGAAAATATATTTGACACTTTCATTTCTATCAGTGCTATTTAAATTAGGTCAACATTTGTTGACTACTTGTGACAGCACTTTTATTAAGCTCGTGGATGCCAGATTTATACGATCTGAATTTAGTTGATGGGATGATGCTGTCTTTGAACCAGGAAATCCTGGGCAAGTTTCTTAGCCACTTGGGGCCTCAGTATCCTAGTCAGTAAAATAAGAATGGTAAACAGTAGAGAAGGATCTAACTCAGAGAATTGCTGGGGTGAATAAAGGAGATATTTGTAAAGATCTCAAGGAACAGGTGTTCAATCAAGTGCTGATAACTTTATTATTATTTTTTTTTTATGTTCACTATAGTTGCTAGAAACTGAAAGGCATGGATGGGCTCAAGGAAACTCAGGTCTCCCCTTCAAGGAGAGATTCAAGGGGGGTGGGGGAGACACAAATGGATAAGCAAATGAGGTACAGCCAGCCCCTGTCCCAAGGGCCATTCTAGAAGTACCCAGAGCAGCCTATTGAGTAATAGAGAAGGAAGTGGGTTCTCACGGGCGACATCAGGAAAAGCCTCCTGCAGAACCAACATTAGTCAGGTTTTGAAAGACAAAGTGGGTAATGTTTTGAGGAAGGAAAATGGAGAAAGGGGGGAAGGGGATGGAGGGAAATTCCAAGAGGAAGACACTGGGTACAAAAAAGGCACTGAGATGGCAAAATACTGTCCGTGGAACAGAGTGGAGTCCAGCCCTAATCAGTGCAGGAGTAAGCGAGGACGTGGTGAGAAGTCCGTTGTGGCCTCAAAGCAGTGTGCTAGCCGCTCTCGGTTTAAGTGATCATCATTGGGTGGTCTGTGTATTCCAAAAAGCCTCTCAATATCGGTGCCGAGCCCATGAAGAATGCTTTGGGGGCTGAATGGTACTGTGTCATCCCAACAAGAATAACATTTGAATCTAATTGTGTCCTCCATTGTAACACAGCTTGCCCTCACACCCCTGCAGCAAAGGAAAGTTCAGAGGCGCCAGTTGACCAGAGGCAACGTTTTCTCCCTGTTACATTAGTTTCTGCCTCTGAGTTCATGAAACTCTTTGAGTGCCTTTCCGTAGCCTGCTATGCTCATTCGCCAGCCTGACTCATTTTATCTGATTGGGTCCAACCTCCCCCTCCTGGGCGTGCCTCGTTTTGCTGGCGAATAAATAAATCGTCCTGGAATAGGTCCAGAAGGAAGATTTTCACAGGAAAGTTTCATTTGCGTTCAACCCCTCATTTATTGAGGCTGAATTCTCAGGCTCCCAAGGAGAAAGACTTGAGAAAATAAAGGGGTGTTTCCAACTGCCAAGTTTACTAACATGGTCATCAGCACTTGCCAGCTGATGCAAGAGGGGATGCAGCTCCATGCACACCTTGTCTGAGAGTCTGCAGGACCCCATCTCCCTCCCCAGCCAGCCCTCTGCCCTATTGGATCTCCCTCCTCAGGTCAAGCTACTTCTTACCCATCTGAGAGGTTCAGGACAGCCAACGAGGCTGTTGAGTCCAAGGAATTTAGGAAGGAAGCAGCATTTCACTCTCAAGAATATAATTCCTGGAATTAGTTCATTATATAGATAACTATAGATAACTACAAAACTAAGAGGGCTTTTGGTGGGGAACTGCTTTGACTCTAACTTCCAGCCCCATGGGATAGGCCAGCTCCTCTGGGAGACTTTTACAGTGAAATTAATTCATCTACAAATGGGGTTAAAAATAGAATCTTTCTATTTAAAATTGAGCACTTAATGCTGTTTCTTTTCTTGAGGGAGGATCGAATACAGCTCTAAAGGACTGGGATTAAAGGAGTCTTTCCCAGGATATGTTAGATGCCAGAAATCTACCGTTTAGGCATCTCGGAAAATGTTAAGAGGCTTCTTCCCTCTCTGGGATTCTCTGTGCAGAGCGCGTTCTGGGGGTGAACTGAAACCCTGTGGCTGGAAAAGGAAGAATTTAGCAAAGAATTAAAGCCCGTGTTTCTGGGATTCAGCGGGCACAGATAACCCTGGAGATAGTGTCCGTGGTTCAGAAGGGTGGCCATCGAGAGCTGTTCTTGCTCGGGGCAAGAAGAGCGAGCGGAGCTTCTCCTCGCCAGAGCCTGGGGAATCGCTCGCCCCAGGGGGGCAGAATGCAGCGAGGCGGTCACTTAGGCTTTCCTGGGACGCCACGGAGAGCTGCGAGCGCCCGGGGCATGACGTCATTGGCCGTCAGCTGACTGTGCTCGGGGCCCTGGCTCCGCCAGCTGTAGCTGCAGTCGCGGTGCCGGCGGAGGTGGCAGCCACCGGGACCCCGCTCCCAGCAGCCCGGCTCCCGACCGCGGCGGCTGGTCTCGGGGCCCCTGGTCCGCCCCGCGTGGATGTCCACACTACATGCCCACCCGGCTGCGCGTTGGTCGTCTCTGAGAGTCTCAGGGGCTTTGTCCTCCTGCAAGTGCCGGAGCTCGGCGGGCGGGAAAGCGGGGCTCCAACAAGCGGCTGGAAATGCCTTGCCCGGGTCCTCCTCCTCGACCCCTCTTGTGAGCAGGGAGAAACTTGGTGTGCTAAGCGCTCGGGGGCGCCCCCTCCAGCCTTCAGGATTGGTGTAGTATAGAGAGACTCCGCAGGAAGCTGCCTGCTTCTACAATTTAGGCTTCTTGGGGTATTTCGCTTTTTAGCCCGAAAGTTGGCTTTACCAAAAGCCCCCGTGGGGAGGGCGGAAAGGAGATCCTCATTCCAGGCGCTGGGCTCTCGGAGTCTGTGGGCTACGAGGCCTACGAGTCCTGGCTGCGCACCTGCGGAGGACCGGAGCCAGTGCCGAAAAAAGATGAGCGGAGGAGCCCGCCCGCACCGCCAGCTGGAGCTCGGGATCCGCGCCCGGGGGCCAGGCTGGGGGCCGGCGGCCCCGGCCCTCCGCTGTCCTCTCCCACGTCACTTTGCGCTGGCTGCTGCCTTCAAGACCTGCGGCGTCCAGGCCAGATCTGGGCGCCAGGTCCCTGCCAACCACCCCCTCCCAGCCCACCCCATGTTCCGGGGGCGTGGCTTGGCGCAAGGGCGGGTTTAAGTCGCGGCGCGTGTCTGACCGATCTGACAGGTCTCCAAATTTCTCCCTGTCGCCTGGTGCCCGCAACGCGCTTCAGAGCGCCAGGGTGGCACGCAGCGCTGCCCTGGATCCGGAGGCGTCTCAGTCGACTTCCCCGCGGCCTCAGGCCTCCCTTCTCGGTTAAAGCTTACACCCGCCGCACCCAGCTCCTGGTCTTGCCTTGGATCCACACGGATGGCTTCTCTTCGTTCTCAGAGCCGTTGGCTTTGGAGCCCTCCCCACTTTTTTCTGCCCCTGCCTCCCGCTCTTCCCTGCTCCCGGCCAAATGGACTCCAAAGAGTGAAGTGATAGGAATGGGAACTGTGAGCTTCGACTCCTCGGAAGCACAGCTGGAACGGCTGACCTCGTCTCGCTGCAGTGACTGGGACCCTGAGGCCCTCCCCCTGCCCCGAGGGATGCGTCGGGCCCGAGCCAATGCCGCTCTGTCAGTCCTGGCTCAGGAAGTGGGGAGAGCCAGAAATGATGAGCGCTTAAGGAAACCTCAACACACCCGCTCCTCCAAATTAACTGTTTGGTGACTTGTTAGCTCTAAGGCTACCACCTCTCCAACCCGTCTGCGGGGCACCCCACTCCTCCTCCTCCGTTGCCCCCGCCCCCAGCTCCGCCCCGCCTCCCCATCCCGGCGCAATGGAGTTCTCCGAAGGGCTCAGTTCCAGGCACAGCTGCTAACTTCGCACCCGCCGCCGCCAACGGTCACCCTAGGCCAGCCCCCCTCAGCCGCCGAGTCGTGGGCGTCCCGAGCCAAGTGCCGCAGCCAGGACCCGCCCGGCGCCCAGCAGAAGCGCGGCGCCCAGGAGCCTCTTGGAGAGCAAAGGCTGCGCCAAGACGCTGAGCCGAGAACCAGCCGAGAAGCCTGGGCCCGGGAAGGGTGCTGCGTGGCTCAGAGCGCCGCAGCTTCTGCGGACAAACTGCCGCCGCTGTCGCGCACCCAAGCTTCGAGGGGTGGCGCGAGGACGAAGGGGTCTGCGGAGATCCTCTGGGCGCCCTTTGCCCCGGGGAGCACTATGACCTGACTGCAAGGGGCCTCCTGCCCTGGGCTCCTGCAACGTGGCCGCGGGGGGCCGAAGGGCTCACTGCCAAGCTCCTACCCAGCCGCCTTTGGGTCTTCGGGAGCCCCCTCCCCCAGCCCTCGGGGTTCTGCGCCTCCTCCCTGCGGCCCGGCGCCATGGAGCTCTCCGATGTGCGCTGCCTTAGCGGCAGCGAGGAACTCTACACCATCCACCCGACGCCCCCGGCCGGCGACGGCGGGAGCGGCTCTCGGCCGCAGCGGCTGCTGTGGCAGACGGCGGTGCGGCACATTACCGAGCAGCGCTTCATCCATGAGCACCGGGGCAGCGGCGGCGGGAGCGGAGGCTCCGGCACAGGCTCGGACTCCGCGGGCGGGGGCCCCAACCATCACGCGTCGCAGCTGTCCGCGGACTCGGCGCTGCCCCTCTATTCCCTGGGCCCCGGGGAGAGAGCGCACAGCACTGGAGGCACCAAAGTCTTCCCGGAACGCTGCGGGAGCGGCAGCGCCAGCGGCAACGGGGGAGGGGGCGACCTGGGCTTCCTGCACCTCGATTGCGCCCCGAGCAACTCGGATTTCTTCCTGAATGGGGGCTACAGCTACCGAGGGGTCATTTTTCCCACCCTGCGCAACTCGTTCAAGTCCCGGGATCTGGAGCGCCTCTACCAGCGCTATTTCCTGGGCCAGAGGCGCAAATCCGAGGTGGTGATGAATGTGCTGGACGTGCTGACCAAACTCACCCTCTTGGTTCTCCACTTGAGCCTGGCCTCGGCCCCCATGGACCCGCTCAAGGGCATCCTGCTGGGCTTCTTCACCGGCATCGAGGTGGTGATCTGCGCCCTGGTGGTGGTCAGGAAGGACACCACCTCGCACACGTACCTGCAGTACAGCGGCGTGGTCACCTGGGTGGCCATGACCACCCAGATCCTGGCCGCAGGCCTTGGCTACGGGCTCCTGGGCGACGGCATTGGCTACGTGCTCTTCACCCTTTTTGCCACCTACAGCATGCTGCCGCTGCCGCTCACCTGGGCCATCCTGGCCGGCCTGGGCACCTCGCTGCTGCAGGTTATCCTCCAAGTGGTGATCCCCCGGCTGGCGGTCATTTCCATCAACCAGGTAACTCTTGCCTGCCTTGCTCTCCCCGCCTCCCCGCCCCCCCCCCCTAGGTTATTTAGAAACAGCTTTCTGAGCGGCAGGTTGCCTGCGCGGTTGAGTCTGCTCCCCCAAGCTCGGTAAGGTGCCTTGCACCTAGGAGGTCCTGCGTGTAAGTGGGTGGTATTTCTCTCTTCTTAGAGAAATTGAAACTGAACGACCTCTAAAGTTTCTACCAGCTCTGCCCTTATATTCGCCTTCTGTGAGTAATTCTTCTCTGACATCAGCTGAAGAGACATCTTCTTTCTGCTCCCCCAGGGTCTGTGGTCTCTGCAGTAGGTGACAGAAGGGGAGGAGAAGCACCCAATTTAGAAGGTGACCCATTTCTTAACAGCTTTACTTATGAGAGTCACAGCAGGGAGTTGTAAGGGACTCTGGGATTCAGAGCTGGGTTTCTGGTACCTTTGTGCCACAAATCCTCAATTCTCAGAGGAATCAACCTTTGCTAAACACAGACTAATTGCCGATGCTGGAACCCTCCCTACGTTCCCTCACCCAGTCCTCCAGACAGTCCTGTGACATACTTCTATCTGGGAATTCTTTATTGCCTTGGGGACCTAAGATGACATTTTTCTTTTTTTACAGAAGCCAACCTCAATGCTTTGAGTAAGTCAAGCTCGGGAACTGGGGTAGAGAGTTGTCATTGACAAAGAAAGCAAGTTTTGCTTAATTGAAAAGGGACATGTAGATGTAGATGGTTTGAAATATTTAGGTGGAACTTGACTCTTTAAGTCTCTTTCTCCTTTCTCCTCCTTTCTTCCTACCTTTCCCATTAAATATGGATGTGGTTAGGTGAACAAAGTTCCCATTGTCTGTGAAGGAGAAGGTGGACAGGGCCTCTATTCTTTGACTTCATTAATATCAATAGATAATTAATGGTCTGGCACTTTCTTTGCTAAACGTCCAGTAGGTAACAGGAGACTACATTTGGGTGCTTCTTGATAAAACTGAGGGGAACCCATCAGCTGAAGTGTTTTCCCACAGAAGGCTGATGGGAGGTCCTGGGACAGAGGGCTGGCTGCTTGGTGGTCCTGCTGTGTGTGTGGCCCCAGGCTCTGTGCCACTTCTGCTGTATCAGATACTTAACGACTCCTTTTCCTTGCGGTCAGCTTTGAGTAGAAGGTTCTTAGAATAACTTGGTACAACACCTCTGAAAACTGCTCCTGATTTTTGAACGCTGGCACTGTGTGAGTGGTTTACCTGTCATTAACCTTCTGGGCTTCCAGTTGATTTGGGATGTTCTCCCTTCTCTGGTGGCTCCGTCCGCATTTGCTCAGGTGAACGTCCTGGTCGGCTGCCTTTATGGTGCTTTTTGAACTTTCCCTGCGTAGAGCAAAGAGGATGGAAAGTGTGTGGCTTAAGGTCTTCAGGCATGAGATGGGGTGATGAAGCCTCGGTTAGTAAGCTGACCAGATGCGCTTATTTTAATTGAAGACAAGGATGAATGCTCTATCAAAATTACTGGGAACTTTTAATACCCACCTATGATGAAAATTCAAGTTGGGGTGGTACAAAATTCAATTTTTACTGTGTTTCTCGGTCCTATTTGTACACAGATCTGAACCGAATCTCATCTGAATCTCTCACTTCCTTCCAAGCTCCCTCATTATTTTTAGCTTTTTTGTTACTATAGACCCAGACATTAGCAGGTCTCTTCCTCCTCTTACTCCTCTTCCTTTCCCCCCTTATCATTCTCTTCTTTTTCCATCTCTTTCTCCCCTCTCTGTTTTTCACTATGAGTTATTTCCACAGTACAGCATAGCTATCTGATCATTTGCAGGACATTTCGGTTATTATAACCTACGGCTTTTCATACACTAGCCTTCCTCAGGACACATTGCTAACAGATTTCATCAAGCCAGTTTGGAATAGTATTTGGAATAACACATCCTAAGTGGCAAAAGATGCATAGTTTCTAAATTCTAAGTATAGAGACACTTTTCCTGCCAAATGCATCCAGAAAGTAAATTTCAGTTCCATATTTGTATTATAGTCTACTCAAATACTACCAGATGGCAGGAGATTAAAAATAACCCCAAAATGTCTTCCCACGCCCACTTCATCATAAACAATCCTTCACTGGGAAAACCAAGGTCCTGGTATATGCAAACCAAGCTCATTTAACTTGCTGTTTGGGGAGGAATTGTAGGTGAACTACAGTTTCTTAAGCCGAGCCACCGTTTCTACCTGACTCTGAAGAACAATCAGAGCGCTATCCTTCCCTTCGAGTGCTGAAAGAACCCTTGTGGCTTCGCCTACAAAACGTTTTCCTTTGGCGCCCTCTAGAGGTCCAAGCTCTTACCTTAGATCCTGCAGAGGAATGAAGATTGATGAAGGGAAATCACTTTAAAATAAATCTGTGATTTTTGAGTCGGTACCGTTTAGTTTTCCCTATTTGGTAATATACAAGGTGGGTCAAAAGTAGGTTTACATGGTGAGTATGCAAAGCACAGAGTTTATTTTCGCGTTTTAATTATTTATTAGTTATTGTGTTATTTTCCATATGAACAACTGGAAACCTACTTTTGCCCCGCCCTGTACAAGGTACGCTTACAACCGGCTGCGGCCTCCCGTAGCAGCTAGAATAGAATTCTAACTCCTCACCATGGCCTCCTCGGGCGTCTACGAGCTGGTTGCTGCTTCTCTCTCTGATTTCTTTCTTGCTCTTCTCCTCAGACTCCAAATGCACTGTCCACGTTCTGTCTTTCAGAGATCCCAAGCCCTTCCCTTTCCTTAGCCTGTGCACCTGCTGCCTAAGACAGTTTTCTCCAGCTCTTCCATGACTGACACGTTCTCTTTATATCGCACTCACTCCCCGGAGCACGACGTGTCTTATTTTCTCCAGAGCACATCCGCTATCGAAAATTATCATATTTGTTTATATTTACTGCATTTCTTTCCCCCACGCGCCACACCTTCAGAAGGCAAACACGACATAGAGGCAAAGACTACCTTACTACTTTATCCTCAGCACATAGTAGGGACCCAGCAGTCACTGAGGAAACAAGACTGTTCATTGCAGAAACAATATTATAAAATATCCAATGCCCCCGACGTGTTGGTGACAGTTTTGTACACACACATGTAAGGTGTATCTATGTAAGGCCCTCTCTTATACTGAAATACCTTTGAAGAAATCAAAGCATGACCCTAATCCTTTACTTTTATACAATATTTAACGTGTGACTACGTGCCTTTACATACGTTATCACATCTAGTGATGACAAGATGAGGTCATCCTTCGTTTTCATTTCAGAGAAAAAATGTCTGATTCTTAAAAACGTTAAAGGAATGCCCCAAAGGTGACAAGCCGAACAGGTGCTGAGAGCAGAACTGAAATCCTAGCTCCAGTGCCGGTCCTTCTCTGGGAACATTTTAGGCGTTTTCCTTCAAAACACACAAGTACTTGAAATGGCTCAAGAGTGAGGAGTACCTGTTTCACTACTCAGGAGGGCCCTACCCCCATACAACACATGAGTTAACATTGAATGGAAAAGGCAAAGCGAAATCATGAGAAACTGCCTGAATTGCCAGGGAAAGTCTCCCTGTAGCAAGCTCGTCGTCATAGTTCTCTGCTGGCTACAAATTTGTCAACCGGAGGCCATAAATACTGCAGTATCATCTTTCTCTGCATTAATCTTGATTCCCATTCATAGGACGGCTCGCATGTCACTTAGCATTTTCAAGAAGCAGGAAGCAAGAATGTGTATACAGTCAGAGCACCTGAGCAGCTGTTCCACGTCACTGACGATGCCATTGCCAAGCTGCGAATCTCTGCAGATAGCCTGTGCAAAGGAGGCAGAGTCCCGTGTTTACTTAGATCATCACACGCTTTCCACCAGGGATCCAAGATAGACCCTAAAAGAGACCACTCAGGAGATGCTTTGCCATCAGTGAAGAGAGGGCTTATGTTTTCTCCGCTCAGTGAACAGAGACGTTCACTCAAGTCATGAACTTCCCAGCAAAGCAAAGAGATCGTTGTCTAGGGTAGCTGTGATGCATGTATGCACAAGGTCCCAGGTGGCATTGGAAATACTGAGGAAATACCAGGAGGTTCAAATCCCAGTTTAAAGGGCCCCTGTTATGTTCACCCCGACAAAGCTCTGCTACAGGTAGCACCACGAGTACTGATGCCTCACGCATTTCTAGTTAAATCAGCTCCGCGTATGTGATTGAAACCGATGATACGGTGCCTTTGTCCGGAGTCTCCCTTAAGGCAGAGATTTTTTTCCCACATCTGGAATAAGTTGTTCATCCTGCTAGCTCAGTGTGTTGATCTGAAAATTCATTACAAAATGACGTTATATGTATAACTAAGATAATGATGATGAGGCATTTGCTAGGGTCTTTCACAGAGTACATCAGTTCTAAGCTCTGTTGCTATAATGAGTGTTTTCCTGTATTTTTTCACTGCTGGTGACAATATTATGAGCTACCTAACATTTGAAATTTATTTCGTCCTCATTCTTCAGCTCATTAGTGATAAGATGGTGAAGATCATTTCGTTACCGGAAAACTGAGTGGCAGCAATAAGAACCAGAAAGATTGCTGCTTTATGCTTTCCTCTGGGGGATTCTAAATGTTAAAGTTTGTGGCTAATTAGTCTTCTGTAACCTCTTGGGTGGGGGTAGATAAGCAGAAGCGTCAGAGTGGAAGTGATTTCTCTAAGATAACTCTGGGAGCAAACGCAGCCAGGTATGGAAGTGCACGTTAGTTAGTGCCCAAGGTCATGCTGGCAGATTTGAATTTCCCATGCAGCGTTTCTCTCCTGCCTTCAACACATCCCATTGAGCGGAGGAAACCAGCGCCAGAAAAGTGCTAATTAAATCATGGTCATTACACTTGGCTAATAGCAAGAGAATTTTAGCTTGTCGTTTGGCTTTTAAAAAATTCTTTGGGGGGAAATGTTGGGGTTTTTTTTGCTCTTTGTTTTTGTACTGGGTAAGATAGTAGTTTATGATATGAGCAGGTAAACAGTCAGGAAAGAAGCAGGTTTCGCTTGTATTTTTAAATGCATCTCTGATCATTATCTTTACTTCCCTGTAAAGATAAAGTAAGTATAGTGAAATTACCAACATCTCTTCCCCATCTGTAAAATTTAAACATAATGTTGTATGTTCTCTATCTATGTCTACTAACTCAAATTGATAAAGGAAATTGTGTGACTACTTAACATACAGCAAATGACATGAAATTTAAATCACCCCAATTTGGTAATTGCTATCAAGGTAGAAACTCACTTCAAAACACACAAATATCCATTGAATGAGTGCACCTCACTAGTATGGTCTGCATTTATTTAAAACCCCAAATATCTCCATTCCTGTACATTTTCCTTTAGCCAATCCCTATAGGCTGTAAAAAAAATAATTGCCTTATCCCAGCGTGTCTGAGAAAATGACTTTCAAACACAGATTTGAGTGCCAGCCTCCCCAAGAGACCCTTCTGAATGCCAAGAAACAAAATATTCTCTCTTACTTCTGAAAAATACCCAGAGACTATCCTTTTTGGTTCTATCTTTCCCTTCCTTTCCTCCCCGCTCCCCCGTCCCCCCCACCCCCCGGGCTTGGAGTGGGTAGAGAATAGGCTTTGCCTAGGATATTTTTAAAGACTTTTCAAATGGCCAGTTAAATCCAGTCATCCTAGTCTGCAGGCCCTTTAGTCCTGAGGTTGCAAATAGTCCTGATGTCTGATTTAGAGAGAGTTGTAAAATGATTGGAGGGTACGTGCTTTGCAAGACTGAATTATGGCTGTGTGTTCCTTCGTATCTGGTAATGTCATCTGACTGTTATCCGTGGGTCAAAGCATAATGAGATTAAAACTGGGGAGACTGGGAGGACTTGACTTCAGGAACAGCTGCAGCAATGTCATGCTAAGTAGGACAAATGCATTACTCATATTTACACCTTGATGATGGATGGCATTTTCGGAGCTCATCAAAATAAGAGAAACCAAGCCAAAAAGGGAAAGATGTTTTTTTTAAGTTTATCCCAAATTTTATGCTGCTGGCAATGTGTAATCAAAGGACACTACTACAATCATGCTGCTGTGACATTTCACTGTTGTCTAAATATTCCTTAGGATGCTAATTTATTCATTTCACAAGTGTGTCTATTTCAGTTGGTCTTACACATGTTTATTTTCGGAACACGAGAGACACAGCATTCATCTCAAACCTGCTCTCTCACCAACAAATGGGCCCAGTGTTGATTCCCTGAGAATCCAGCAGGTCCAGGGTAGGCAGTGGGACAGTATGTCCGTCCACCTGACGTATCGCTTTGGAAGCATATTCTTGGCTTTCTCTGGGCTGGAATTCAAGGTAACAGACACTGAAGGTTGGGGAATTTCTGCGATCTATCTGTTTGAACCTCAGTTAGCAAGAGAATGGGTTCTGAAAACAATTCCTCCCCCGGGGTTTTCTTGGGGTCTGAGTCTAGGAACCTCTCTTCACCCAGCCAGCCAGAACAGGGCAGCGGATGCCGGAATAATCTGCCCTGTGCTTCCTCAGGCCACGTAATTGGATTTACACACTCCCGTTGTATCGTGTGAGTTTTGTTTATGAAGGGCTATTTTAAGAAGTCAGCTCCCTTAAGCGGCACTTCAGAAGCCAGCTTTTCTCACTGGAAGATTTTTTCACAGCCAGCCCTGCAGGGCAGAGGAAGGATGCAGAGTGGATTAATTAACCATTGAGGTGCCAGACTTTCTGAGGGAGGCCTGGCCACATCCTGGTAGGAATAAAAACCATTTTACCGGTCAATGCAACCAGGTGGCCACCTTCTCAGCCAAGGAACTGAGATTATAACTCAGTGTGGTAACAGATAAACCTGCCATGCATTATCCCCTTCAGAGCGCTCCTCGGGACTCTGACTGGGCATGTCTGTGATTTGATATTTGAATTTCATTTACCTAGATCATGTATTTAATATGCACAATACCTTGCACATTCAGTAGTTACTGGGGTGTTCTATCCCTCCCACCCCACTTCTTGAGTTTTTTGCCTAAACTCTTAGTTCAAAGCCCCAAATGCTCCTAAACTGGGAAATGATAAAACTATTCATGGTGATAACTTGAGCTCGATATGAAATTAAATCATATTAATGTCTTGGGTTTTTGAAAGAATGAGAATATCGTTACAACTGCCATCTCTATATAAGAGTGCTGACCAGCAAATGATCTAGACGTGAATCAGGAACCAGTTTCTGAATCGTTTTGTAAACAACACATCCTTGCCTTGTGTCAGCTGGTTTTCCAGTTGGCTGGAGTAAACCATTTCAGAATACTTTCTTCTCCCTTTCTTTTGTGCATGTGTGTGTGATTACATGCTGAATATACATGATTACTTATAAAATAAGAACGACTAAGGGTTAAGGAATACATAAGCAAAATACACATATTTCTTTAACTCAGAACCTGGGAAGAAGAAATGCAGCATAAAAAATTTAACAGAACAGGACTAGAAAAAGGGAAGAACACTGAGAGGCCTGGGCACAGAAGGGATGTGGAAGAGATATGGAGGGTGTCCTCAAATCTGCGAGGGCACTGCCGGGAGGAAGATAGGCCAGTTATTTTATGTGTGACCTCGAGAGCGGAATACAGACCAATAAGTGGTTGCATTAGCACCAGAGGTTTGGGTTCATCTAAAGCTGAGGCTTTGTAACAAATAAGCCTGCCCAAGGGGTTGCTTCCTGGAGTGATGGGCTCCCTGACAGGGGCTCCTTCAAGGAAAAGCGGTACAGCAATCCACAGGGAGGGCCTAAAGGAGGTTAGGCACAGGGTCAGTTGGAAGCCTCTGGCGGCATCTCCAAGCCTCCATGGCCACTTTGCAGGTGAGGAAATGGTGAGCGCAAAGAACAAGAGGCCAAGATGGCCAGAAGGCATTTGGCAACTGAGTCAGCCGCCCTTTTAGAAGCACCCCTGGAATCCCCGTCCAGCAGTGCTGCTTATATTTCAGGGACCAGAATTCTAACACCAGGCCACGCCATCAGCAAGAGAGGATGGCAGAAATAGGTTAGATTTTGCTGCCCCGCAAAAGCGCGGGATTGCATCGGGAAGAAGCGGGGCTGAGATTGAGAAGGTCTGTTAGTCATCAATTATTTGTGGACTGCTTGATGGACTCTGGGTTCTGTGTACTACACGGGCGAAGGTCGGGCTATAATGAGGCTGACACTTGATGGGTTTGGGGAGGGAGTTTGAGCCTCTGGTGCAGAGGTGGCAGGTTTGCAACCGGCTCTTCGAATGCGTCTGGAACACAGCATTCAGAAAATACTGTATGTCAAGGCAAGTCTCGGGCTGCTTTTAGCCCAGATCGCTAAAGCATGAAAAATCAAAGCTGCGGTAGGTTTTTGTTTTTTGGTTTTTTTTTAAGAAAGACCCAACTCCAAAAGATATTGTAGATGAATATGAACTCCCCTTCCTAGTGAAGAGTGTAAAAGGACCCCAGGGAAGTCCTAAGGTGTCAGTTATCTACCCATCACCTTATTACAAATTAAATGCACCCCAACCCTGATGACCAGAAGACACGACATGAAGGGACAACACATGGCCTCGTGTCGGAGAAGGTCAGGCTGGTCTGCAGCTCCGGGCATTCCCCGTCGCTCTGCATTCACAGTGACCCCAGCTAAAAGCTGAGCGGCTCGTCTTGGTGCTCCAGGCAACCTGTCCCCACACGAGGCGGGGCAGACACGGTGCATCGGCAAGGCTCTCGTCCTTCTGCATGGCACGTTGCCAGACACTGCATTTTCCCCAATTCAGAGAAATGTCCTCATACTCCCCTGTGCCCCCCAGGTTATGAGCCGCTGGAGGGCTCCTCTTTGCCTTGCTCACCTTCGTGTCCCTAACACCTGGTATAGTGCGTGGCCCATGGGGAGCTCTGAACACCGCACTTCTAACGAAATGAAATGAACGGGTATTACAGGGCCATCTCCTTCCCCCTTGACCACCACCAGTGCACACGGTCATCCACAGGAACTGAAAAACAAGTGAGAGGACAGAAATCCGTTTCTCTGATCAATATAAGCCAAAGTACACCGAAAGCTATCCCTTGAAGTGCTTTGGGCTGAAAGCCGCCAGTTCTTTCTGCTACACATGTGTTAAAGAAGTTATAGTAGATAACATGAAGAAAGAGTCAAGTGATTTAAGTCAAAAAAAATTAGAAGAAGATAAGAAAAAATAAAGGGAAAACTATGGACCTAAATTATTCGTAGGTATTTGGCCATTGATGAAAATTTTGAATAGATCCAGCCCATCCATTCAAAATGGAGTCCAGGTACTAAGGGAGGTCTCGCCCTCTCGTTGGCTTTCACTTTCGGCTCTTGGGCTCTCTGGCTATGAATCCCAACACCAACCCCTCCATCAGTACTTCTTTGCTCTGTGGTAGAGCCCAGCTTGCTTCTTTTACCTGACCTCTCAGCGGCGCTCCCTTCCGGTCGCCAGTGGGTGTTTACCTGCAGGCCTCTCACATGTGCAGCTGTGGGCAGGAGTTGCCCCCACCCTCCTGGCTGATTCCTGGCACTCCGCGCACCAGCCCCGCTGGTCTGCCTCACTCCTGAGGGGAAGACGTGGAACAAAACGCACTGACTTTGCGGAACCTCGTGACCAGGTGATTGCTTAGTCCACGATCTCCCACAGCTCAAAACCTATCGCATAAAGACCAGCGTGTATCCTAACAGGGCCAGTTTGTCTGTAGGCTGCCTAAACGCAAAATAAAGCCTGATTTGGGATATGGGAACCCAGTGCAGTAAACTAAAGCAGACTTCATGAAGTCCAAAAAGAGGTTATGAATATACGTCTTCTGTTTTCAGTTTCATGAATTGTTACTCCACTTCGTTCATTTTTCTACTGTCAGTTCAAGACACAGAATCTAAATCAATAAGAACAAATTGTTTACTTCTAAATTCAATGTTACCCCCCCCCCATGTGTGGGTGATCATTCCTAGCTTATTGGTGGTTGGCAGCTCATTCAAGAATAAATTCATGGCCCCAGACAGTCAATGTCAGATGAATAGAGTACCCCCTTCTCTACTCATGAGAAAGATATAAATTGAATTAAGTGCTTTTAAAATAAGTGACATGGAGCCCTGTCCCACAACCTTGAGAGGAAGTGCTTCCTGAAGCTGTGCACCCAGCTTGCCTCACCCTAGCCCTGGCCCCGGTTTACATCACAAAGGAAGCACCTGACTTGGACTGAGATGAGAATATATGTGTGTTTCTTCATTAAGACCTGGAGGAGGAAGTGGGACTTGTCATGTAGGGTTGGAATTATCGTTTCCTGACTTGTTTCTGTTCCTAACCCATGTGCTCTGTCCTTTTTGTGTGGCCCTGGAATACACATGGGCACATCCCAAGGGACACTCGCAGAAGAGGCTTATTGAGTAAATGCCTGAACAGTCATCTTAGCATCAATATCGCTGCTTCCCTTTTTAGAGTGAGGACGCTGAGCTCAGAGTAGTTACATCACTTCCCTTTGGTCATGCAGCTAATAAAGGATTCTAAGCCACGTCTGCCTCATTTCAAAGCGGCCCCTCAATTTGATGGTCCTTGAAGGCCACTTTATCTCAATTAACCCTGCTAGTTTCAAAGGCAATGCGTTAAAAGCGATGCAGAAGGAGAAAAATGAAATCAGTATTCCAACTGGCAGCGATGCTTACAATCACGTTATTGCCCCATGGAGCTGGGCGCAGCTCATCCTCCTGAAAATAGTACCTCGTCATCCTCGAAAGACGGACCTCGGATTTTACAGCCAATATGACGCAACCCTGTACAGACCATTACCTGCCGGGGCCCCGAGATGACTTCCTCGCTGCTCCAGAAAATTCTATCACTGTGAAATCACTTTTGAGGCTCTCAAGCCCTAGGACGTTTATTCCCATGAGTTATAATGAACGTGAACGAGGGGATGTGTGTGTTTTTCTGGTTTATTTGTCTCCTGACATCGGCTAATGACAAACCCCATAGCAAACGAGAGCTTGCTGAGGTCTGTGACCTCTGAAAAGGAAGAGAAATAGAAGTAATGATGTAGCGAATGCTGAGAGAATTCCTCATTAGGTGGTGTTTAATATTTAATTTCCCCGAGTGGTTTAATTACCTCGGACACCACGCGTTGTAAAACTGTGCCATTTCAGTCCGTTGATGCATTTGGAAGGCAGGAGCGACTGTGATATTTAACTGACAGACAGCTTTTTCTTAGGAATATTTAATTATGACTGTGGCACTCGTCAGGATTGCCTATCCGGCTTCTTCCTAATGTGCGTGTCAGCTGTGATCAACAGCTGTTTTTTGTCACTATTACCCAGAAGTGCTGGAGCTGGGCGCCGGCACAGCCTGAGTGCCCCCAACTGGGAGGCTGGCTTTTGTGACTTCCTCTTCGTTGTCTGCAGACCCCAGGAAACAGACACTGTGGTCTTGAGGAACTCAGTTAGGCCTGCTTTACCTTAGTCATTTCATCTATAAGATACTGTCAGAACTTTGCCGTTTAGAAATATTAAAGCTGTTGATGAATGTAAGAGAGTTTTGAACTGATACCAGGATCCAAGCCCTGGGCAGTGGGAATATTATTGATGAAACACAGGTGGGTCTGATGTGGCCACACCGCAAGGGGCCACCTTGCTCTACCTTTGGGATAGACGGCTGCCACACGCAGGACAGCAGTCCACAGGCTGATCGTTTGAGCGGCAGGTGGCGTGGAAGGGCCCCACCATTTCCAGGACTGACGGTCATTGCACGCTACACACAGAGCCTGCTCCTCGGGATGAGAGGATGTCCACTCACTTTCAAGCTACCCATTCCTTCAGTGTTCCTTTCGTGTACAAAAAATGTCGGAGCTTAGGAATCACCCATTCATCATGTATCTAGAACATTCTTCTAAGGAAGAGAAACCGTTTTTCACTTAATGCTATGTCACCCTACCGCCGGCCACAGCAGAGGCTTTCCTTATGCAAAGTTCTTCCTAATTTGTGGACAGTAGAAACAAACTTTCATTGGACAGCCTGCAAAAAGGGGAAGAAAAGACCTTGGTTCAAGGTTCTTTGGATGTCAAAAAAAGGTTGAAAAGATCATTTTAAAAGCTAGTTAATAAACTTTATTTCTTTCAGGCTGATTCACCTGGGAGGTTGCCTTTTTCACCCACCCCACCCCACGTAACTTCCTTTCTGTCTGAAGAGCAGGGGCAACAGCACCTGCCCAGCCGCCTGGGCCACGGGCAGACCCTGAGGGTGGAAGCCACACACACAGCAGGATGGTGGGTCCCAAAGGAGTAGGAGCCCTAGGACATTGATAAGCCTGTGAAATCCCCGTACTAGCCCTAGACTGCTCATCCTTCGACAAATTTTTATGTGACATAAAATAGAGTCCAAGTTTGTTTAGTCCACTGTTATTTTAGTTCTCCATTACCAACATCCAAATACAATTTCTAATCAATACGGGCTGCAAAATGTATTCATGGCGTGTCGCCCGATAAATTCACATTGACTGCTCCTTGAGATAACATTGCCACTCTTCTCTTATACTTCGTGATTTAATCATCGAAGACAAACAGCCGTTTTCATTTTGTGATTAGTTTTTTTTTTTTTTTTTCCTCCATACTTGAGATTCAGGGACCAGAAAGACCCAGATCAGATGTTGTTTCATCTGATGTATAATTTATAGCACTGGAATAAATGCCAGGCAGTCATTATGGCTGGAGAAGATTTGTGGGACTATTTCCCAAAGGAAGTGACAGATACCTTCCTATTTATAACTCTTTGAAATTGCACCACGCCTTGTGGGATTAAAAAGTCATTCCTGGAGGTGCTCAGCAGAAGCCAGATGCCATCGTCAGGGATTTTGGGGCAAAGGGGAAGGGGTTGAACTTAATGGTTTTTAGAATTCCTTCTAATTTGAAGCTTACAACTCTGTGACTCTTGACATTATGAATAATTGCTTAGATGTTGAAAAACTGAACTCTAAATAGGAGAGAAGTTCAAGAGCCACCTAAATCTCAGAAAAGAATGCTGGACATTGTCCCCCCTAACCTTGTCCTTATCCTGGATCTTGAACTTAGTGAACCCAGGGATTCCATTCCATCCGTGCCATTGCCCGAGCCAGAAAGCCCAGTGGCACTCCTGCCACTTCTCCCTCTCTCAGTCCTCATGGCCAATCGATTACAAGTCCCTGACAAATGTGCCTCCTGAATACCCTCACATCTCTCCACTTTTGTCTCTGCTCCTTCTGCTTTGGTGCAGGGGACACTGTTCCTCCTCTGAATCCCAGTAGCCTTCCTGCATCCACTTTCGACCCTTTCCAGCCACCTGTTCACAGTGTCACCAGGGTGGGGCTTTTCTTTTCTTGTGATGGGGGATTAGAACCCCCCGTAAATGTCGCTAACATCACTGTTAAGACAAGAATGGAACTCCCTCCCGGGACCCACCTTTTAAATGTGACCTCTGTCTCCCTCGGATGGTGCCATTCTTCCTCTCTCTCTCTCTCTCTCTCTCTCTCTCTCTCTCTCTCTCCCTCTCCCTCTCCCTCTCTCTCTGTCTCTGTCTCTCTGTCTCTGTCTCTCTCTCTCTCCCCTAAAATCACAATGGCCAACATTCAGATCCTTGAAAGACCCTTGCCTTTTTCTGCCTCTGAGCTATCTGACATTCCCTTCCTGCTTTGCCTGAGATGCTCTTCCCTCCTTCTCAGCTCAAGAAAACTTTTCTCAGGAGGCTTCCTCTGCCCTCTCTTAGGGACCAGCTTAATCACATTCTTAAATCCTCCTACTCTTCATAGAAAATATATACCATCGTATGTGTGTCTAGTTCCATGGCTTTCTGCCTGATAATAACTGCAGTGAGAATAGGGAATAGGTCCGATTTGCTTGCTCACCAGGGTGTGCTCAGCACCCCATGTTTGATAATTAATGTATTTATGATGGAGGGAGGGAAGGGAGGAGAGGAGAGGGATGGAGGGAAGGAATTACCCAGGGCTGGTATTGAGGGCGAGTGGGTAGTTGTGACTTCTTTAGAGGATGTATGACAATAGAATTTTAATGTCCAAGGAGGTGAGATAAACTTGGGTTGGACCAGGGCTCCGGTTACTGCTTCTCCCAGACTTCTGGCCTGTTTCTCTCTGGCTCAAATCCTGGGTAAGGCTGAAAATTGTGGTACCAGCTGTTGAACAGGAATCGTTCCAAGAGAAGACGACCTAATGTATCTGCCAATTTGTAACTCCAATGATCCTACATAAAATCATTATGCCAATGCGATGCTTTTCTTTTGTTCTGGTAAAAAAAAATACTCATGGCTTCCACTGTATTTAATAGATGGTATCATTAAAAAGGAAAGCACCAATTTTATTAAACATAGCTACTCTCACCTATTGCTTATTTCTTTTTTTTTAAAATATGCTATATTGATTATGCTGTTACAGTTGTCCCAATTTCTTTTCCCTTTGTTCCCCTCCACCCAGTGACCCCCTCCCTCCAGTTGCTCCCCCCTCTTAGTCCATGCCCATTGGTTGTGCATATAGTTCTTCTCAACCTCTTCCTGTCTACTCCACTCCCTTCTGCTATGCTTCTTAATTCCTGTACCATCTCCCTCCCTTTCCCCCTTCCCCCTCCCTACTGACCTCCTCCTAAAATGTTCCCATACCTATCATTCTTTTCCCACTCTCATTGCCTACTTAGTTTGCCTTTGTTTCAATTCCCTAGCTTCTATTGCTGGTTGTTATGATACAGTTTTCATTTGAATGTTCATAGTTTTGATCCTCTTTCTCCTAAACAAGTCCCTTTAACATTTCATATAACAGTGGTTTGTAGCTGATGAACTCCTTCAGGTTTACTTTGTCCTGGAAGCACTTTCTCTGCCCTTATATTCTGAATGACAGCTTTGCTGGATAGAGTAATTGTGATTTTAGGTTTTTGCTTTCCATTACTTTGAATATTTCTTGCCAGTCCCTTCTTGCCTGCAGAATTTCTTTGAAGAAATCAGCTGGTAGTCTTATTGGGACCCCTTTGTACATAATTATCTTCTCTCTTGCTGCTTTTATGTTTCTCTCTTTATCCTTAATTTTTGACATTTTGATTATAATGTGTCTTGGTGTGGTTCTCCCTGGGTCCAGTTTTTTTGAAATTCTCTGTTTCCTGGAGCTGTAAGTGTATTTCCTTCCCCAAGTTAGGGAAGTTCTGCTTCATTATTTTTTCATGTAATTTTTCAGTTTTCAGTTCTTCTTATTCACCTTCTGGCAACCCTATGATTCGGATGTTGGCCCACCTATAGCTGTCCCATAGGTTTCTGAGCCTCTCCTCATTTTCCTCACTTTTCATTTCCTCTCTTTGCACTGGTTGACTGTTCCTTCCCTATGTTCCGATTTGTTGATTTGATCCCTGGTTTTCTTGCCCTCACCACTAGTTTCATATGTGTTTTTGTTCATTTCAGCAGGACTAGCCTTCATTCCTTCCCTGTCTTGTTTAAGATCTGCTGTCAGGTCTGTAAGCATTCTTATAACCAAAGCTCTGAACTGAGCCTCAGAAAGATTTCCTATCTGCTGCTTCATTAGATTAGATATTTGCTGTCTGGTCAGCTGTGTCACCCGGATCTCTATCATGATCTGTGCCATCCTGACAGTTTTGTGTTTACCTTGCTTCCTGGGCGGGGCTGTCACACCTCCTACACTATAGGGGGAGGAGCCCTGTGCTCTCGTCACAACCGGGTGACTCTTCTCACCATGCTGTGGCATTTTGTGTGGGGGTGGGGGTCCAAGATTAATTCACTGGGAGCCTCCTCCTCCACCCCCACTGGGGCCTTACAGTCCAAGACAATGGGGGTCTGCCTTCCCCGGTGTTGGACTCATGAGCTGACGGGTCTGGTATGCAGCTGGGGGTGCTCCCCAGGCACTTCTCATCTCCCCTTAAAGACAGGTGTCTGTGCTTACTGCTGTCCTGCCGCCATCACCGCTGCTGCCACCATCAGCACAGCTTGACCTCTCTGCCCTGGCTTCACCCCTTCTACCCATCTGGATGAGCACCACTTCTTTATAACTTTATATGTTGGACTTCCATTTATTTTCTGGAACTTCTGGTTATTTCTGGTTTTGCAGTAGTTGTATTCTGTCTTAGTTGTGGAGGGAGATGGAGCATGTCAGTCCAGGCCTCCATCTTGGCTGGAAGTCTCCTATGTGTGTTTGCCTCTGTGTCTTAGGTAGAGCTGTTGCTCCTATTATGTTGTAAGGGGCAGAGCCTTGTGTGCTTATTTCTTATAATGGATATTGATAAAGCTGAGTTCTCAAATAGACATATAGGATCTGTGGACCTCCTAAAGAGGAAGCTGACACAAATATTGAATTAGATAGGTAGATGATAGAAAGATAGATGTATTAATGAGTAAGATTTTTGAGTTCTACAGTCATTCATTTGTCCACTCAATTTTGGGACTGGGTCTGGGAGGAATAATGAATAACATAAGAAAGAAGGATATATTCAATAGAGTGATATGTTTAATCTATACATTTCCTATAAAATTTTTATCCTAACTTTGTTTGAATACCTCAGTGGCAGGGATCTCACTCCATCCCAAATAGTCCTTTGCCTTTTATGTGACAACTCTGCTTGTGAAAAATATTTGTTGTTGACATGACAGAAGCATGCTCATGTGTTACAGAAGGCCATTACCGCCTGAGACACCCAGATCATCATTTTCATTACTATCAACATTACCATCATTTTCATCACACCATTATGCCCTTTTTCCCTGCTTTTCATCATCCCTGCAAGAATTCCAGATGTTTCTGTAGCTCAGGAACTAGAAGGAAGGCATCATTAATTCTGACGGGAGACACTGAGACAGACTTCTCCGTGCAGATGGCAGACAGACTGAGAATTCAAGGATGTGACTTAGAGATGCCAACAAAAACAAAATGGCAGGACTGTAAGGTTAGACCCCCCACAACTAGAAGATGAGACACCCACATGCATGCCCTTCACTGTATGTCAACCTTCAGGAAACATACTCTGGTATATTTCCTCTCCAAGAGAAGAAGACGCTTAGGCAGAATGAATGAGGAAAGATGCTCTGGAGCCAGAGTGTCTGGGTTTGGACCTTAGTACCTCCACTCATTAGCTTATGACCTAACAAGTTACTTAACCTCTGTGAGCCTCAGTTCCCTCATCTGTAAAATGGGGACAGTTATCATCCCCCTGTGTAAGGGTGGTGTGAGCATTAACAGAGATGATTCAGGTCAAGTCTTGGAACAGTGCCTAGCTCCTAAGTGTTATCTGTTATTATGCAGCTTGTGGTGGAAATTGGTGGAGGCAGAGATCCCCATTGCCTTATCTGCCACTGTCTCTCCAGCCCCTAGACCGGAGCCTGGCACGTCAATAGCGCTCCCTGAGTAATTACTGAGTAAATGAATAAAGCTACAGGGGGAAGGAGCTTGGCCAAAATGAAAAAGTTGGCAGTCGGCTCCAGCCAAGGCAGTAGCAAATAGCCTGATTAATGAAAATGTATGCCTTTGGTATTTTCCAAATCCTCTGATGAAAAGCTGAAAGAATATGTTTAATATGAACATCATTTCTCCAAGTTGGTGTGTTTTGCCAAAAGAAAAAATAAATAAAGAAGAAATTCTCTTACAGTGAGTGTTCTCTTTGACCTTTAAAAGAAATAATAGCTAATGGAGACAATATCGGAACTCCATGGAGTCACTGTTTTGATTAAATGTTGAAGGATAACATGTATTTCAAAGACCACTTCCTTCTCTTGAACCAACACTTACCCCAAATGATCCACTCAGAGAGCACTCATACGAGAAAAAAAAAAAAAAAAAGCTTGGCATTTGTAATGCAATTTATGTCTTTAGTTTTCTGGTATTTAATGTACCAGATGGCATAATAACCCGATCACAGAGTGCAAATCACTAGCCCCGCTGCTTGTCTGACCAGGAAGCATGGCCCTCAAAGGCTTCTCCGCCTCCAAAGACCGGGCAGGCTGCAATCCTGGCCTGTTCGTTTCCTAGTGGGACTCTTTCTCCTCTTGGCAAACTTCTCTGTCAGCATTTCTAAGGCTCTGATGAGCAAAGGAAATGAGCTATTATCAGGCTATGATTGCTAATGGGCTCCTCTACCTGCCCCTGGTGGAGAGTGGAAACAGACCCCCATTGGGGGTCAGCAGTGAGAACAGTGCCCCCCTGGTGGCTGCCCCCATAGTCCCAGGAGAGGGGGCAGCACTGTCAGCACACCCAGCACCTGGCTCCTGGCTTCCCAGCACTTCCCTTCCCGGATCGTGAAGGGCATTTATGCAAACCATATTTTCTGTATGTACGTTCAGAAGCTGAAGTTAACTGTCCACAGAAGGACTCAGGTGGGAACAAGGAAGCCCCATCCCAATGCCTCCAGTCCTTTCGCTTCACTTTCTAGAATCATGAGCAATTCCAAGTTGGAAGGGATGCGCGAAGCCACCAAAGGCCCCTGTCTCCAGTGTCCTGGATTGGGGCACAAGAGTGACTCTAAGGCGAAAGGGCTTTGGAAGGAATCAGGAAGCAGTCTACCTGCCATTGTGTGTCCTGCCAGTTCTAGCAGATGGGCCAGTGGCTTTGGGGAGGACAACTGCTGAGCTGAATATAAATCAGCAAGTCAGTCCCTCCCCTCCTCCAAACCTAACACGACTGCCCTTTTTGCCAAGCCGGTGTCCCTCGCGTGGCCCACCAGCTCCATCTCTGGCCTCCCACCTTCCTCCGCCCTGGCTCCCACTAATTTCTCCCCCACTCGCTCGGCCCCAGCTCACTCACTCCTAGAAGTCCTGTGAGTCTCCCCTCCTGGCCTTACCATGAGCCATTCCCTGCACCTGGAATGTCCTTTACCCAGACACCCGCATGAGTCACCCTCCAAGCTGTGGCTGGAAGGCCACCTTCTCAGTGAAAGCAGTTACCCTGAAACTCTGATTTCAATGTGTAACCGCTCTCCCGCATGGCATCACCCCACATTCCTCTCCCCTAGCCATTGCTCTGCCTTCTAAAGAATCACTTTTACTTCCTACCCTTCCAAATAAGGCGCGTAGTTCTACTGCCGGCGAGGCAGGCGCACAGGCAGAAAGTTGTGTCTGTTTTTCATGAATGTATCCCCAGAATGTATCCCACACTGGTGTGCCATAGGCCCTCGGGAAATAGTTGTGAATGATGAAGGAACGGATTTCCACCAGTAACTGGGTCATGATGTTTTTTCCTCTTTCTCAGATGAACACAGGCTTCTTATCTAGGTGTTGAGATTAAAAGCAGAGGCTTCGGAAAAGAGGCCGCACATTTGGCATCAGCAGACTTGGATCAGAGCTGGCCATGTGCGTGGACAACTTTCCTCACTTCTTGAGCCTCACATTTCTCACTTGAAAGTGGGTGTCAACACCCCCATTCCGACTTGTGATTATAACAAATAAAATATTCTTTATAAAGCACCAGGCACCTAGGGGAAAATTAATTAATTATTATTTCTGTAATGGCAACAGCTGGATAAAGCTTTATGTTATGAATCGTTTAAAGATCAAATAGCCAAGATTATAGTGAAGATGCTATGCATATCTGAAGTGAGTTTTTAAAGTCCCTGTGAAGTTGATTAGCTCATATCTTACCCATCGTCCATTCATTTTTCCCTTTTACTTCAGCAGGGCAATTGCTGTGAATGTTTGTCAGTAATGGAATATACACTTTCCATTATTTCTTTGGATACCTGCATGGTTTGCTCATGTTTTCAGGGTCTCTGCTCAAATATAACTGTATTGGAGATGCTTTTCCTGACTCCATATGAAGGAAGAGCTCCCATCCCCTCTCATGCCTTTCTTCTCTTAATCAGCTTAATTTTTCTCCATAACACTTTTCACCAAAGCACAGGAAATACTATAAATTTTTTACTTATTTGTTTATTGTTTGTGTCCGCATAGGCTGGTGGGAGGATTTAATCTATTTGTCAACTGACATCCTCAGAGCCTAGAGCTGTGCACTTGATGATTTGAAGTGACTGCTCTTTATCAAGCAATGGCCCAGGAATGTAGTTTGAAGATGGACACACATGGCTTGTGTCTCACCCAGTAGTTTGTGCCGCAGGTAGGTTGCCCATACTTCATGGTGTGTCCAGGACACCTCAGATTTACACCTGTCTCCTTCCACTCTCAAAAGGGCTCCTGTTTGCAAAATAACGGCATTGTCACAATAGCTATGAAGTCCAGAAGAATGAAGTATGACACAAAATCCCTCATCAAAATAACGTACCATCCAGATGAGAAAAAGAAAGAAATTACTATTGACAGTAACAGCAAACACGATTGAATGCTCATTGGATGCCAAGGGCCTGGTGTAGCGACCTTCCTCGGGCACAACAACCTAAGAAGCAGGTCCAGTTATCGTCCCCATTTAACATATGAGGAGCGGGAGGTGTGGAGGAGTTAAGTCGGTGCCTCCCCTTCCCACAACTCATTGAAGACAGAGCTTTCTAATTTTTAAAAATTATTTTAATCCTAAACATCTTCCTGAGAAGAATATTCCCTTAAACGTACTGTGGATAAGATTAATTGTGTGAGTTATGAAAAAAAAAAAAAATCCCAGAAGCAGATCTTTGTTCTACGAGGCTGGAGTGCACGGGTGGGACTTTTCTATTTGTGACCGTCTTTTATCTTACGGCCACATCCTGGAAGGTTAATTGCCCCACTTTTTAAAATTGGTAAAGCAGACTTAGCTGAGTTCAGCAATGGAATTAGGATATAAATATAAAATAAGCAAATTTATGAAAAAAAAATTGTGAACAGGATGGTACCGGGCATGAGTCACTGTGGGCTGAAGCCATTTTATGTTCCCGGCTTTTGCTCTATGTTCACACCTAATGTGTCACAGAGCATCTATAGCTCAGCGTTGTGGGCCAAAACACACCGCGCTTGCGCATAACCACCGCGTGCTTGCGTGCTTATGTTTTAGAAGAACACTTTGTGTGAGTCAAACAGTAAATGGCTACACCTGGAAAAGCAAGACTAAACTAAACCATTGTTAACAGACCAGCTCGTGTCTGTCCCCTGCTACAGCCTGACGGTGACCGAGGTGTGTCTACAGATAAACTGTCATGTTAAAACACTCTGTCCTCTGTCTTCATCAGAGAAAGGAAGGCTGGAGGGAAATTCTGTCCTCCACGCCTGAAGATAGTCCAGGTGGGAAACTTTATAAAGTTATTCCACGTAAAGCTGACTTTACCTCTTTACGTGGACTAACTGTCTAGCTTGGGCTACGCAATTGGGACCTAAGGAACTCTTCTTTTTTCTTCTTAATCTTTCTTAGGTCAATGTGCTATTCTATTCCTTTGTAACAATAAATAACTTTTTTTGTAAAGTAAAACAGAAGATAATATGGGCTGTCTTAGGAAAGTCAGGACTAAGGGTTCCGTGACTTGGGAAAATGCTCCAGTTTTTGGTGTTACTGTATTTAGTCAATGCTGAACAGATGCATTTTAAGAGAAAACAAGTTTTTAGGAAGGTGCTATTTTCAGCTCAGTAACTAATGATGAATCAAAATGGTTCTCCAAGACCAGTGTCTTAATAAAAATTGCCATAGCAACCATGGCATTATAGGATACCTCCGTCCTGCTCCCACCAAGAATTTCCTTAGGAACTGCAGCCGCCACCTCCCTGGCACGGCCATCTGCTCTGTAGCAAGAAGGAGGAGAGGGCGGGGGAGGCTGGGGAAGAGAAGGTAATTCTGATCTGTGCAAAGCACTGGGGGAACAGAGCCTCGGGGCAGAGATCAGGGGTAGCAAATCATTCCCTGTGGTTCTCACCATCATCCAGAAGTGGTTCAACCCAAGAGCGCCAGGGCAGCGTAAGATCAGAGCTTAAACAAGGGGCCCTTTCCTGTCACACAGGCTGTAGGGTCACCTTCCCTGGAAGAACTGTTGCCTGCCTCTTTTCTTGGCCAACTCCTCCTCTTCCTTCAGGTGTCATCTAGCTGAGTCATACTCAGAGAGGTTTTCCTGGGACTACTGGATCTAAATCAAGGTCCCCACCGGCTGCCCCATAAGGAAGGAAGGGAACTTGGTCGTCTTATTTGCCACTGGGATCTAAATCAGTGCCGGGGGCCTAGCTGGGGCTCAGTACATATTTACAAAGTGGATGAAGAAAGAATGAACCTGCCTGCAAGAGAGTCGTCATTGTCATCCATCTAAGGGTCCGGATGGCACAAGCCAATTCAACGCATCAATGAAGTCATTCATCCAGCAAACACTGGAGGCTGGCTGCATCAGTGAGGTTCGGTCCTCCCAGAAGCAGACTCCGAGAGGACCATTGGTGTGCAGGAATTTACTAGGAAATGCTGTGGGGATCAGTCCCCATGGGAAGGAAAACCAAAGCGGAGATGCAGTATCCCCTTGCTTATCGCGGGTGTTACATTCTAGACGCCCCCGCGACAGGCGAAAATCCGCAAACAGAAACCTTACACTTATTATAGTATTTATATATATTTTAAGGCTTTATAAACACTTCCCACACACTTATAAACCATTCCCAGTCCCTTATTAACCTTTCCCACTCCCATATTAACCTTTTCCACACTTGTAAACACTACTTATGCTCTTAAACATATTCTGCACTCTGAAACCTACGTCACTTTAACAACATACGTATACAGGACCGCACAATCCCGCGATAGAGCGAAAAATCCACGATACATAATTAAATATACTATTTTTAAAAACCCCGCGACACAGTGAGGCCGCGATAAGTGAACCACGACATAGAGAGGGACTGCCGTAAACAAAGGGACAGGCTGAGCTGTGATGCGATTCCAACAGCAACCTGTCAGTGCCGGGGGCAGTGCTGCGGCTGGAACGCGTGTCTGAGGCATCTGAGTTGGAGTTACAAGCGTTTATACTTCCATGTAGACCACGGCCCTCCGTGACCTTGGGTGGGAGGGCTGTGTGCCAGCAGCAGTCCCAGGAGAATATTCTCTGTAGATCCTCCCTGAAGGAAGAAGCAGTGACTCAGCCCGGGACCCCGCCCAGCCCGCCCCTTGTGCTACCGGGCTCTACCTCACACGGGTTCTCAGCGTGGTCCTTCCGCATTCTGCTGGGCCTCTCCTCCTTGGGGACACTTAGAAGGGGTAAACGAAAGTCCCCACTGCTGCAGCTGGTCCTAGGTCCCCAACTGGTATGTATTGTTTTCCTGCTCTTCTTCCAGATTCCCCTCACCCTCAGCCAGCACCCCTGCTGGTCTTGCTGGTTTACCTGATGGCATGATGCAGGGGTCTCCGCCTGCGGGTACCAGGCCTTCCTCAGGCCAGGGTAGAAGCCCACCTAGAGAGGAACCCTTCCTGTCCACTGGTTTCTTGGCATGAGGAGCCCAACATGCAATATTTTGCAGTTAGCAGGACTCTTGCTCTGTTGCCTGGCCAAGGTATCCAGCCTGGGGACAGCCGGAACTCCGCAGCTGCAGGGCCCAGGGTTTCAGGCTCTGAACTGCAGGCTCCCCAGACGGGTCAGCGGGAGTAGACACCCCTGCTTACCAGGGATAGAAGACTATGTAGAGGCCTTTGATTTAAAGTACGCACTAAGTGCTCCCCCATCCTGGGAGTGGGGGACGTGACGCAGCCGCTGGAGCCTGCAGTCTCAGCCCATGGCCACACCCCCCTGACACAAAGGGCGCACCTTGGCTGTCACTACCCGACTGGAGATGCCTCCGGGACCCTTCCTGAGCCAGACTCTGCTGCACACACCTCCCCCTAACAGTGCAACAAAACCACCCCAGGCTCAGACCGGCACCGCCATTTTAAGACCTTAAAGCTAAGCCTAGGAGCAGAAGCCCTCTTGAGAAGCAGCTGACCCACGTCCCCCGCTCTCCTTTGCCCGCTGTGCCAAGAATGAGAATGCCACCAGTGCCCGGCCAGTCACCTGACCAGGAGGGCCCCTCCAGCTGGGAGCAATTCACCGGGGCCCAGCGGCCCTGGCAGCCCATGGCCTCCTCCTCGCCACATCCATAACGCACTTTAGAGGCAGTGCCTGGCAGGCCCTAGATACAGAAGGGACAGAATTGAATCAGTGTCCACTTTGGTCTTCAAAACATATCTGATTTGCCTGCCCGTGAATATTGATGACTTCATTCCCAATGCAGTGCTACAAAATGCCCGGTTCTTCTCTGACTGCCGGCAACATAGGAGACATTAAGTCATTTTTCATTCAGCAAACATTTACCAGGCACCTGCCACCGCTAACTGCACTACCGGGGGAGTGTGTAACCAAGCCCGTGGCTTTTCCAGCGTCCGCTTCTCCTGATCACATCTGCATTTCCTCTTCTACTGTGTCATAATGGGACGCGTCGCTCCTTGGGCAAAACCTATACTACGTTGGAATGACAGCTTACACTGGGGTTAGGCTTTAAAGCTAACAACTGAGTCCAAAAAATGAGAGGTGATCCACCTGGCGTCCATAGAAGAATCGGGGGGAGAGCGGCAGGTACTGTCAGGAGACCAGATTCCCAAATTCATCATTGCCACTCTGCCACCTCCCTGAATCCTGTGATTCTGAGATACAATAAGTGACATCTCATACTGACGCAAAATTCAATAAACAGTTTGTCAAAGGGAAAAAAAAAAAAAGAAAAAGTCAGTGAAGGGATGTAGCATCTCTCGGTCACCCAACACGGCCAAGTTTTCCCACAGTGTGGTTGAGCTCCAGATGAAGCAATTGGCTCGTGTTTAGGGCCCATGACGTGTGAAGAAGATGAAACCTCAGTCCTGGTGGCACACCCAGGCCCGCGGAGGGGGCACACGCGGCTGGAGGCCACGTGCCTGAAACAGACTGCTCCTCCTCATGTCCCTCGGAGTCAGGAGCGCTCCTGAGCGGACAGGGCTGCTCAGGTACCTTAAACTGCTTTGTCTCCTCTCGCCTCCCCTTCCCTTCCTTCCCACCTATACTTGTAATTAATTAAAATACATATTCACTAAACGGAAGCGTGATAAAACTCTTCCTGGTGTTCCTGGCACCATCCAAGTTGTACAATGAATTTCTGTGTCCCAGGCAAACCACCAGGACCATTGGCCGCCTTCACGCCACGTCCTCGCTTGGTGATCGTGGGTGGTTACTTAACCTCTGGGAGTCTCCCTTTTCTTTTCTGTGAAATGGAACTCACAGGACCAAGCAGAGCTGCTGCTGGACTGGCCATGAAATCGCACGTGCACAGGCCAAAGCGCCGTGTCCCGTGTGCAGCCGGGCTGTGGAAGTGGAAGTTGCCTGGTCCCCTGGCAAGGAGGCCGGCGGATTCCCAGCAGCGGTTCCCTCCGGCGGGAAACACCCCCGGACCAGTTTGGGCTGCTCTGTTCTCCATCCTCTCCGAACGGAGCGGAATAAAAATAAAAATAAATGCTTCCTGCCTTAAAGTACTTTGCATTAACATCATTTATCTTTAAAGTTTGTGCCACCCCCCTGTTCTATTTCTCACATTTAAAAAGTTTTTTACTTCATCCTTTGTTACCTTGCCTATTTTTAAAAGGTTTAATCACTTTTTTTTTAATCACCTCCAGTCCTTCCTATTTTTAGCCTTTAACATTGTGGCTCGCTCCTTCATGTCAGAGCTGTTCCAGTCCATTTAGAAAAACACTCTTATATCCCTGTTCTCTTATTCTATTTCCAACATTCTCTCTTCTTGTTTCTTCTGAGAAGACTGCCTTTTCCTCTCCTTTACTTTGTCATTTTCCATGATCTCATTCATTGAACTCGGGTTTTTTACGTAGGTTTTTCATCATTTCGTTTTCCTTGTCACGGGACGCCAGCCACATTCAACAGGCCCACGTCTGTTGTTTCTACCTCTCTCTTAGGTTTTCACTTCAGTGTACTCCTGTAGCGCTCTGCTATTTGTGAAACCGCCCTGCGAACTATTTATAATTCCTTTTTCTAAGTCAGCATGCACTATTTATAAAGGGCAGGCAGGAAGCACGGTCCCGGGGCCGGCAGCTGCGGGGAGAGCCCCCAGCCCTGGCGGGGGTGCTGGTGGGGCGCTTCGTGCCTCCGTCTGGCTTGCCTGCTCTGGGGACCCCGCTGTCCCTCTCGTCCCATTCTCCTCGGAGTCCTCCAAGGGCAAGTTTCACCTGGGTCTTAACTAGTCCTGCTGCCACCACTCAAGAGAACTCCTGAAAGCTGAAGCCTGATCGTGTTGTTTACCTGCTCAGACGTTCAGTCAGTCCCCATTGTGACGTGAGTGACAACAAAAGCAGTGACAAACGTAACCACGGCACAGTCAGTACACAGTGAGCAACGATTGTGTGACGGGCCTTTTGGTCACTGACTTCACCAACTACCCAGTAATGTTCTGGGAAAATATGTCTGTTTTGCAGGGGAGGAAATTTGAGGGCCAGAAAAATTAACTGGGCCAAGTTCACGTGATAAGTAAATGGCCTTAATGGCAGCCCAGATCTTTAGCAGTGGGCTAGACTGCACAGCCCCATGTAAATCAGCTAGCCACACCAGTTAGTGTCTGCTCTCTCAGCGAGGGAAACACTGGCCTTGGTCCCCTGGGGCTAAACATTAGAGAGGGGCTTGGAGGGCCACTCTTTCTGATCCCAGAGTTGGCTCCCGAAGGCCCCCTCCACTGTCTTCTCTGCCTAGTCAGTAACGGACATAAACCTTCTTGTAAAATAGCATAAATACAGAAGATTTTAACACTTCATGGTCCTCTAGAACACTTCTTAACTCGAAGGAAGAAAATCTGTAATGCATCATGTATGAAAGAAATAAAAGATGCATATTACACCATAGACTAGCATTTGGAAATAAATGGCCTTATATTAAAATATATATGCAAAAATTATTGTCTATCTGTTATATGCTAGGTACATCCACATGTATCCACACGTGTACTGTATAAGTAGCCCTGGCTGGTTTGGCTCAGTGGATTGAGCGTCGGCCTGCGAGCTAAGTGTCGCTGGTTCGATCTTCCAGTCAGGGCACATCAGAGAAGGAAACTCTGACTCCAAAAAACCTCCGCTGCCTTGCGGCATACCTCTTCAGGGGAAAGGCTAAGGGAGTAAACCCCGACAGAAAATCCGGAGCCGGAGTCCCTAAGGCGGTTTGAGGTAGTCAGCACCGGCAACTCCTGCGGCGCACCTGAAGCCAAGCTGTATTGACTCCGTCTTTCCCTTGGACCCTTCAGCTGCGAAGAGAGGGGGGGTCTGCTGCATGGGCAACAGCAGACCCTCCATATCACCCTGCCCAGGCTCTGTAGCTTCAGCTTCACTGGAGAGGACACTCCAGCGTCATCACAAGATGTCGATTCAACACGGGAGGAGACAGATACCGTGTCACTCCCGAGTCGGACTGCACAACCATTCTCGGCGTGCAGATAGACTCTTAAGAAGCTACACCATCGTCTCTCGAGACGGACGGCTGCCGACGACGACTGTATAAGTACATAGATACACACACACACACACACACACACATTACTTCTATGAGGCAAAGGCTGATTCCCCTAGGGGTTGCAGAGAATATCACAACCCCCTATATTTTCTTCATTCTGCAGTGTTCGAGCTTCCCTCCTCCTGCAGCCCCTCCCTCTGCCCAGTGAAGACACTAGTGCTCAAGTGTGAGTCCTGTGGAGACAGACCCAAGTCCAAAGGCAGAGAGGCCTAGGCACAGGTCCATGCCTCCCGTTGTAAGGATGGCTTCTAAAAACATGCCACAGCTTGCCAAGAGCACAGGTTTGGTGGTTAAGAGTCCAGCCAGGAGATTCTGGGGCCAAGGAATCGGGTGGCAGCCATGGAGGTGAAAAGCAGTAGGCGAGTGTTTCTCTCAAATGGGGAACGTGAGCACTGGGATGCTACTCAGGACGTCCTGAGAGGGCCAAGGGCAACCACAACAGTGCCGTTCAACCCATGCCTTTCCCGTTTCCCATCGTTCTCTTCCCCTCCCTCTCACCCGATTCCTGGCCCTTTCAAAGGCCCAAACCTTCAGCTAGAGAAGAGGAGAGATGAGGTCGAGTGAGGAAGAGAGAAGCCCCCTTGTTACATTTCTAAACCGGATGCAAACCCAAACTTGGGGACGGAGAAGCTTTAAATTAGATGGAGTGGTCAAGGGGGGCCTCTCAGAGGGAATGGCATCTGGCCCAAGACCTGAATGAAGCCCACAGTTCTATTAACCTGCCCCTAAGCATTGGATTATTACCTTAAGATTTAGCTTGGAGATGTTTATTATTATTATTATTATTTTTTATCTCTTTGCCTGCAAACAGCTCTTCTTCTAACCACCTGACCAGGCTATGTTTGCGACTCTGTCCTAGGTTGTGGCCCAGGTGGTGCTATTCATGTGCATGAACACAGCCGGCATCTTCATCAGTTACCTCTCGGACCGGGCCCAGCGGCAGGCCTTCCTGGAGACGCGGAGGTGTGTGGAGGCCAGGCTGCGGCTGGAGACGGAAAACCAAAGACAGGTAACAGTCGGAAAGGCCACGTGTCCTGGTTGTCTCCTAGCCACTTTCTGAATGACACAGAGCCTTTAGTCCCCGCGAACACAGCCTGACTTGCAAGTGTCCTCTCAAAGTTTGTGTCATGTGATTCCAGAGTCTAAGATCGTTATGTTAGGTATACAGAAAGGGGTTGGTTTTACGGTCTACACTCAGCTATTGTTGCCCACCAGAAACAAAATGGTTGCAAGCACAAAGTGATTTTCTGATGCTTTTGGCTGAAACCTATCTTTGTCAGTAAGGCTCTGGTTCTGAAAAACCATTAAAAATCTCATCTTGGACCCTCCTGTTTTTGAAACTGTAGATTGTTTTTTTCAAGTTAAATTTTTTACTACATAGCAACTCAAATCACAGTAAGCTCGTAGAAGAATCTTGGCATGTGTGGTTCCTGATACCTCATTCTGATTTTCAGAAGAGGTGATTGAATATAATAAATGTTATGAAACATGATAGGGACCCCAGGATAAAGGGAAACAGTAGGAAAAGCAGGGTAGGTCAGGGTAGGAGCCTGAGTTCCTGTTTGAAGAGATTAAAATAAAGGAGTTTCTTGAGTGGATGTTAAACAATTTTTAAAATAGCTTTAGTCTCAAATTTTATATCTCACCAAAATAAAACTAGCTTTCAGAGAATAAACATTTGCTCCTATTGAAATTATTCATCTATCAAAAATGCACGCATGTCTTCACCTCTGAAAGAAATTTTCAAAGAGGAGTAACAGGAACATGTTGAAAATTGTATAGAATCAACATATTTTATGGTCAATATATTTATATAGTCTCAAGAATTCTACACTCAATGGATATATCTTACCATATGGGGTTTTTTTTTATTTTATTTTAAAGTAGTCTATGGATATACACTTGTTATTTTAAGCCTTATGCGATAGTGGTTTGAGAAATGATAAAGAAAGTAGCTACAAGAAATGCAGCATTTCCTTCATCTCAATTTGATCAAGTTATCAGTAGAACGTGGATCTTTGGGATGAAGGAAGCCAGGCATGTGTGATAAGGGATGAGGCGGACAGGCAGGGCGCAGCTGGCCAGGACTCAGCTCCCACCGCCATACGGTATTGCCAGGGCCACCAAGCAAGTGACTGAAGAGCCAGATCCTATGTGGACTTTTCAGGATTCCAAATTAGGAAATGTCCCAGTTAATGTCTGAAACAATTATGGAACCTCATAACAGATGTATTGTAGTTGCCTTGAATAACCCTATAAAATAATTTACAAAACTATCTCTGAGAGAGAAATCACCTTGTACACCAAACACGAGTATCTCCGGGGACTATATATTGTGTTCCTCTGCAACACAGAATAGGTGCCAGACGGGCACGTCACTCTTTCCATGGGATCTATTCCAATTCAGAGAATGCAGCCGTGTTAATAATTTATTCAACTCTTCTTGGTGCTCTGTCACGACCAGAATTGCAATGGTGGGTGAGTTGTCTGGGCAACTCGGTCTCTTATTTAATGTCTGTGAAATATTGGGGAGGATAAAAATGATTGCCTTGTTATACCCATGAGACTCCTTTTCCCACCCTTCCAGTGGAGTGTCTTGGAGTTACTGTGATGCAGAAATTGAACATGGTAAGAGGATCTTCTTCTGTCCTCTCTAATCTTTATTTTGTTTAAGTGGGTGAGAAGAGGAAGAAAACAATATAAGAAGTGAGAACAAGCGTCAACTGGAACACAGTGAAAAGTTCCCTAGAGTTCATGTCAGAGCTGTGTTACCTCCTAGCTGGGCCAGCTAAGCCACCAAACTTCCAGAGCTAAGTCCCTCACCCATAAATGGGGCCATGTCTCCCTCACCAATATTGTGTTTGCCTCAAATGAGACACTGTGTATAAAGCAATACAAAACTTTAAGTCATCCGCATTATAAGAAAAGATTATCTTTTGGTGGAAGATCCCTTGTCCTGAGGATTAAGTGAAATGGGCTGTCCCTTTGTTAGAGTCCTGTGTTCACGATGAGGAAAAAGTATTTCCGGTACAGCGAGCACCCCTCTTCCCTTGGCAGTAGTATCTGAGAGAGTTGGCTCAGTATCATTCAATGCTGAAGTTACTTTCCGTTGACACTTATCTCTGCTTCAGGTTCCCACTATCCCCGAGAACGTCCTCAGGGGAGATGGGCAGAGAAGCTTTTCAAACGAGGCTGCGCAGGATTTGAAATCTTTGCTTCGTTGCTTACTGTGGTAGTGCACTTGAGCAAGGTCTTCTCCATCTGTAACATGCAGATGATAATACCCTTCCTGAAGAGGGTTCCGTGGTGGTTAGGAATATTGTGTGTAGGGCCCTTTCAGCTCAGTGAAAGGTTTCTACTAGCATGATTGTGCATAATGACTCTGATGAGTCAACCGAAGTAGCACAGTCCCAAGAGGACTCATCTGAGAGCACACGGATGGGCTGATATCAGCTGAAACCCCAACTGACAGTTAGTCACACGGAGGGAAATCGGGATGTGGCCCTCAAGTATACAGCGGACAGAACTCAGCATGAGGCTCCATGGCTTTTCAAGTCCAATGTGTCATTAACAAATCCCACTTACCTCTTACCGAAGCTAATTGTAATAACATCACTGTTAGAAATTCTATACTGTGTGAGGGAGACACTGTCCCAAGGGCCTAAGTGACGTCAGATCCCTTTTCCTTGGAAAATTATTCCAGAGGAGACTAAATGGCATTTTAAAAACACTTCTAAATGCAGAATATGCAGAATCCAAGGCCTTATTCCACAGAAATGTTCACGTTTTGTGTGATTTTTCAAGCACTGGTTTTTATCTCATGATAGGATACAAAGGAAATAATTAAAGGACTTAATATGTTCAGCCACAAACTAATTTATTTATTGAGAGTCTTTTATGTAGCATGAGCATTTCTGGACATTGGGAATGTGATAGTCACTAGCACTGGTCTCTGGTCTTGCAGAGTTTACCAGATATAAAGAGATGGGTGACTGCAGATACCTGTGGGCATGAAGTGCAGTCACACCTAAGCTGGAGGCAGAAAGCAGCTTACCTAAAAGAAACGATGCCTTAGTTTATGTGTGAATAGGATTTAGCTCATCAAGGGGTGGTGAAGAGCACCATATGAAGGTCAAGCAACATAAACCAACATCCTGAAGGAAGGGAGAACATAGTTTGTTGGAGCAATTATGAGCACTCCCATGATAATTCACTCCTATGGTTCATCTATCCATCCATCCATCCCATGCATCCATCCATCTACTTATGTTGGACTAGTGATAAAGATAAGTAAGACTTGGTTTCTACTCTGGGTTGGGCTTGGAGGATGAATAGAACTTTAATTATTGGAAGAAAAGAAAGAAAGAATTAGCAAAGATACTGATGTTAAGATATATATGGTATGATAAAGTACAACATTGGGGACACCCTCTAGCAAACTTGTATGCTTTCTTCAATGGCATACCACTGCACTTTTCCATACAATGAAAGTGATATACTTATTGAGTGTTAACTACCAGGCATTGTTTAATATACCAAAATGAAGAAAGTCTATTACAGATCTCAACCACTGCATGTCTGTTTGTTGGGGTAAACCGTGAGCTCCCTAATAGTGACCAGTAATCATTCTTGTATGTAGCCCACCGAGCAGTGCCTGAAAACCACCATGGAATATATGATTATGATTATTAAATATTGTCAATATTTAATAGTGGTTACTTATCATTCTTCTGAAGAAAAATTGCCCAGCCATAGCTAAGGGATACATGGTCCATGAGCCTTGCTGCCGCTTGGTTGGCGGTCCCATAACATGATGAGATGCTTGAGGTCCTTCCTAAGAGGCTCTTTTCTTGGATAACCTGAGGTTGCCTGCATAGTTCTTAAGGTCAAGAGCAAGCAGGCAGGAGAGACCAGCAAGCGTTGAAACCCTTTGCTCCATGTCTCTTTGTGAGTAGGTTCTTAACAAAGCTCCCTGAAGATGGCTCTCGACTTAGAACGTCTCCTTCCCCTCCCACAGTAGTGGACACAATGTCAGGCAGAAACTACTCAAGGGCCCCAAAGTTTGACATTTTTAATTTAGGCGCTTGGCTTCAAGAAGCTGTGTCCATATTGGCCCTTCACACAGACAAGGACTTTGTTCTTTTTTTTTTTTTTTTTTTTTAACAATTTTGTCACGGATTATAACGAGCACAGAGCACATTAAACATCTCTTGTCTGTTCTCTCGGTCCCCAGCTTCTCCTCCATTGTGTTCTCCATCCCAAAAGCCTGGTGTGGTTCAAAACCAGTATATGGTACGGGGTTAAAAGGAAAATCTTCAATGCGTAGAAGATCTGGATTCCAGTCGTACTTCCCGCGCTTCCTGGCTCTGGAAACTTAAGCAAACTCTTCCCTCTAGGGGCCTGGCTTTTGTAGGTGTGATCTGCGCATCGTGACATTCCTTTCTCAAAGTGGTGAGAACTAAAGATGGAGGATGAATAGCTCTTAGCCCCGTGCCGAGGATGAGCTCAAGCACAGAGTGGATGTTGTGATGGCCATGACATCGATGTCACTCCTCTCTGCAGGAAAACCGTTCAGTGGCCGCGTTCCCACCAAGACAAAACCCAAACCCCCCTGCATGGCCCAGCAGCGCCTCCAGGACCCAGCCTCTGTCCTCTATCCCATGTTCTTCTTCACCACCTTGCCACGCACACTGGAAGCCTCTCAGTTCTCCGAACTGCTCTTTCACTGCCCTGTGCTGGAGGGCTCACTCGGCCTGAAAAGGCCACCTCCCCACTAACATCTCTCCTTTGAACACTCCGCTTCCTTTTCCCTGCGTTCAACTGAAATGCTTTTCTTGCGCTCCCGAGATGCCTTAAAGTTAACTCTATTATAGAACCATTTAGGACATTGACTAGATGGCATTTCTCTCTTTCCTTGGCCAGTAAGAGCTACTTAAAGGCGGCTCCCTCTATGTAATTTATCTGATTCCCTGGTATTTATTCAGCCCAATGGCTGAAATAGAAGATCTCCTGATTCATGTTTGTTTAACTGAGTTTGTTTGAATTAAAACTTTAGTTCCTGGCTTCACTTCGGCCGACATGAGGGTCATGTTGAAATAATTCTGCTGTGCAAAAGTATAGAGACTTGTGCCCATTGTGACCCGCATTAGAAACTTGTTGGAGAAAGGACTCTTATCTAGTTCAGCACAGACTGGGACAGGCGGAGCTCATGGCTTACGCAGACCTGCTAGGGGAATTTTCCATCTGGAAGCCACATCTCAGAACATCTCTCTTTGGGGAGTTAGATTCTAATTATTGTAGCTCTTGTAATTCCACTGCTCCTCCCAAATGATCCAAACAGCCCATATTTATTTTAAATATTAAAACGAATTAATTGTTTTTCTTTTAGCTTTGAGAATTGCCAAAACCTCCTTATGGTAATCGTGGCATTTCAAAGCGTCTCAGAAGCTCTGCGGGCACTGGACTAAAGTTTCTGGTGATGCCATATGTTACAGCAGCAGGAAGATTTATTATTCATTTCAGCAGAGGTTTAAGCAATGTTAAAGCAGTCCTGTTTAACATCTTTGTTAGACAACAGTGATGCAAGCTCGTGGTTTGGACAATAGATTGGATGAGGAAGCCAGGATTCCTACCAAGTTCCAAGTTGGTTGGTTGGATTCATGTTAGTGCCCGATAGTAGTCAGGAAATTGTTCTTAAAGCCACAGATAACTTAGTTACTAGTAAGGCAGACCCTTGTCATTCATTCATTCATTCATTCATTCCTTTTTTCAAGGAACAGTCAATTCAAGGTTGACCTAAAAGTGGCAGAATCTCAGAAAATTTCATTTCTTGTTCCCAGTCAACGGGTATTCCCATATTCCAAAACCTCTTGAGCTACATACCATCAAGCCATTTTTCTGCTTTCCTCTCTCTTACATTCAAGACTACCCATGTACCATCGGTCATGTTCACCCTCATCTGTCATAAATATATTTTGTGTCACCATTCTGTAGTTTCTACTAGAATTTCCCAAACATCCTTGTCACATCGTACAAACATGCCTTTGCTGGTGCTCTTCTCCCAACCTGGTATAATGCTCTTTTCATCCCCTGAACCTTTCCACTCTTCAAAGCTCCGCTCAAATGTCACCTCCTCTGCAAAGACCCTCACTGTTTTCCCCAGCTGTGACCTCCAGGCATATTTAATTCGGATATTGCTTTAAGCAATGATCTCTTTCTCCCTTTGCTGTGCTCTTTTTATTTTTCTTCTACACCATACACTCTGTGAAGACTGGATATGTTTCATTTACATTCTTCCCAATAGCTGTGAGTCCAGAAGGGGAGACTCTCAAGCTGGGAAGAAAAGCAGAGACAATGAATATAAAATGAGTGCCGCAATTGGGCTTTCCAAATAGTCTTTGGAATGAACAGATTTGGGAAATGCTGTCCTCTTGGGATATGCTTCCTGGGGTCCTTGTCCTCCTGAACCAGAAGTCCAATCCCTTCTTGTCAGTTCACAACTTTGCTGAACTTCCTCCACCGACCAGTGAGACTTCACTTTTCTGTATTCCTTTACACAAATAGGTGCAATTCTGCCTAGGCGAGTTCTTTGTTATGATCGATGTCATCCAGAAGCGTCATGTTGATCATCACATTGTAAGCTTCTCTGCCCCTGTGTTTATTTCTTTCATAGTTTCATTTCACGTCTTCCCATAGCTTTGCTTTCATTTCTTCCAGGCACTTTGGGGAGTAGAAGTAAAATGTTACTTCAGCCACTGTCGCCCCCCCAGGCCATCATGCTCTACAACTGTAGTCTGCGTTGTGTGTCCCAGTCGCCACTAACCACGGGTGGCTATGGAGCAGCACAGGAAATGTGGTTAGCGTGACGGAGGAATTGACTTTTAATTTCAATTAATTTAAAGTTAAGCAGCCATTACATAACCATTTTTGTCTCTTTTGGCTCTCTGGGTGATTTATCACGTATATCGCTGCTTCTGGATTGTTCCCACGTCAGTATCTCTAACATCATGTTCTTTTCTGAGTGCCACGTGCCCGTCATCCACATCCTGCTGAACAGCTGCATCTGCGTGTCCTGTTGGTATCACTGGTCCAGCCCATTCACGAGCCCCTCCTGCCCCTAAAGACGCATCTCCTTTTGGCAGGTTGATCCGTCCGCATCCACTGCGGGGCAGATCCTTGCTGAGGCTGTCTCCACCTTTTGTGCACCAATGGTCCCCAGCTTTCTTTTTCTTAAACTGTTTTAAGCTCTCCCACAAAATAGCTTCCTGATTGGTGCTAACCAGTTTCGAACCAGCGTAAACTGCTCGAACGACCCGGAGTCACTCGACCCTAAAATTCATCTTGAAAAAAGCAGCTGCATTTTGCTTTCCCTGGTTCTCTTTGTGAAATAGGAGACTTTACGGACATATCGAACCTCATGGGAACGTACGGAGCATGAGCCGCTGTTCTCTCTCCGCCTGTCCTTGCCTCTCTGTGTTACAGAGAGTAGGAATCCTGTGTAATGTAGTCCTTGCCCCCCTAGCATTTTGGGGGTAACAATGTGAATCTTCTCCTCCCTCAGGGAGCCCACTGATGCAGAGAGACCCACAGTGGCCCAGCTGCGCTCTCTCAAGCTGCAGAGCGGTAGCCAGCAGAAAAAGAAGGCCTAGGAAGCCCACGGTCCCTCATTTTGCAGCCACGGTCCCCTTCCCTTTGCCAGGGGTGAAGTGGTTGGCCTTGATTTTCACACGCCCCCTGTATCTGTTTCTCAGTTCACATCCCAAAACCCCAACACAGAGGGTAACGCCTGTCAGGACCATCTCTTTAGCGTCCAGTTTTGGTTGTAGAAGACCTCACACTGAAGTCTTCCATGGATTGCTGCTGACCACAGAACACAGGCCAATGTCATTACGCTGCGTTACAGCCCCTCCGTTACCTGGTTCCAGCCCCGCTTTGCGGTCATGTCTCCAGCTGCCTCCATCCTGTGCCCCAACACATCCCCCAGAGCAGCAAGCATGCGCCAACTCTTCTGTGCGTTGGGTGGTTTTGCTGTTTGTTCCCTGCTTGCCCTCCAGATCCAGTCCTGATTCTTCTCTGCCTTTCTCTGGATGCATCGGCACTGCTCATTACTCTCCAGCTTCTGCTTGGATTTGGCCAAGGGAAGCTCTGGATCAAAGGGCAAAGAGATCAACGGATTTATTTCCCCATTTCCCACCCTGCCAGGCTGTGGGATAGCGGTGGTTTCATGTTCATAGCCAAGGCCATAGCATCTCTCAGGTAGCCTCCCCTGCAGCTCCAGGATTGCTGGCCAGGGGTGTTTGTAGATCCACTCTTCCTGGCCTTGGGGTGCTCTACCCTCCGTTGCTCTGTTTCTTAACTGCTCATTAAACTCTCTTCCATTACCCCTTTGGAGGCACCAACTGTGTCCTGCTGGGACGCTGAGTTATACGCTCCCGTTGTTCCATTTGTATGAGAGACCCCACTCCTATCTCTCTCCATAGTGCTTGTGAGGCAGTTTAGTTGAGCAGAAAGACGAGGAATCAGAAAAACTCTGCCCTATGCAGTACAGCAGCCACGAGTCGGGTGTGGATATGGGGCACCTGAAACGGGCCGGGTCTAAATCGAGTTGTGCTGTGAGTAGAAAATACACTTCTGATTTGGAAGACAATCCAAAAAAAGGAATGCAAAATATCTTCTTCTTATGTATATTGGCTACATGTTGATTACTCATTGAAATGGCAATATTTGGGGTGTACCTGGTTAAGTAAAACGTACTATTAACTTCAAGTGTTTCTCTTCAGTTTTTTAAAATGTGCGTACTAGGAGTTTTTAACCCCATAGGTGATTCACATTAGATCTCTACAGGACAGTGTGGCCCCAGGTGCCTGCCCTGTTTTATAACAGGACCCACGGGCTGTTCAGTTATGAGGGACCCGATTGCCCGCCGCCCAGGAGCATAACTCCCAATGTCAGAGTTTGGTGAAAAGAAAAAGAATTGTTTATTTAATGGGTATACAGATTTAGATTATTTGCAGATTTCTGCCGTTAAGTCTTATTTTCTTTCAAACACCCACAAACACATAGTTCTGCCTCACCCTGCCAAACCAGGCTAGTTTTAGAAAAGTCAGAGATACCGTTTCCCTATGTCCCAGACACAGTTTGGTTTTACCAGCAGCTGCCAATCATTCGAGCCTGATGGGGAGGTTTTGCCTGTGTTGCGGTGCCCTCCAGCTCTTAATGCAGAACCGCGTGGAGTTCTCCCTTTCCTTTCAAAGCCACATGGTACACCCCTCCTCCTAGCCAAAATGCCTGCCACCTATTTTTAAATCCCTGACTGCGTCACAGGACGAAGTGGGCATGGTAACCGGTTCTGACCATTCACAGAACCTTGCGCAGGCTCCGTGTGCTCTTTCTGCACCATTCCACAGCCAAAACCCCTCCCATCTCCTTGGGGCCTTGGAAGAATCAAATCTATTTGCGTAACTAAGACACTAGTTACCAGCCATAGTTATGCAAATACGTCTTAAAAGCTGTTCCCTTTTCCCCATCCCCCAACCCGTAGGCTCTGGGGACTTTGGGGGACACCCCCCCCCCCCCCCGTAACAATTTCACTTTCCCACTTGGTGGTGTGACTCTCAGGAAGTTGTGGAATCACTCTGGGCATGACTTCCCTCATCTCTCAGTTAGAAATGATCATTCTTGTCCCACCCACGGGGGTGTTCTGAGAGAGAAATAACATAATGCCTAAGAGAAGTGTTATCTCAACTGTAAAGAACTCTACAAATGTTAGGGCTATTTCTGTGAAAATATCACCAACACCCCAACCTGAAGCTCAGATGTCCCTCCTCCAGGAAGTCTCCTCTGCTGTTTCTAGTCAAGAGCCATTTCTTTCTCCTTGGCACTTAGAAACTTTTAGTTAATGCAGGTTTCTCACACTCTGCCTAGTATTGTGGTTGGCACTGTGATTCCCTCTAATTGCTGACAAGATGTAGAGCAGTGAGCAGAGGCCCCGTGTTAATGGCCTGTGACCCTCCTATAGCAGCTGACTTCACCAAGGGATTGTGTTTACCCCGTGTGGGTGGGCTGCCCACTCGTGCACTCCATCTGGCTGCCTGGTTCTTTGCAATTTTTCCTGCCCACTGTTTGCCTCTTCGGGTGTGGTGAACAGAGGGAAAGCTTTAAAGAAGAGCAAACCCAGATCGGATGGCTCAGTCTTCCCTGGGTGGCCTTGAGTGTGTCACTTAAACTCTGAACTTTGGATCTTTCATCAAAGTGGTGACCTCCTGTAATGTCAAAGTTGAGCTGAGGACATCAAGCAATCGAGATGAGTACAGGGGATCATAGCTGGTCCTTGAACTTTTGAACTGCCCTGGCCATATCTTGAGGTTTACAGCAAAACACATTCTGTTTCTAATAACTACAGGCTTTCTTCTTGCTATCTTATTATTCAAATTCAGCATCCTGAGTAGCACTAATTACCCTCAGATTCAAAGAGAGGTCAGGTCAGCACCCTGTGCTCATTGGCATTAAATTAACATTTCCAGAGGCAGTTTAGGTAGAAGAAACCAGTCACCACCACTGCTCAAGCCTGGAGAAGCTGAGGAGCGACCCAAGAGCCACGTGGGGGCCTTTTTCCTCATGAATCTATCCGCAGAATTTTGACCAAAGAAACTAGAATTGGAAACCTAACGCAGCCCCACTGTAAAATGCTGAAGGCAAGGGATGCTCTGTTGCCTGGATGTAATTGAAGGCACATTTCAAAAGCGGTAGTAAATATTAGAGCAGGAGGAAAATAAATTATGTATTTTTTGAAAGTGAGCCATGCCTGTAATAGCTCATTTTGGATGGATTTGAGCACAGGTCCATTGACAGGAATTCTGTATCCTCTATTGTGCATAAACCACACTCACAATAAAAAAGTACAGATAATAAAAAAGAGACTTTTAGAACAATCTGAATAAGAGCTACTCTAGAATTATCTGCTGTCTGTTTCTAATTTTTTTTTTTTGTAAACGTCTTGCCCACATGTAATTTGAAAGCAACTATTTTAGAAGGAGACGGGGTATTTACACAGTGTTTAATTTATTGTTCATAGAAACAAAAGCTTGCTCTCTTTTCACACTCATATTCTGTTGTTTACACCACACTCAATTAAATCTGATTATGGCAAATACAACTAATATAAGCAGCTTTGGGAGCAAACACTACTGCCTCCTGGTAAAGATGTTACCCAACAGATAGAGCAGACATGGGGGGCGAACTAGGTTGGGGCCAGCTAGGGGTTGTTAGCATTTTTGAGTCACCATCAGGAGGACAAGCTATTGACTCAGTTATGTGGAGGTCTACTGTGATACAATGCTATTAAAAAATTATTTATGAAAAATTAAGAGAATCCAAATTGATCTTTTATAAAACATTGTAACTATACTTGACTAGCAGTCAGAGTCTACAGCACTGAGACAGGCTGAGAACTTTGCTCTCAGGGCAAGAACACAGAGACACACACACAGGGCAAACACCATCTGAAGAGGGAGGCAGAGAGAGGAGTTCAGAGATCTACAACCCCAGTTGGAGTGGCGATTGGAGAGATCTACAAGCCAAGGGACACCAACAACAGATGGCAGCCACCAGAAGCTAGGAGAGCTGGGCCGGGCCAAGGGTAGAGTGGAGCTTCCAGGAAGTTCCTTTTGCTTTCTCACTGGAGGGGGGGGGGGTGTTATGTCCTCCTGGCTCCCCCCAACTCTTGTAAAGACTCCAGCTTTGTTCCTACCTGCCCACCGTGTGCAAGAAACTGATAACAATTCTAAAAGGTAATTTTCCAAGGTGTGTACACCTCCTCCCAAATCAGGGTTAGACTTGCTGAGCTCCATTTCAAACAGGCTTCAGGCACAGCTTGATCCAGTGGCTACCTGGGATACTTGGCTGATGTCCCTCCATTATTTAAGACTGAGCTAAGTCATCAAACTGCAATCAAAATTCCATATTAACTGACATTTTCCCGGGTCCTTCTTCAGAGTTTTAATAGTAACAAATGTATTATCACTCTTCAGTCAGGCTACTACTACATTATGTAATGCAGACCAGGCCCTAAGTTAGGTGCCAGAAATAAAAATAGGATGAGATTTTTTTTTTTCATAATAAACTGGAGTTTGGCAAGCTTAGCCCTTTCCAACCTATAGAGATACGTGGCATGTCTTCTATCTCTCCACTAAATTGTAAGTTGCTTGATCAATAGAGAACTCAATGTTTTCCCCCATAATATCTGACATGGTATGAGACATTTGGCAGCACTGTATCAAATGAATAAAATAATGATTGAATTAGGGGTCCCCCTAATTCTCCCTAAATATGAGAGTATTACTGACAAATGTTGAAGAATAATTTCCCTTCCCGCCTTAGTCAGTGGGATGCTGGGTTTTGTAGACATTTTCATTTACACCGAGGGTGTTCCTGTCGCCCTCTCTGCTCCATCAACTCCTCTTTCTTCACCCCATGGTTTGCAGTCAGCTCTCTGGGAGCCTCCTCTTTTATACATGAATCACCCAGGTGTAAATATTTCATCTACACCTCCTCACCCTCCAACAGCTCAAAGCATTTTATTTCTCACACCCATTGTCCCGGCATCTCTTTGGAACACGGAAGAGACAGGTGGTACCCTGAGCTGACATCGACCATAAGGCTGTTAATATTTTATCACAGTCACTCCTCATGGTCTCAGCCAACTAGACTGCACGCACGGTCAAGGCCGAAGTGAGCTTGCTCCCTTTCCTGCCAGCGCAGGGCACAAGACCTGCCGCTCACTTATTTCTTAGTTAACGTTTGTTTGTTTGCCAAGTAACAGTGCATCAGATGTCCGAATGGGTAGTGGATGATAATCTGCCACAGGTCACACAGACATGGAACAGATTGTGAAATGAGGCCTTCGCATGTGATGCATTCCACCTGGGAGAAGGTTGAACCCCAAGTCAGCCTCCCCAGCGCAGAGGCTGGAGCGTAGACCTCTCTCCCTGATGGCTCACACCCAGGAGCTGCGTAGCCCCTCTGCGGCTCAGTTGCCACGTCTGTGAATTATCACTAAGAAACATATCTGCCTCATGAACTGCTGTGAGAACTGAGTGAGAAGATTCGCACACAGAGCCTGACACACAGTGAGCGCCCAGTAAGGACTGCTGTCAGTCAACGTCATTGCTACTCTGACTTAGACATTCGTTGTGATCATGAACTAATGTGTTCCATGAGGGGAAAGAAAACCTCAGCCTACCAGAGACTGAGTTGATTTTAAATACATACACAGAGATTAGAGTATGAAAGGACGGGAAAATCAAAGGCAATGAATCACACCTTATGATGTGAGGGATACACGGTGTTTGTCAGCTGAACTAATAAAGAGAGAGCTAATGAATTAGTGAGTATGACAGGTATTTGCTGGCTAAGCAATACCGATTATGTGATTTTCTGCTCTCCAGATGTAAATGAGAAGTGTTTGATGATTGTTCTTTTCCTAGGCAGATCATTGACATAATTAAACACTGCCATGAAAAGTGATGATTCAACTTATTAGGCATTGTTTTGGTAGCCTGGGAGGAAGGGGCTGCAGAGACCACGTGCCCACACCTGACCTGTGTGATTTCTCCAGGCAAGGTGAGCAGGTGGAGCAGCAAAGGGACCACCGGCCACGCCACCTCTGCCCTGTCCTCCAGCCTCTGACCTAGTTTCCATTTGGGAGCCCTGGCCTGGACAGTCACACTTTTTGAGATGCTGCAGAATCAGGGTATGTGGCTTGGTGTCCTGCATTAATACATAAGTGGGGCTTGAGAAAATTACTTCTCCGAGTTTCAGAATCCTCACCTGTGAAATCATTTTACTAATTCCTACTTCCCAGGATTCTTTTGACCATTAAATGGACTAGGAAACATTAAGGTAATTTTAACAGTACATACACGACAAATATAAGTTATTATTTTTATTACTTTTTAAATGTTGTATTTTAGGAAGATATACATCTCCCGATAATGTTGCAAGCAAAGGAATTATCTGAATTTAAATCAATCTTTCCACCTCCAAATTAGAGCTGCTCTAATTGCTATTCTAATATTATGTTCTTGAATACATATGAGATGCTCTGCTCTGTATCAAGATAAAATATACATTCAATGTTTTTAAAATTTCAATGGATGAGTGGAAAAGGCATGTATAAATTAACTTTTTTAAAGATACCAGAAGAGCATTCTAAAACATGCATTGTGGCATAATTATAATCACGTTGCCATGGAAACAGCTGCAAGTTAATACTCAAAGCTGGCAATGATTTGTTTTATCTGCCCACAGGCAGCCACGGGTCAGGTAGCCCTCCAAGGTGTTGGCACCATCCAGCATTTACAGTAAGGAAGAGTGTCTGCCTGCCCAGAAGCAGACTTACAGTGAAGCTGGTGGAGTTTGAGATCAGGGCCCCTCCTTAGAAGACCTTCTAAGGGGCCCCAGCAACTATGTCATTATGATTCACAATGTCTTTCTTAAACAGGATCCCTCCAGCTTATTTAAGTCTCAGCACTACAAAACCTGCGTCAGGCCCTTACCCCTGCCTCCTAGGAACAGACAGACCGCCCTCGCCCTGCCGCGCCTTCAGGGTCAAAGCCTTCCCCTTGTAAATACCCAACTGCCTACCGGTTTTCCGACATGAATGACACTTTGGAAACTTATGTGTTCTGCCACATCTGTTCAAATATTCTTGGGAGGGAAAAAACGAAAACAAAAAATTGACAATGTAGGGGTCTTTTCTGCACCAGGATTTGTAATTGCCCAAAATATATTCGCTTCTTTCAGCATGTCCAAGCAATAGTTTGTAACTCATAACTTTGCTCCTGTCCCTCATCACCAATGACAATATTACTATAACAGATTTTGAAGTTACCATGATATGAAGAGAATTTATCCGAATTGAGGGGAATGTAACTAAAAATTGTCCAAAGGCAAGTCTACCTGGGACTGCTGATTTTTTTAATGTTAGAACTTCACTGGAAATTTTATTTTGGAGAAAATCCCTCTTGGGTTTACAGGCAGCTTGCCTGCGACATTGGCAGTGGAGTCAGGCACACCTGGTTTTGAATCCCAGCTTTGCACATCGTTAGCTGTATGAACTTGGGCAAAGGGTGTAACTTGGTGTGCCTCGTTTTTCTTGTCTGTTAAATTGGAATAACCCAACCTACCTCATTGGATTACTGTGAACCCTCTTTGAAATCCATGCTGCAGTGTGACTGAGGGACAGGGCCCACTTCCCCACCCACCCCTATGTAGCTCCTAGTGTCCCCAAAGTGCCAGCGTCTTGTTTCTATGACAGAGCTTACTGAATGGAGCCATCAAGATGCTCCTGTGTCTACATTTCCCACAGGCTGGGTGTTCCGAGGGGCTGGAGTCTTAATCGGCCCTGGGAACACCCTCAGAGCTTGGCCACATCAGAGAGGCTTAGTGTTTATTGAAGGAAATTGAATTGAATAGTCGAATAGAACCCAATATGCATGCGCTTTTGGTATGTAATGAACTGGCAGAGAGAAGTGTGCTGTGACATTTGCAAATATGTAGTCAGAAGGACATCCAGGATGCACAGGTTCCTGTGGGCCTGATGAATTTCAGAAAGGGTATTTGAGTGTTGATGAAGTTATAAAATGCCTTCCCTGGCCCCTCCCCCCTGCCACCAAGAGGACTTGTCTTGTCCATTGACCTTGGAGTTGGGTTCAATCCTCTCTTGGGACGTCAGTGTTCCTCTTGTAGGCTCTATGGGCCAGCTCCTCGTTGGCTGTGCAGCGTGGAGACGAGGGAGGCGCTGCTGCCGTGGCTGTCGGCTCCACATCTGTTAGCGCCACAGCTGTGCCGCCTTCTAGGTCCACCGGAGAGACAGAGACAACGAGCGCCTTCGGAACAGCCACAAACCTTGTGAGTGGACACCAGAAGGCTGCTATTTAAAAACCCCGTGTTTCTGTCACCACGATGCCAGCAACATAAAGCAGAAGCAGGTGAAAAGAGCCTTGGTCTGACCCCCACGTTCTAAGCCCTGCAGGAGTACATCATGTATCTGATTGTCAAAACTCGAAACCTGTCCAGAGCTGCAGGATTCGGGCAAATGCAGTCATTACTTCTGTAGCCTCTTTCATTCAGAAAGGGATACCTGTGGCCTTTTTACTTTTTCCACTGGATTTCCCAGTAGGAAGTTCATTGTCCTTGGACACAAATGCATAGATGGAAAACCAGGAAAGTATCCGTGAACCATACTGACCTTTATAGTCATTGGATTCTGATGTTTTCTGTTGCTATCAATTTCATTTTTCAGTGCTGTGTATGAGCCACTACATTGGGTTGCAGGCCCACAACTGTGTCACGAGTTCCCATTGTGAAATTGCTGCTGCATTAGACATGGGGGGAAGGGATGTTGAGTGCAGGCTCGGATGCCCGCCCCCTCCTCTGGGCCCCTCCCAGCCGGGTCTCAGCCCTCTCTGGTCCCTCTGGTTGAGCCTTTGGCTTTGAGTAATTCTCGTTCTTCAGAGTCTAAGACCCCATGAGGAAGCACCCCAGGAGCAGGGTGTTCATCCCTCCTCTCAGACAGTAGCCACGACTTGACTATAAAGCATCGGTGAGGGGGGTGGTAGGGAACGCATCAAAGGACAATGAACCGCACAAGTGAATAGCACTCTGACGACAGGGCACCAGCTTCCTTTGCAGACAGAGGGAAAGCTTTGGAAGTATTTGAAGTACTCATACCATCAAGGATTTCCAAAAGGGCACTGGCTTTTCTGCCCCAAATTACCGAGTTTCCAAGTTCGATTCTGCCACCGATAGCTGTTAGGTCTCTTGGGCAAACTTTTTCACTTCTGAGCCAATATACTCATCTATACCAGCAGTTAGTGACCAAATTCCTTGTCATTAGCATTCAAAGGCCATTCCAAATGGTTTCCCATGGAATCTTCAAGTCTGAACCAATGCCCCCTTCACAGAGCACCTTCCACCTTGGTGAACTCATCCACGAACTTGCCATCTGCTCGCACTCTATCCTCTGCATCTCTGCCCACTGCCTGAGGGTTCCACCCTGACTCTGTCAGCAAACACCTAATTTTTTAAGGCACTATATTATCCAGCTAGAATATCTCCTCAGTAAAGCCTCTCTGTGAAGTAGGCAGGACAACGTTCAATGCCTGCCTTTTGCACATCAGAAAACTCAGATTCAGAGATAGAAAGGAACATGCCCAAGATCAGACAATTAGTGAGCACATACCAAAAAAAAAGAAAAAAACCACCTCAAATTCAATTCTTCCAGTTGTGATTTCTGACCTATGTATCAATGTGGCTTTTTTACTGAAAATGGCACAATGCTTAGTAGTGTTTTCTGTGTCTGACAAAAGCAGGGAAATTTGTGTCAATGACCCTTTGAGAACTCTAAAAAGGCTTTGAAATCCTCCAGCCATAGAAGTGTTTCGAGAAAGATTTTTCAAGAGGGTCTGCTTAGCAGCCGGGGCGTGCCTAACATCTTCTTGGCTCAGGAGAAGTTTTCTTTGTTCCTCTCATTTGACGAAATTCCTTTCAGGAGAGCATAGCATTTCACCTGAGCGTCATATTGCCCTTGATTTATTATTTCATTACCAAAGGAAAAAAAGGGACTTCCCTTGTATTTCTTACTGCTGGAGTTGCTGATGTATCAGGCGAGCTCCCAGGCTGAGGCTTGGCCAGCCGAAGACTGATGGCTGATGTGTGCTTTGCCATATCAAGGATCATTCGACATTCAAAGAGCTAGGGATGGGGGAGGGGATGGACTCTATGGCAGCTTCTCTACTACACCGTCTCTTAGGGAGTGGAGAAGAGTTTTGATCACTGACATTGTTGAAAACTGCCAGTGCATGGTGATAATCAAAGGCAGAACAACGTTTAGTCCTCTTAAGATTATTTTAAATTCTCTACAGGCCAGGGGCCCCCTTACTGCCTGCACCTGGGACAGACCACCCCCACTTCTTCCCCACACACCTGTGGTATGCCACTGAGGCTAATAAGCATGTTGACAGGACATATCTCCCTGGGTCCTGACAATAATCCATAAGAGAACTGCTTTTATTTATTATTTTTAAAGATTTTATTTATTTTTAGAGCGAGGGGAAGGGAGGGAGGAAGAAAGGAAGAGAAACATGAATGTGTGTTTGTCTCTTGTGCGCCCTGACTGGGGACCTGGCCTGCAACCCAGGCAAATGCCTTGACCAGGAATTGAACCGGTGACCCTTTGGTCCTCAGGCCAGCACTCAGTCCACTGAGCCACACCAGTCAGGAAGGGAGCTGCTCTTCTCCTTTTGCAAATGAGGAGACTGAGTGCTGGAGAGGCTGAGTCACTTGCCTGAGGTCACAGAGCTAAGGGACAGATCCAAGCTGTGGTCAGGGGAGGAGGAGTGGCCTTGGTTGCCTTGTGCCCCGGGGTTTTCTGGCCCACAAAAGGTATTCAGCAATGACTGAGCAAACCAAAGAATGAGGAAACAGCTTTGTCTTGAGACTTCCAATTAGACATATCTGGGGACTTACTAAGTGAAGACACCTGAGAAAATCTGAACTCCTTGAAAAGATCAAAAGAAGGAAAAAGTCCCTAAAACCTGGCTTGTGTGCCTCATCCTTTAAATTACACTCAGTGTCATGGACTATAGACTCTGAGTCACGCAGGCCACGGCCTGTGAGTTAGCCCCTGCTGAGTCTCCAGGGCCACTGCTGCGGCTGCCACAGAGCACCTGCTCCTTGACATAGTAAGTAAATGAAAAAATGGGTGAGCTATGACCCAAGTTCCAGAGAAAAGAAGAACAGGGACTCGCATCTCCACCGCGCACGCCCGGCTTCCCCAGAACTCTTTTCTCGGTATCTTCATGTGCAAAAGGGGCTGAAAAGAGTAACTCCCTATCTCCTGTGCTGAAAACGAGCTTTCGTTGGCTTAGATACTGGATGCAACGCACTTGGCCTCCTACGCAGTGAGTGATCAATTAAAAGAAGCTGTTGCCTGTCACCCCAGGTGAAGTCTCCCTCCGGTGCCCGGACCTTGTCTGCAGAGAGAGGTTAAGCAGAGGCATCTGGGTTTGCAAGAGCCAGAGAGGGGCCAGTTCTTCTGGGGGAGCTGTTTGGGGTCCTGCTGCAAGCAAGCCCAGAAATGCCACCCAAATAGGGACTGCCCTGTCTCTTTTTGCATAAAATAAAGACCCTGAATCTCTCAGTGTTTTCACCTGGCCTCCCCCAGGGTGTGCTGTAGCAGCTGATGCCAGAAGCCGTTCTGAGGACCTAAATAGAGCGCACCACGTGAGATGAGGGGGAAATGCAGACAGGAGCCCACCATGCACTTTGAATCAACCAGGGTCCCTTTTCCTGTAAATAGGAAAAACCCAAGGAAAAGAAAGTGTGGGGAATGGAGCTCCAAGGCCACCCTCGACCCCCATCTGGCTCCAGGGGAGATTCCGATGTTTCTGACCTCCAAAGCTAGATAACCAGGCATTGTGCCTCAGCGGGGGTGGGGAATTGGATTAAGGCACAGAGTTTTCCATTTTCTTTCAATTGTGTTTTCAGGGGAGTTGAATGGTGCCTCTCAAGCAGTCACCACACCTGAAGGGAACAAGTGTTGAAAACGGGCTTTTATAAGCAGACTTCAGGCCACCTCCCTTGTCCTGCAGGAAATGCTCTGCAAAGGGAGGAACCGGGCAGCTACCAGGTAGTTGCAGCACTAGCTGGAGGCCGGCAAGCCTGGAGCTGGAGAGTTTTGCTGGTAACATTTTATTTTAAAAGTCCCCCTTAAAAGCATTCATGTCCTGCTTGAGGATCCAGGGTGCACTGCCCTTAAAGAATGCATTTCACAAACAATGATCTGTCTCAGGGACTTGGCCGGCCCCTGTAGGGGACACACCCGTGAGCTGGGCACAGTCTCTGACTTTGATGTGTCTACGTGTTTGTTTAGGAAATATTTACTTTGCGCCACAGTTTCCAGGTGCTGAGCGCCCCCCAAAGCCGTGAGAGCGCCTGCAGTGATGGCGTGAACAGCTGACTGATAGCGCTAATGAACACGAGATGAGCGTGGTGCTGGGGGGTTGCGGGAAGCATGGCTGTGGTCTCAGATGAGACAGCTTTCAACAGAGGTAAAAGCTCCCCACAGGAAGCCCTTCGCATGAGGGCAGGGTTGAGGAGAGCAGAGAGAAGGAAGGGGATGAACGCCAGGCCCCTTATATATGGGGTGGGGCCGAAAGTAGGTTTACAGTTGTGAGTACGTGAAGCAGAGTTTATTCTCCTATTATTACCTACTGTATTCTTTATTTGTATTACGACTGTGCCCTGGCTGGTTTGGCTCAGTGGATTGAGCGTCGGCCTGCGAGCTAAGTGTCACTGGTTCGATCTTCCAGTCAGGGCACATCAGAGAAGGAAAACTCTGACTCCAAAAAACCTCTGCTGCCTTGCGGCATACCTCTTCAGGGGAAAGGCTAAGGGAGTAAACCCCGACAGAAAATCCGGAGCCGGAGTCCCTAAGGCGGTTTGACGTTGTAGTCAACACCGGCAACTCCTGCGGCGCACCTGAAGCCAAGCTGTATTGACTCCGTCTTTCCCTTGGACCCTTCAGCTGCGAAGAGAGGGGTGGTCTGCTGCATGGGCAACAGCAGACCCTCCATATCACCCTGCCCAGGCTCTGTAGCTTCAGCTTCACTGGAGAGGACACTCCAGCGTCATCGCAAGATGTCGATTCAACACGGGAGGAGACAGATACCGTGTCACTCCCGAGTCGGACTGCACAGCCATTTTCGGCGGTGCAGATAGACTCTTAAGAAGCTACACCACCGTCTCTCGAGACGGACGGCTGCCGACGACAACGATTACGACTGTAAACCTACTTTTGCCCTGCCCTGCATTTTATATCATTAAATTCTCACAGCAACCCTGTGCAGTGGATAATGTCATGACCACTTGCCAAATTAGGGACCATAGGTACAGAGGTGGAATCTAAGCTCCCGTCAACTCAAAACCCAGGCTTTTTCCAACTCACCAAGAATTCCATCAAGGAATAACAGGTAAAGAATCGCATCCTGGACTTCCGACCAAGATGGAGGCCTAGACAGACACGCTGGGTCTCCCTTCACAACTAAGAAAGAATACAACTACTCAAAAGTAGAGACAACCAGAAGTTCCAGAAAATCGAGCTCCATGGAAGTCCAACAAACAAAGATGTAAAGAAGAAATACTCACCCAGACAGGTAGGAGGGGCGGAGCCGGGGCACAGAGGACAGGTGTGGTGGCGGCAGCAGTGGTGGCAATGGCAGACTGCCGGAAAGTGCAGTCACACATTTTAAAAAGTCAGGAGGAACACCTGGGGAGCACTCCCAGCAGCAGACCAGATGACACAGCTCATGGTCCCAACGCCAGGGAAAATAAAACCTCATTGCTTCTGACTGTGCAAACCAGTGGGGGTTGGGACGGAGGAAGAAACTGCCGGTCTCTGAGCAGAGTCCATTTGTTTAAAGGCCATCAAGGTCCTAGAACACTCACAGACCCACCTACTCTGGAAATGACAGCCAAGGCAACAGCTAGAGCAGTGCCAGTCCCATACAAAGTGGGAGAAGTGCCTGGGAAAGGGGCGAGTGCTGAGCAAGTGACATTGTTCCCTCTCAGACCCCTCCCCCACATACAGTGCCACAATGTGGTGAAACAGGTTGTCCTATACAAACAAACACAGTAGCCTGTCAAGATGAGGAGACAGAGAAGTATGGCCCAAAAGGGGAAGCGGATCAAGGTTCCAATGGGAGAACTAAGCGACAACCAGATAGCCAACCTAACATATGCAGAGTTCAAAACACTAGTGATAAAGATGCCCACAGGCTTGACAGATATACTTAAGTATGGCAAACTCGTAAGAGAAGTAAAAATTATGCTAAATGAAATGAAGGAAAATCTACACAAAACCAATGGTAAAGGGAAGGAAACTGGGGTTCAAATCAATGATTTGGAACATAAGGAGGAAAACAACAGCCGACCAGTACAGAATGAGGAAACAAGAATTGAAAAAAATGAGGGGAGGCTTAGGAACCTCTGGGATAACTTTAAAGATGCCAACATCCAAACCATAGAGATGCTAGAAGGAGAAGGGGAAGAGCAAGAAATTGAAAACTTATGTGAGAAAATAATGAAGGAGAACTCCCCAAATTTGGCAGAGGAAATAGACATACAAGTTCAGGAAGCACAGAGAGTCCCAAACAAGCTAGACCCAAAGTGGACCACACCAAGACACATCTTAATTAAAATGCCAAAGGTGAAAGATAGAATCTTAAAAGTAGCAAGAGAAAAGCAGAGAGTTACCTACAAAGGGTGCCTATAAGACTATCAGCTGATTTCTCAAAAGAAACTTTGCAGGCAAGAAGAGACTGGCAAGAAGTATTCAATGTGATGAAAAGCAAGGACCTACAACCAAGATTACTCTATCCAGCAAAGCTATCATTTAGAATGGAAGGGCAGAGGAAGTGCTTCCCAGACAAAATGAAGCTAAAGGAGTTCATCATCACCAAGCCATTATTATATGAAATGTCAAAGGGACTTACTTAAGAAAAAGATCAAAACTATGAACACTAAAATGACAATAAACTGACAACTATCAACAACTGAATCTAAAAATAAGAACAAAATCCAACTAAGCAAAGCAGAATAGGAATAGAATCAGAGGTATGGGGGTCATTTGGAGGGTTATCAGCTGGGAGGGGGAGGGGGAGAAATGGGGAAATGGTGCAGGGACTAAGAAGCATAATCAGTTGGTACAAAATAGACAGGGGGGAGTTAAGAATAATATAGGAAAGGGTGAAGCCAAAGAACATACATGCATGACCCATGGACATGAACTAAGGGGGGTGGGATTGCTGGAGGGTAGGGGTGTACTGAGCAGAAGGGAACAAAGGGGAAAAAATTGAAACTACTGTAACGACATAATCAATAAAGTATACTTAAAAAAAAAAAAAAAGAATTGCATCCTGGCGCTGCCACCTGCTAACTGTTCAGGTTGTGCAGGTAATTTAACCTCTCCCAGACTCAGTCTGTCCATTACATGAAGATTATTTGTGCCTGCTTATTTTCAAGGCTTTGTGAGGAACGGGTGAAAGAATGAATGCTGAAAATGCTTAAGATCCCTACAGAGCTGTGAAGAGTAGAGAAACTGTGATGATAGAATGCACCTGTCTTAAACTCCGTTCCACACTAGAGCAAATAATTTGGCAAATAAACCGGACTCTTGCCTATTTTCCATAACATAAAGGCTTTTTAGATTCCGTTCATGTTGCTAGTGAAACAGTGACTTTGTTTTTTTTATCTACCATGTTGATCACAGGGAAGAATATTATCCTGTCAAGCGTTAGGTCCCTACCTTCAGGCCATGTGGGTCTCATTCCCTGTCCTCTGGATAAAGCGCGGGTGCCTCCTAAGCCTGGTTGCTCTCGGTGGAGGTTCCCCTTTTTAATAAATGTAGCGCCTTCTCTCCATCCACCAAACTCAGTCCCAGCCGTCCCCATGATGACGCCCTCCTTCTCTCCTGCCATCTCAGCTGGTTACCCACCTTCTAGACATTGTCCCACATCACCCCTCACCTGCGCCACTGCAGGGTCTTCCCCAACGGGCCTCTGTGCCTCTACCCTTGGTTCCCTCCCCGCAATCCATTCTCCAAACCAGAGCCAGGCTGGCCTTTTAAAATGCACATCCTTTCGTCAGTCCTCTGCTTAGTACCATTTAGCGGCTTCCAGTGGTAGTCAGAATTGAATGCTTTAGATCTGATGTAGGCCTGCAAGGTCTACCTCCACCTCCAAACACATCCCTTGTCACCGCACCTCTGTCACCACCCCCCAGCCACAACATTGCTTGTTTGTGTGTGTGTGTGTTTGTTCTTGCATCAGGACATTTGCACTTGCTGTTTCCTTTTTTTTTTTTGAGCTCTCTTTTCCTTGCCCTTGGAGGTATCTATTGTCATCAACCATCATACTATCATACTCGGTGATCATGACCTGTTCTTGGATGGCACTTGTCACATTTTGCAAATGTGTTGAATTTAATGTCTGTCCCCCCATTAGAATGTAAGCTCCACAGTGGTAGAAGGTCCGTTCGTTTGCTTCACCCCCTGTACACCAACACCCAGCACCGTGCCAGGCAAGTAACGAGGAGCCAATAGGTATGTGTCATGTTCATAGACATGGAGTGAAATTAACAATATCTCCAGAAATTCAGCCAAGAGCCTCGTGGCTTCTACACTGCCCCCCCCCCACCCCCAAGACTCAGTGGTCAGCCTAACGAGACTGTCCCCTTCCTTGCTGTTCCAGGAGCGGCTCGTGCTATCCGTGCTCCCCCGATTTGTCGTCCTGGAAATGATCAACGACATGACCAACGTGGAAGACGAACACCTGCAGCACCAGTTCCACCGGATCTACATCCATCGCTATGAGAACGTCAGGTGAGAGACGCCACACCGTGCGGTCCGTGTGCACCTGGCTGCTCCCGTCTCACAGCCGTGACTTCTGTCTGCCTGGGTGTCAGTGCCAGCTCTCACTGGTTGACTGATTCATTAACTAGTCATTATTCATTACACAGCTCTGCATGTCCACACTGAGGCTCAAGAAGACTGTCAGAGAAATGCAATTATATCTGCTTGTTGACTTACCGCCTGACTGCCTTTCAGTAGGCTTAACCGCCTTTACATTTTTGAGTGGGAAAGTCAAAGCCTTCTCAATATGATTGGAAAACTAACCCCTGAATATAATCTGGAAAACTCAAGGGTGATCACATAGGTCTCCTTATGTCCCTCATTAATCATCTGTAAAACAATGCAAAAAAAAAAAGACTATAGCTTTTTTGCTTTCTGCAAACATATTTTTGGCCAACCACCCATCCATGCATTCATTCATCTGCTCACCCATCCATCCTCTTGTTCACCCATCTATCTAGCCATCCATCTACCTATCCATCTACCCTTCCACACGTCCATCCATCCATCCATCCAACCATCCATCCATCATCCATCCATCCATCCATCCATCCATCATCCATCCATCCATCCATCCGTCATCCATCCAACCATCCATCCAATCATCCATCCATCCACCCAACCATCCATCCATTCAGCTATTCACGTGTCCATCCACTTACCCAACCACTCAGCCATCTATTCACTCACTTATTCATCCATCTGCCCACCCATCCATTTACCTGTTCACCCAGGAGTGCCGTCTCTGTGCCCAGTGCTGCACTGGATGACATGCTGAGTACTGAAAATCAGAGGGTGGGCTCCTTAGTGAGGCTGAACAGCTTTAGAATCCCAATTCTACCTCCCCTGGTGTGTCACCTTGGGGAATTTACATACCTGAATCTCAGGATTTTTTTTGTAAAATGGGCATTTTTATAGCCACGTTGCAATGAGTAAACATATTTACAGAGCGTAGGACAGGCATAGACATATAGTAGAGCATTCGGCATATTGCGGGTTTTTCAGACATGGTTTCCAGTGGCAAGTGACAAAGAAGCCTGCCCTGGCTGATTCAAGAGACATATTCTGACAGGCTACATGATGGCTATAGAGTAATTGGAGAAGGAGAGGTAGTCTCAGGAAAGAAGCCGGAATAAAGCCAGAAGCATAGCCAAAATCACAGCAGAGCACCAGGCCAGTGCGTACCCAGCTGCCATTTTTTCTGAAAAATTCATCCCGTGGGCTGCCAACCCTGTCCCCACACAGCTGTCACCTCTGCAGTTCCTCCAGCAGCTGCAGGGTCTGGATGCAGCTGCCTCCCCCTCCCCTCTCCCCGCATCCCCACCTCTTTGCATCTCAAGTTAAAGCCTGGGGCTGATGTAGTCCGTTGGCTGGGCCCAGTCACTAGCAAGAAGTGACTGAAAAGCAAATAGCTGAACCTTTCAGCTTGTACAGTAGGGGTGTATCTCCCTCCTTCCAAATAGCATGGGGTGGAAATTTCCCAAAAAGAAAAGTCCGTACATTAAATAGCTCTAAAACAGCCGATGTACCTTCTTAGTTCCTTGCTTCCCAACTCTGTAGGAAAGGAGGGAAGGGCAATTTCCCGCTTACCAGCCTCTCTGACTGTCCTGTACCTGGCAGGCAGGGGCACTCATCGGGAAGCAATTCCAGCAGAAGGCGAGATGCTAACCCAGTCCTTCAAGAGGAGTCACCCTAGGTGGGTCTCCGGGTCTCATTCCAGAGTTGGGCTACACTGCTCCTGATGCTGGAGTTTGCAAAGAGCCCTTAGTCAAAGAGAAGCTCACACCCCAGATCCAGGAATCGGTCCTGTGGATCACAGGACCTCATCAATACCAATTCTAGAACAACAGGTTCCGGCAGCACCCATAATTATATTCAGGGTGGGGTTCTATCATTAAAGCAAGCAAAGAGTGCCAAGAGATCATGCCAGGAGGAAGACCTGTGGTGTTGGGGGGGGCAGTGAGGGGTGGCGGGGGCAGGTGGATAGAGAAACCTTGCAAAAGAGAGGGTCCTTATTTGCCTTATTTAAAACTGAGTCAGCCGAGAGGAAAAGATAGGGACAGGAGACCTGGGCAGAGGGATCCGCACAAGTGAAGGCAGAACACTGGCCTACATATATATCTACCTCTAGATATGTGCATTATATATCAATATAAAAATATGACAACTTGTGAGAGTGCTTGTTACCATGGAGAAAGAGGTGGGGGAAATGACCCTTCATTAAGGAAACACGGAGAAAATACACAAGCCAGCTTATCCACACCCACATACTTGGGACCCTTAAGTTCAAGAAATTACACGTTTGGCTTTCTTTCGGCACTAATCAGTTTTCAGTGCTTCCTTTAGTGCAGAATAACTAAAGTTACTTCTGCCCTTTCTACCGGGCTCATTTATTTTAAACCAATAAACTGATTTCTCCCACTCCGAGACCCTTTTCTGGAGGTCCACAACACACTAAATTAAAAACGAGCTTGCTGTCTTACATTTTGCAGTGGCCTCAGCTTGCAGCAAAGGGGCCGTTTCTAACGAGAGCAGAACCCACGGAGACACTGCTGTGGCCCTGGGCCCCTCCCCAGCTCCCCCCAGAGGCAGCTGCCGCTGGTATGGGGACGATGAGCTCACCCAGGGGCGGCGGGGCCTCCGCAGCCCACCACGAGGCTGCTGGGTGCTAAAATAAGACCAGAGATGGAAAAAGCAGAGGAGGATGGTCCTCGGCCCATTCCCCAGCCCCCAGAGCACACCCACTGGGGAGCAGTGAGCTTTTCTGAAGTCATTTCTAATCCTGCCACTCCCTTCATCGCTGGCAATCCACCTGGTCCATTCTTTCTTCTCTGGTGCTTTTCTGCTGTTCTGTGGCCTTTCCCGAAAAACAGTCTGGTCTAAGTGTCTAACTCTTAACGCTGTCTCAGACAGCTCATCACCTCCTATCCGTGTAGGGCACACAGGAGCCACCACGCTTGGGGACATCAGTGTGCCCAGGGGACAGGGAGCCTGCAGACCTGGGTTCTCATCCAGAACACTTTCTATGAGCCACAGACCCTACAAGGTGTTGGCTGCATTATTTCTTCTTTCTGGATTTTAGTTTCCTAATCCCCAAACCGAGCTCTCTAAAATGGTCAACACACTGGGACTCTAGTTGACTTCATCTATACATGTCTGTCACTAGATCCCGGGCCACTGGGCTTTTTCCTGGAAGCCTTTGGGCTTCCATTCTCATCTGCTCAATTCTGTTTCTCTTTCCCTATCCCCCACCCCCAAGTATTTAAGACACTTCTGGTATTAGTTAGGGTTGTGCTGTCTGCTCTAACAAATAACCTGCCAGTTTCAGTAATTTAAACCCAACAGGCTCTAGTCATGCAGCTGTTCACTGCTGGTATTCCTGGTAGGCGGGTGATTCAGGGACAAAAGCCGCTGTATTTTATAGCTATACCATCCCCGAGGCCTCAAAGTTCTTGGCATTCAGCTCTTGTGGGGAAAATAGGAGCGAAGGCTCACCCACTTTTTAACACCTTGGCCCAGAAATGACGTGGATCACTTCTGCTCAGATGCCGTTGATGAGACCTGATCATGTGGCCCCACCCAGCAACAAGAGAGGGCACAGGGTCCCTGGCTCAGCACTCTTTGCTAGTGCCAGGGAGACATGGATTTGCGAACAGTCAGCTTCCCCAGCAGACCTGCCTTCCCGCTTTCCTCCTGCCCTGGCCCAGCCCACGTGCATTTCCACATTCTCTGTCCATCCACTCCCGACTGGTTGTTCATTTCCAGCCAGCCCTGCCAACGTGAGCACTCACCTCGTCCGCCCTGCGGGCTAGACTTTCATATATAAGCAAAATGAAATTGAATGAGCCCCGAAAATTGAGTGGCTTTGGAGGCCGCTCTGTGTGGCAATCTATTAAACACTCTCTGATTCCCAAAACTTTCCACAAGGAGTTATATACCCTCTACTTATTGAGGACCGCGGTGTGATTTATGTTACCTTCTTACAGTTACTCTGCAGAGTAGCTTCTTTATTATCAAGCACATGGAAGCTTAGAGAGATTAAATCACTTTCCCAAGGACACACAGAAGAATCTGCACAGGGCCTGTGTTCCTAATGATTCTAGTGGAGTCTTCTAAAGCCTCCTAGAAGTCTATTTGCAGAATGACGGTTAGGTAACACCACTTATTTTTAGCCAAATAAACAACTTATATAACAAAATTAGAGTTGGAAATAAATATGGTCCCTTCAGTATATTCCAAGATGAATATCATGGAAAAGTTACAAGTTTATACTTAGAATCAAAAGGCCGCACCATGAGCCCAGCCCCCGGGGGTAGCAGAATGAGCAATGCAGTGAGAACCAGGGCCCTGGTTTCTGTTTCTGATCTCTCGTTCAATGGACTCTTCTTGCGCGAGTCTGACTTCATCCGGTGCTTCTCTGACCTGAATGGGCACAAGAATGACCTGAGGCTCTTGCTAAGTCAGATTCTGACCCAGCAGGGCTGGCGTAGGCCTGAGAGGCTGCGCTTCTAACCAGCTTCTAGGAGATGCCAGCGGCGGCCATGACCACACGCTGAGGAATGAGAACTTGATGTGAGGGAATCTTGAAGGACAAGCAGGATTTTCATAGGCAGAAATAGGAAAGAAACTATGCCTCGGAGCAGATACACTGTGCAGATGCAGGTGCATGACGTATGATGGCTACAGAAGACTGTGAGAAGTTGGATGATACTCGGACACTGAGCGCAAGTGAAACTTTTATGACTTTTGTTCTCAGGGGACCCATTTCTTCTTTCCATAGGCTACATGCTCCTTAAGGGCCGGCATGGTACTTCCTGCTCACCACTGTATCTCCAGTGCCTGGCACATAGTGGTCATTGGATTAATTAGCTGTTGAATGGATGAATGAATGAATGAATCGTTTTTGCCGTACACCGATGAATACGAATAGCTTTGGATGAATGGATCTATAAAGTGAGTGGGCTAGACCAGATGCACTATAGCCCTTGCACTTTCTACCTTCAAAGTTATTGTAGTGATAAAGAATACAGATTCCAGAGCCAGGCTGCCTGGTTCACATCCTAGCTTTTCATGTTTGTGGGCAAGTACTCAGGCCTCAGTTTCCCCATCTGTAAAATGGAGATGATCATCATAATAGGCCCTGCCCCACAGATTCTTCTGAGGAATGAATGAGTTAATACGGTAGCGCTCTTAGATCAGATTCCAGTCCGCAGTAAATACTCTCTCGCTGCTGCTGCTATTACTGTTTCAGGCTCGTGTCCACAGTTAGGAATGCTCTGAGCTGCAGATAACAAATAACCCAGTTCATGGTCATATTCTTTTCCACTTTGGTTACCTGCCTCCTCTCTCCTCTCCCATCCCTCCCCCACCCCCCCACACCTCAACCATCCCATTAGAGAGGACACTCCAAACGCTGCCACATGCTCCCAGTGGAATGTTAGGCAGGTCCCCTGGCCTCTCTGGACCTCATTTCCTCATTTTCACAAAGAAGATAAGAAAGCCTTCCCCGGTGGGTCGCTGGATGGATTAAACATGCAGTGACTTGCTTGCAGAAGGCTTTCCAGTGACTGCCCTTTTCCTTCCCTCACTTTTCCCTTATGCCAAACCATACGCATAGAATAAAACCTCACCTCACTGAAATCCTTAGCAAATTGGAAAGTGTTCAGTAATTAATTATTCTGCCTAAGGTCTCCCAAGCTGGCTACCTAGTCCCATATTTTTTGGACAAAATGCCTGCCTCCACTGGCCTGCAGTCTGAGGTAGAGTACATGCCACTGGGCTGCAGATAATGAGGTCTTGTGTTCTTTTTGCCCTGGGGCAATTTTGCTGTGTGTTCTTGGCATCTGTGTTTGCTGTTCCTTGTGCAAATATAGAAATCATTCATAAAGCTTCGTTTTGCTTCGCACAACACAGTGATCTGCTCCTGGCGGCAAACTTCTTTTGGTATTTGTTCACCCTGCCCACACTGCACAGGAAGAAGGACTTCCCGTTGCCCCCTCGCCCTTCCTGAGCTCCTGGGTGCACTCCCTCCGCTGAGATGTTTGCTAAATACTGCGACATTCCTCCTGACTCCCGGGGCAGGGAGAGCAAAAATCTCAGGCCACGGTTCACTTCTTCGGATGGCGTTGGTGTGTGTCCTGGGATGGTTTACAAATATTAATGCGCTTTCTCCTCACCACGTCCCTTCCCTGTTGTCTAGTATTCTTTTTGCAGATGTTAAAGGATTTACCAACCTCTCCACGACCTTGTCTGCTCAGGAGCTGGTCAGGATGCTCAACGAGCTCTTTGCCAGATTTGATCGGCTGGCCCATGTGAGTTGAATTTAATTCCTGGCTCATTTTTGGCGGGAGTGAGGGACTGCATGTGGAATTAGGGAAAAGGACTCAGCCTTCACCACCAATGTCATTACCGTTCTGCATCCTGTCCTCGGGCATGGACCCCTGATCCTCACACATCCTGGGAATCAGTGTTAGTTATTTGCAGGTCTTGGATGGGAGGTTTGACAGACTAATTTTCCCAGTTGAGAGACAGCTGGTTAAGTGACAATTAAACTGAAGTCCTTCTGATCCGCTTCCACTCTGTGTCGTTATTTCCCCCCGACATGGCCAGGTGCCATCCAGCTGCAGCCTCCCTGGTAGTTCATGTGGCGATGGCTGCTGGCAGTGTCCCAGCCAGCTCCAGCCATCTGGAATGAATTAGCCAGTCCTCAGGAGCCCGTCATCGATGGGACCACCATTTTGTTTGACCTAACTTCAGAGCTTTATCGGCCAACGTGACACTGCTTTTATTTCCAGTTGGCTTGATCAGAGCTAACCTAGAAAACAGATGAAAAGACATGAACATTTGTTGTCAAAACACAGATCCCTAGTCCCAAAGCCACTCAGGTGACGAAGGAATACCACCGTCACACTGTACTTTCGAGTGGACGTTGTATTCGGATAGGCACGCCCTCGTTTCCTGCTTTGTGAAGGGCGTCCATCGCTGCCAACGCCGCAGGCTGTGGTGAGAGTTCAGAGAGGCCACATCACGTGGGAGTTCATTGTTGGCATATCGAAATGTCCTTTTTTAAGGCTGCCCCACTCCCACAGAGATCCGTTTGTACTGGAGTCTGATCCCCTCTGGGGGGGTGCCTGGTGCTATGAGTTGGGAGTGTAGGAATGACTAAAGCACACAGCACCCCTTCCTAGAGTTAAGTCTAGTCAGGGACACACAAAGAGGCAGTCAACGCACCAGGTAACACGTGCACAATTAAGTCTGGGTGACACGGGAATGCAAAGACGATACAGACCCTCCAATCAGAGAAGACTTCCAGGAGAAAGTGACTCTTAGGCTGAGTTTTAAAAATGTGCAAACAAACAGAATAGAATACAATTCATCAATAAAAGGGAATAAGCCTATGATACATGCAACAATATCTCTGAATCTCAAATGCAACATGCCAGCTGAAAGAAGCCAGACGCAAAAGGCAAGACACTTTACGATTCCTCACGTAGGCCATCGTAGGAAAGGTACAGTTATAGGGACAGGAGAGAGCTAAGTGGAGTGAGTGGAGTGATGGCACAGAAGCATGGGGTTGGGGTGATTTGGGGGGTGATGGGGATGCTCTCTTATGTGAGTGCGGCTCTTCATATTTGTCTAAAAAGTTAATTTTATTATATATAAATTATATATCAGTTAGGAAGGTGAAGAAACAAGGAAGGTCATTTTAGGCAACTGGGAGAATGAAAATAAAGATGCTGGTGACTCTATCTGTATGGAGAAACCGGAAGAAATTGGCATTGCTGGAGGGGCAAGTGCAAGGCAGGGATTGGTGGGGATGTGCCAGGCAGACAGGCAAGGACCCGCCGAAGAACCTGCAGAGTCACCGTAGCTACCGGACGACTATTAAACAGAGCTCTGGCATGGGCAGGACAGGAGGCGGAGACCGAGACCTTCTCCCAATACACGTTCCCTACAGGGCTGGGAATTTGGAGGAGGGACGAATGTACACCATTTCTTCTGGTTGTTGCATCAGGGGTGGTTGGTGCCCGTTACACGTAGTTATTCTACTTCATGTTATGGTTTTGAATATTTCTGCTCGGAGACACGAAGGAGAACAAAAATGGCCCTCCAGTGAGAAGCGACAAATATGACTAAGGTTAATTTTTGGCGTCACAATAAACCGTCCTGACTCAGCGGAAGGGTTGCTAAGTAAAATTTAATGCATGTTGTTCAACCAACACTTACAGGCTATGTACCGCACACCAGGTAACGTGCAAGACCCTGGGAAGGCAGCCCCAGTCCCTGCCCTCAGGAAGCTCCGAGTCCTGTAATGGAGAAGGACAAGCCCGTAGGGACAGCAGGACAGTGTGGTGGGCGCAAGGATAGACACAGGGGTCTTGTGGAACAAAGGAAAGAACAGCCACGTGCTCGGAGGGGCTGGCGGAGTGGTGGCGGTGGTGACCGCATCCAGAGAAGGGGTCATCTGCAAACTGGGTCTTGAGAAAGAGCAGGAGCTTTCCTGGCATCAGATTAGACAAGGAAATGCCTTCTAGGCTGAGCCACGGGGCACAGGGAGGGAAGCACGAAAATGCAAAACCATGCTCCTGGTTTGGGGAGCTGCGTGAAGCTCAAGGTTGTTAGAGCGTGAAGGACGTGGGAGATTGCAGTGCTAATGAACTTGAAGAGGAAGGCAGAAACAGACCTTGGACAGCATCGTGTGACACTTTAAGGAATGTGGACTTCATCCTGGAGTTTGGACTTATCACTCAGGTTACTATCCACACGATGGCAGGTGGGGAGGGAATGGGGGTCCACTGATCCCCGAGTAGGGACAAGATTCTGTAGTCCACCTTCTGCTACACGAGTCTTATTGAAAGATTGTAAAGAAAAAGCGAATATCTGATCAGGCACAGGTAGACAGATGACGGAGACTATTAAGTATTCATAAACGGCCTGGATTGTTACCCGCTGTGATGAGTGTTTTCCCTGGTTCCCCTTAGTTATTTCTCACAACAAACCTACAGAGGCAGGTTCTGTATTGTTGCCATTTTACAGAATGAACGACTGAACGGAGGCTCAGAGACATAAAATAGTCCACCCAGAGGCACTGGTAGGTGGTGCACCTGTGATCCAGGCTGAGGCCAGGTGCTCGGCCTTGACCTCTAAGCAACGCAGCAGGCATCTTAAGGGATAGAACAGTTGCTACCCCTGCCGGGTGGCTTGAAGTGTTACACTGATGGACTTCAGGTATGGGCCAGACTTGAATATATCTTGTGCAGGGCCCCTCTCTGCCTCTCAGCACCCTCTCCAAAGTGGAATGAAGGAGAAATGAGACTATACCCGTGAAATGGCCCTTCACACACAGGCTGGCCCCGAATAAGTGCTCAGTACCCACTCGTGTTCAGCAGCAGCCTGACTCACCCCCCCTGAGGTGCATCCGTATTTGCTGCCCTAGGAGACCTCGGTCGGAAAGTCTGATAAACGCTGCCAGGGCAAACAATTCTACTCATCTTGGAAGGAGACGACCAACTTCAAATGTTTTTGCCCCCAATCAGTCACCTCATGAAGTCATCTATTCTGCTTCTGTATAAGAAGAGGCGGGTGAACTTGCCCCTTTTGGCATCTTTTAGCGCCAGAATTCTGTGCCTTTATAATGAGCTCCACGTCCTCGCCATGAGTCTTCGCTTTAGATTTTCATTATGTGGCACATCAGAGAGAACCCCGCCTCCCATGTAAATGACACACACTGTACCCATTTATTCGCCGCATTATTAAAGTTCAGGGGAAACTTCAAAGTCTTCTGTTGAAGATCCTCCTAGTGTGATGGAGTTCCTTGAGCCCTTGTCATTAGCGCTGCTTGGGATAGAGCGTTCTGGCCCCTGTTACCAGGACCTCTGGTGTCCTTGATCTCTTTTTAAAATAATGTAGTTCCTACCCGCCCCACCTCATCCAAATTAGGGATAAGGAACATGTGTTTTATTATACAGGCTTTAACATTGTGAAACCAAGAACATATTGTTATACGATTGACCTCATTACAGCTTAAACCTGTTTTTAAATTACTCACAAACTTAGAAGAACCTAAATTCTTGTTATAAAGGGCAAGTCCAGCACAATGGAAATCTAATCAACACATTGAAAACAATGAGCTATTTCTGTACTGACATAGAAACAGTTTCAAGATTGTTGTTGCATGAAAAAACAGATCTATAAACATGGTATGATAAATCTATGGCCAAAGAGCATGAAAACTACATATATTATGTGTAAAAGCACAGCAGCCTCAGGAGGGACAGTAGCCCAGGTCCCCAGGTGTTGCATGCCTGGGGGGAGGGTCTGCCCAAGGGGACTTGTCACGGTTCTACTTTTACTAGGACAATATAGTCATATGTTATTTCTGCAATTACAATTAGATAAAAAACTATACAATTGTCATGTTTTCTAATACAACTATTTTTAGTGCATTAATGGTACTGTTTTTATTTCAAGAATCTTCTCTCTTCTTTTTTTCTTCTTATTCAATAAAATTTGTAAGAAGTCCCTCACCCTACTTTATTTTTCTTATTCAGTATATTTTTTCAAAGCCCCTTGGCTTCCCTAATCTGAACTTTACAAAGAAATTTCTGGTAAAAAGAAGTTGCTTGGCTATTCCTGTCAAAGTCATCCGCCAGCTCACAGGAATTAATCAGTAAAATGTGTCTGCAAATTGACAGATAAGAAAACAAATCTTGGACTTCTGGTCAAGGTGGAAGCATAGGTAGACACACTTTGCCTCCTTGTGTAACCATAGAAAGAAATATAACCAGATCTCAAAAAAAAAAAAAAAAAAAAAGGCAACCAGAACCATCAGAAAATCAAGCTGTGAGGAAGTCTGGCAACCAAGGACTTAAAGACACCACATTTTTCTGGTGGGGTAGGAGGGGCAGAGTCGCGGAGACAGGGCACAGGGCAAGGAGGTGCTGTGGCTCAGACAGGCAGTGGTGGTGGAACGGACAGTCCCACATTCATATGTGCTGGATAAAAATCAGCAGGGGTACCCTGGGAGTGAGGAATCTCAGCCCCAGGCCAGACCACACAGCCCAGGGTTCCAGCTCCAGGAAGATAACCCCCTATTACCACTGGCTGTAAAAACCAGTGAGGGTTAGGGTGGAAGAAACTTCTGGATTTTTGTCACTTAAAGGGCCCACACAGGTCAGCAAAAGAAACTGCCATATTTTTGCTGTTTCAAGGGTCTGCATGGTCTTAGAACATATGTAAACCCCAGAGCAGCAACTGGATAGGCACCAGTCACATATGGGAAGTGGGTGAAGTGACTGGAAATGAGGCGAGTGCCAGGCAAATCACCAGAAGCCAGGCAGCGACATTGTCACCTTTCTGAGCCTTCCACCACAAACAGAACCACAAAGTGGTGAAGTGGGTGGCCTATCCTGGCAATTATCTAAGGCTTCACCACACACAATTTATAGGTGCATTTGCTACATAGGCCACAATACTGAGACAGGGAGTCAAAGCAGACACAAACAGGGAGGCTGCCAAATTGAGGAGGCAAAGAAACATGGCCCAAATGAAAGAACAGAACAAAACTCCCAGAAAAGGACTAAATGAAACCTATCAGATAAAGAGTTCAAAACATTGGTGATAAGAATGTTCAGAGAACTCATAGAGTACAGCAAAAAAATAAAGAAATGAAGATTACACAAAGTGAAATAAATAAAAATTTACAGGGAAACAAGAGTGATGGGAAGGAAGCCAGGATTCAAATCAGCAATTTGGTACAAAAGGAAGAAATAAACATGTGACCAGAACAGGAAGAAGAAACAAGAATGCAAAATAATGAGGAGAGGCTTAGAAACCTCTGGGACAACTTTAAGTGTGCCAATATCCAAATCACAGGGGTGCCAGAGGGAGAAGAGGAAGAACAAGAAATTGAAAACTTATTTGAAAAAAATATTGAAAGAAAACATCCCCAATTTGATGAAGGAAATAGACATACAAGTCCAGGAAGCACCTAAAGTCCCAAACAAGTTGGACCCAAAGAGGACCACACCAAGACACATCATAATTAAAATTCTGAAGGTTAAATAAAGATAAAGAGAGAATCTTAAAAACAGCAAAATAAAAGCATAGAGTTGCCTCCAAAGGAGTTCCCATAAAACTGTCAGCTTATGAGACTGCAAGACTTCTTGCAGGCAAGAGGAGGCTGGCAAGTATTCAAAGTGATGGGAAGCAAGGACCTACAACCAGGATTACTCTATCCAGCAAACCATTGTTTAGAATGGAAGGGCAGATGAAGTGCTTCCCAGATAAGGTTAAGTTAAAATAATTCATCATCACAAAGCCCTTAGTATATGAAATGTTGAAGGGACTTATTTAAGAAAAAGAAGAAGATCAAAACTATGAACATTAATATAACAAGAAACTCACAACTATCAACAACTGAATCTAAAAACAAAAATAAAAACCAACTAAGCCAACAGCCAGAACAGGAACAGAATCATAGGTATGGGGATCATATGAAGGGTTATCAGCTGGGAGCGGGGAGAGGGAGAAATGGGGAAATGGTGCAGAGATTAAGAAGCATAATTGGTAGGAACAAAATAGACAGAGGATGTTAAGAATAATATAGGAAAGGGAGAAACTAAATAACTTACATGCACAACCCATGGATATGAAATAAGGGACGTGATTGCTGGAGGGAAGGGGGTACCAGGCAGAGGGGGTCAAAGGGGGAAAAGTTGGGACAACTGTAACAGCAAATCAATAAAACATACTTAAAAAAAGAAGACAGGTCTTTACTATATACAGGAAAGGATGCAAATATGGAAGGCTGACTGTTTATAGAAGGTACTTGAGCGTTTGGGTCTCTGGGGGGGTCCTGGAACCAATCCCCTATGAATGTAGGTAGTTAAGTTTGGGGGAAGTCAAAGCTTATATGTGAAGCTTGACTGTGTGAGGGGTCAGCGCTCCTAACCCCCACATATACACACGCACGTATACATACAACAATATAGTTTTTATAATGCTCACTGCTCTTAGTGCAAAGACTTTTCTTTTATTCTAGGAATGTATCATTTTACCTTTTGGGTGTTAAAAATGCCTTTTGTTTTATAAAGTAAGAGGAGTAGTTGACAGTGTGGTTGGGTTGTTATTTTGGTTTGTTGATGGATTTTTCCATGCTCCCTTGGAAATATACAAAACTGAGGCCTATAGCTTCTCTCTGGCCCTCTGTTTTATTTTTTTTTAAATAACTGTCCCATGAACTCCACAAATCTGGTTACTGCCAGGACCAGTGGGCTAAGTGCTCCCTTCTGGCCCTAACACTATAGAAGTCCCAGAGGAAGCAGTTGAAGGTCTCGAGTGTCCAGGCCTCTTCAGCAGCTCACTAGCAAAATGAGCAGCATTGGAGCAGCCAACAGACAGGAACCACAGGCCCCTAAACGGAACCCTGGGAAGGCTGTGTGTGCCCTCAGAGTTCCGAAGATTGTACCTGTGCCCATTGGGGCAGGTTGGCCAGACCTGGAGATCTGACAGGAAGCACCAGAGCCATTTCTGATTCTCTTTTCCTTGTCTGATGCTTGTTCTATACTGGGAGGCTGGTTGCATTCATTTGTTACCCAACTATAATGGCCCAACTCCTGATGAAATTAGGGGGCCAGCACAGTGCTTCATAGCTTGGCAACTCAGTGGCCCCTTTCTGCCTGCAACTCCCCTCCTCCTGCCCTTGGGCCCTGCTCTCCCAAGGAGGGCCTCTCACCCACAAAGTCATAGACTCCTAGGGCTTCAGGTCTAGAAGGCATCTGAGAGGTCCTTCAGTCCCACTCATCTATCCAAGGAAACCAAAAGGGAGGGTCCCCTGCCAGTGATCAGAGAGAGATGTGCAGGACGAGGACAGGAGTCCAAGTCACCCTCACAGAGACAGGCCGCGCCAAGGCAATGCCCCATCTCCTGGGCTCTGCACTAAGTCTTCCCACATGTCATCTCAGTCCATCCTCACAGGCACAAGCAGACAGGTCCTGTTCCCATCCCCAGTTTACAGATGAGGCAACTGAGGCTCAGAGAGTAAGCAATTTAACTAAAGACACAAAGGAAAGACATGCTGTGTCTCAGATTTGGTCCTGTGCAGTGTGACTCCTCGGCCAGTGCTCTCAGCTCCTAGGCTACAACGGCCTTAAGTCCTCTTTCTTCTAAAACCTGCAATATTCAGACTCTTCTCGATCGATACTAACATATGCACCTTTTCACTGGTGCTTGCGAATCCACCAAACAACTGCGTCTTACTTGTCACCTGTGCAGGGAGGACGAAACTTGTGCCTCCCTATAAGGTGTGTGTAAGGGTTCACTCTATTTCATATATGGGGCATGGTATTGGTTACTAATAATCACCTTGATGTCAAGGACATCGCTTGCCTTATCATAGACGTCCAATTGATGTTTCTTTTCAATGAACACACATACCAGTTAATTAATGAATAAAGGATGTGTAAGACATAGTCAGCCTCTCTTCTGAAGGTGCCAATAACCTGCCTGGAAGGAACTTAACGTAGAGTTGAAATAGAAGCGACCCCTAAATGATTTATGGTTTTAAGTGCTTGTCTTTGAGCTGGAGTGTCCTGAGAAGAAAGACAGCGCTGGGAGCAGGGTTCCTAGGGGACACTAAATGTGCAGGTTGAATGCCCTTTCTCCTCCAGGCCTGGCCGCATAATGAGTATTCAGATCAGAAAGCTAGTATGTGGCAGAGATGAGATATGACCATATCCAGTGTTTTTCCAAGACTCCACTCCACCTCTGAGCTCTTCAAACCCCTATTTAGGATACTCTCTAATTCCCTAGGTAGAGAACAGGCGCTCCTGACCCCAAGGTGCAGGCCACCTGACCTTGCTTCCGTCCTTCCCAAGCCTGGATGAAGCATTGACCCGTCACATGACTCAGTCCTTTCCTTCCCCATCCTATTCCTTCCAGGAGCATCACTGTCTCCGCATCAAGATCCTCGGGGACTGCTACTATTGCGTTTCCGGACTTCCTGAGCCCCGCCAGGACCACGCCCACTGCTGCGTTGAAATGGGCCTCAGCATGATCAAAACCATCAGGTAATTTGGGACCTCCTTCATAATCCCAGGTCTTCGGCATGCACGGTGGGGAGGACAAACTACCCCGTCTCTCCTTTGCAGTAAATCACGTGCATGTTGAAAGGTGAAATCCCCTGACTTATTTCATGAACACAGCATGCCCATCAGGGCTCCCCGATGAACCTAGTAGCTTCCTGATGCTCTAATCGTCTCTCAATTTCAATAACTTGTGCAGCTCATTTGTATTGCCAGCGTCCTTGTAGGGATTCAGCAAGGACCAAGATGTGCGTGATGCATGTCTTCAGGGAGGTAACACTGCAGGGGGAGAGGTGAGCGGATAGGCAAGTTCAGGATGGTACAATCAGCTCTGTGCTGAATCAGATCCAGGATGCTTTGAGGAATAAAGAAGGAACCGCTAACTCGTGCAAGGGTGCTGGAGAAGGCTTTCCAGAGCAGAGATGTCTAAGCTGTTTAACATTAGCCAGATCCTGGAGGTGGACGAGAGCTTGGAAGGCAGGAGAGACACGTGCAGAAATTAGGACGTGAACTTGGGGAGGAGAGCGTCATGACAGATGCGGTGCAGGCTGGGAGCAGCCAGGGCCTGCAGGACTTTCTCGGCCTTATCCTAAGGCCAGTAGGAAATCACTAAAGGGCCGCCCCCAGGGTTGGCATCCTGAATCTGCAACAGGTGCTATGGGCTTTGGCCAGTGCCAAAGAAGGGAGGAGTTCTTGAGGTCAAGGGCCGTGGGGCTAGACTGCTTACGGCTTTAGGACAGCAGCTCAGCATTGTCAGAGCTCCCCTTGAGGTGCCAAAATGCAAGCATCACACCCTCCCACAGCCACAGCAAAGACAGTGGCTCATGCCTTTATCTTGCAAAAGAAGGAGAGTCTTGCCAGACACAGACAAGCAGAGTCTCCTTGTGAGAGAATCTAAGGAATTGGGACGTCCCTTTCCAGAGCTTGGTGGTGGTGGCCCAGACCCTGTTCCTGATCCTTCGATGTGACGACAGATCCCTGGCTTCATTCAGGGTTCAGGCAGAGGTCTGTTGACATCGAGAAAGGTGGCCTACTCCCTAGTCAAGAAGAGGACACTAAAGCCCTTTCCTTACATATGACCATGCTCCATTGGGGTGACACTGGTCATTTCAAGCCTGAGCCTAAAACACTCCTAGTGGTCAGGGAGGGACCCAGGGTACCTCGTTTGGAGCCAGCCCATGAGCAGGGCCTGATCAAGGCGGTGTGGGGCTTTGCTAAGAGGAGTTTGATGAAAATCCAAACTTTCACTGTCCCTAAGACCAAGTAGGCAGGTGGAGAAAGGGACAGGAAATGCCCATTCTGCTGTTGCCTTCTTCTAGAGAAATGTAGAAATTCCCTCCTCCAGGGACCTTGGAGAAAGGAGCCCATAATTTCCAACCCAGAGTTCCCTTTGATCAGCCTTCAGTAGTCGGAAAAGGCTCCAGATGCTTCTTTGCTGTTAATTTGGACACTTGAGAGTTTTGCCTTAAAAACCCAAGGTCCTTTGCTAACATTTTGACTGATTTCAAGGGAAACTGTGTTCCCAGAAGACCTGATATCTTGTACCAGCTCTACCACTAATTAGGTGTGCAAGCCAACAAATAATGTGTGGACTCTACCATGTGTTGGGCACTGTGCTAAGCCCGGGAAATACAGGGAGGAACGGTCACTCTGGGGTGACCATTAGGGGACCATGGATGTCCATGAGGGAGACCACTTGGATTTTTTGTCTAGGAAATGAGGAAATTGGCCAGACCAGCTCTGAAGTCTCTGCCAGTTCTGAAAATCAGTGATGTATCAGCCACGTAAACATCAGGTTGAAGCAGCAAAACTTTCCACAGAGTTTCTTTTTAATTTATTTTTTAATTTTAGTTTTTATTTGCTATTCAGGTATACTTGACAGATAAAACTGTGCCTATTCGAAGGGCACAATGTGATGATTTGAAATAGGCATACATTGTGAAAAGATCATCACAAGGAAATTAATATATCCATTACTTCACAGAGTTGTTTTCTCTTTTTCTTTTTTTGATGAGAATGCTTAAATCTCCCCATCTACTCTCTCAGCAAAAGTCGAGTCTATACTACAGTATCATTAAGTATCGTCCCCATGTTGTACACTTGAACCCCAGAACTTGTTTTTACCTTATAACTAAGAGTTGTACCTTTGACCCATCTCTCCCCATGTACCCCATCACTCTGCCCCGGCAGCCACCTTCTTGGTACCAGTTTCTAGGAGGGCAGCTTTTTTTTAGATTCACATACACAACATTTGTCTTTCCTTCCCAGGCTTATTTCCGTTAGTATAATGCCTGCCAGTTTCGCCCATGTTGATCCAACTGACAAGACTCCCTTCTTTTTTAAGGCTGAGTAGTATTTCATCATATTTTTTATGAGCTTCCTTATCTATTCATCTACATCGTTATCTGTTCATGCGCAAACTTTCCATAGCGGTTTGTGCATTGAGCTTAAGCAAAAGATATGCTGTAGAGATGGGGCTGGAGGAAAAATGAACAGTCGTTATCAGAATTCTTGAAGGTAATTAGAGCATCCTCATTTATCTTTCTGGGGAGGAACCTATCTCTCTGGACCATTTTATCCAATCTACTCTCTCCTTTCTGAGGTTCTGGAGTGGGACAGTGAGAAGTGACATTTGGATAAGTTGAAATGACTCAAGGCTTTCTCTTATTAGTTTACCAAGTGTTGCTTTTAGTCCTTTAGAAGGAGACAATTCAGTAGGACATTTTTTAGCTGCATGAGTCAGAGTCTATTAATACTCAAACACCTCCTTGATCATGCAGTAGGTGACTGGAGGTCCGGCATTAATCCTCCCAGTTAATAACACGGTATGGTGCAGAGGGGTGAAGGAGAGCTCTGGATGTAGGCACGCCTTTGTCGTAATCGGCGCAGACTGCTGGAGTTGCCGCTCTTCCTGTCAAGTCCCGTACTCTCGGGAATGCCTGGCGGATGACATGTGCACCGGAATGTGTGTGCAGGACAATTCCAGTTATATTGCTCTATCGAAAAAGACTTAACAGTCTTAACGAACTATCACTTAGATGGAATGCAATTTTTCGTTCAGCCCCAAGGGCACTTACTTCAGCCAGAAAACTCCACAGAAGCCGTAAAGTCTGGAACTATGCGTGGCATTATAGTGCACGTGTTGTCGTGGAATGAGTGTCAATAAACTATTTATTGACTGGTTTCCCCAGACTAGATGCCCAGCCTGTGTCTTTGTCATCAAAGATGGATCCCTGCGGAGGCAGCGTCCCCGCCCTGTCAGGGTCTGTCCTTGTCCCTCTTTCTGGCATCTCCACAGAGTTAGAATCCCAGCAGCAGTCCCCAGAATGCAGAGCAGCTATAAGAGGCTGGCGCTTTGATCGTGTGACAGCAGCTAAAATGTTGGCTCTCTAGATCCCGGCAGCTCCCGTCGTTTCCTTTTAGAGTGACATCATTCTTGCACAAAAGGCAAAGCAACACTCAAAGGAACCCTGGTCCCTTATTCACAGGTCACTTCAAATCTGTGCTAGAGATTCTCCGTCAGTCACAGACGCGTGGGGACAGGGTGCGCCCATCAGGAAAGGCTGGATTAGCTGCTGCTCGTTGGAGCATCACAAGCTTCAGGAGTGAGCGCGAGTCAGGACAAGCAGAAACACGGAGAGAGGGAAACTGTTGCCCCAGCTCTGTCTTTTACAGCAGTGTGGCCAAGGTAGTTCTTCGGACAGGGAGATGTTCGTTGCTTCTGACGCCTGAAATCTGGCGTGGGCACCCAACGGATCAATGCACAGCTTAGGAGATCTCACGTGCATCCCTGACAGATGAGCGGAACCAATACCGAGAGGGGAGAAAAATCAGTAAGCCTCCGAGAATAGCAAGATAATAAGCTTTCGTCAAGCCTCAGATGAAATTTATTCCATCAGAAAATACTTGCTTTTAGAAACATGATCTTAGCTAAAGGAATGACCAAAAAGTAATTGAATGCAACTTTATTTCTAATGAAGCCTTTAATACCATCTCATGCATGCCTGTTCATAAAATTAAATGAATTAAAATAGGCTTAGATAATAGTCCCATTAAGTAGGTTGAAAGTGGCATCAGGTGGCTCCTCGTCACATGCCCTGGTTCTATTTTGGGGAGGCCTGATGGCTGAGAAGACACCTAATATATGGTGGGCTCCATTATAGGCAATATCTTTATTAATGATCTGTAAGAGTCTTCCTTGATGAATCTTAATGAAAATCACAGAGCCTGGCCTTTGCAGTGCAGTTGCTAAAAAGTCATAGGATGACAGCAGAATGCCAAGCAGGAGCGGGATCGTCCCCAGCTGGTTAATTGGAACAAAGGTCTTAATCCTTGCGGCAGGGTGGCCCTGCCAAGCAACGGGGCAGGACAAGGAATAAAAACCAGGAGTTGTTTGCTTCCCTTGCTGAGGCAAGAACACCCAGGCTCTCTGCTAGCCTCCTGGAGCCCTTTCCTTTCCCTTACCTATTGCTCATCCTTCCTTTTCACTTTCTCCTTCTCTCATCGCTCCCTCCCTCCCCACCATTGCTTGTTTCTCCTCTCTCTCTCTCTCTCTCTTAGTCTCTCTCTTTCTTCCTATAATGCCCCTTCTCGCCTTGTTCTGAAATGGCACTGATTACAGCATTCATAAGACCACATTCCTGTTAACAATGCGGCAGTTACAATGGTCTTCAGTCCATGGGTGACTGTTCGTTTCTTTTGCAAAATTATTTATAATGGTGAAGATGGAATATATCTAGTAATAATAATGTATAAATCTTATATTCATTGAATGTTCACCTTGTGCCAGGCAGACACTATGTTAAACAATCCTGATTCTGACAACAACCCTGTGAAGAAACCACTGTTACTTCCCTCATTTTTCAGAGGAGACATTGAGGCTCTGACAGGGTCAATGACTTCTTAGGCACAGCTCCTACGTGGCAGAGCAAAGACCCTGCGCCATGTTCATCTGACGCCAGAAACGTCCAGAGGAAGGAAAATGCTTAAATGTTGGCATGTTACAAAGTAGGAAAAGGGGTAGCCAATAAGCATCATGGTTTACATTAATATTTAGCAGCATAATAAAATGCTTGTGAGTTTAAAGAAACATGCACACACACATGCACACCATTTAGGGCAACCTCAGTTTTTTTAAAAAAAATCTCTTTTTATGGAAAGAGAGAAGATCCCAAAGCTCTGTGGTGGAAAATGGGTGGCTGGATCTTCCCTCTCACTTTCCCTCACGGGGGCCACACTGTCTTGAACAGGAGCCTACATGTCTTCCTACTGTGTGTCCACTCCCCAAACAGGGGTGTGATGCTGGAGGGAGGGAAATCAGCAAAGTGTCCAAATGCACTCAGCTTGGAGTCTGGCATCATGAGGGCTGATGGGGACCCACTTCTTGCTGACCTTGAGCCAGTGATGTAACCTTTCTCTCTCTGGCTTCCTTAGCTGTAAAATGGGGATACTCCATCCTCAGGTAAGCTCCATGAATACAGGAGCTGGCTTTCTGATTTGTCTGTTTGATTCACTGCTTATATCTGCAGACGTCTTCAAGAGATGTTGGTGAGTGAATGAATGAATGAATGAATGAACTGTATCTATAGTATAGGGTGGTTGTGGGGAATAAATGAGATCATGAAGATAGAAGGCCTGACACAGAAGAGGCAGTAGATGTATCCTAATTCTCTTTGAGCCTCAGTTCCCTCACCTGTAAAATGGACATTAATAATGCCTATAGCAACCTACCTTCAGAATTGCCATGAGTATCCATGCGAAGCACTTCGGGGAACTTTAACTTCAGTGCTTGGATATGACGTGGCAACATTCAGACTTTCAGCAAAGCAGTGGGCCCCCTGGTTTTGGAGGCAGACTGACACTTACCTCCAATGGGGGCTCTAGCGCAGATCACAGTCCAAGGTGGAGGTGGGCTCCATGGCCATCATGCCGGCAGCCCCCAATGAGACAGTGAGTGGCCGATGAGGTGCCCTTGCGTGAACTCTGCCATGTATGGAAGGAAGCGCGTTATAAGTCTGCTGATTTGGAGGACTCATTGGTAGGGATTGTATGGTCCGCCTTTTGGGCTGAGCCAGTCGGACGCCGTTGGTCCATATCCCCCTTCTTTTGAGGATGAAGTCATGTAGGAGGGTTGAAATGGACTCACACAGCTGGGGAGAGATTCCAGCTCTTCCACCTGTAGCTGTGTGTGCACTAACGGAGGGGACTTCCGGGAACTCAGTGTCTTCATTCTTAAAATGGCGCTGGGAACCATGCACAGGGCACTGTAAAGGTAAGGTTGACACTGGCACGGGACCCTCCACACAGTGACTACCGTCACCTCTCCTTCCAGCACGTTCAAGGGCACAGCTTCTTCCAGGCAGCTGAGGGCCAGCCCCTCAGTTCTCACTGCACAGAAAACCAGCTCATCCTTTTGAACCAATTTATGGCTAGGAACAGCCCAGGTGATACATTAAGTGGACTGGCTGAAGCTATTTCAACGTAACCAGAGCAGAGGCAAGCACAGCTTTAGCAAGAAGAGTAGAGTGATCAATTCGTAATTTTAGGGTGATCAATTTATATGTTTTTGATCTGATTCGGCCTGTGTAATTATAAGTTGGTATTGCTAACAAAACTTAGTAGTGGCCATTATTTTTGTATGTTCGGAGTGCACCAGGTAAAGCCCTTCATAGAAATGATTTTTCAAAGCCATCCTAACAACTCTGCAAAGGATTAGTGCCCTCTCCCGTCACACCTGAGAAAACCGGGACGTGAACACTAACAATGCAACTAGCCCGGAACCCCTGCGAGTAAGTGGAGAAACCCAGCTTCCTGCCAGGCCTGCTTTGATGCAGACGGTGCCCCTGGAGATGGTGACAGTGACTGGCATTGAGAAGCTAGGTCCTTTGCTCCAGCTCCCACAACCAGCAAGTGGTAGGATCCAGCACTGGAACTTGGGGCTCTGCCCCCCAAAGCCAAGGAGCTGGATGTCCATCATCCCACGGTCCTAAATGTCACTCTGCTGTAGGCTGTCCTCTATTCATCCATGTATTTCAGAGTGGAGAGGGTCTGATTTACGGATCAATGGTGGCTACTAGATTATTCCCCTTGGCCTTCCTCCAGCCCCTTCTGTAGATGAATTAATTTGGCCAGAAAGAACCATTTGACGCCCTTAAATTGAAAGAAGAATTCTAAGGTTCTTCATCTTTTACCACATACGAAGCTTCCCTCTTTAAGAGTTCAATTAAAAGGCATAACATCTTCACTCCTTTGCTGGTTAATTTTTGCATGATTGGTTCCTAGCATGATATAGAGCATCAGAAAGTAGTAATTATTATCAAGTGGATTCTCTACTTAAAAGACATCTTAGAAGCCTCACATGAAAAACAGGGAGAGCAAAGCTGCTTTATCTGAAGGGGAAAGGTGTGGAGGGCCAGTCACCCCCATGTCCCACTGGCAGGTTCAGAGGCACCTCCGTTGTTCCCTGGGCCCTTAGAAGCATCTTGGGACAACCCAGGGTTGGAAAGCAAGAAAGCCTTTGAACTTTGTCCGTTCATTCAGTGAACAGTCAGAGCACTGACATTATCTCTGTGCCAAGGGCTGTGCTAAGTGCTGGGCACGTGGACAGGTGGCCCTCTGCCCTCCAGAGGCTCAGAGGTGGGGGAGAAGAAAGAGAGGGTGCAGATATGGGAAGCGCGGCTGATCTGTAGTCATTTTTTTTATTTGTGGCTGAGGAGGCACAGATAACATCCCTGGGCTCTTTTTTGGAAGAATTGAACACAATTTGTAACTCAGTTCCTTCCCCACATGCACTTGAAAAATGTTCAAAGGTCCTCCTTTCGAGAACCGATCTGGAAACACAAAGTGTGTTTGTGGTTCTGGGTAACCACCAGGTAGGCTTTCCAAAGAGGATCAATGTCTGTAAATTATTCATAACTTTTACATAGTTTCATTTCTATCTTTCACTGAAGTCAAATCCCAGACATAACAAAAGGAAAGAAAACAGTACCATAAAGAAATTTTTCTTCCTATTATAATTTTTCTTTTGTAGAAGAAAAAAATCTAATCGTCTTTTCATTAAGATGTTCCAGCTCATTCCCTGTGTAATAATGTTAATTACCTAATGGCATTAGCGTGGTGTGCTGTCTAATCGTCCCTCACAATTAGTTGGCAAAGCACTTAAACATCCATTATCTCCTCTGGGGTTCACAAAGGCTCTGTGAGCGAAGGAATCAGCTAGAGCTTTATATTACAACGATTGAAATTCAAGGTCATATTAAACTATTTGCCCAAGATCACACACCATGTTGCAAAGAGCAAGGTTGCAAAACCCAGCAGCTCCAGGTTAGTCCTAGAATACTGTTGACAAAGTTTGTGAGCACAATAAAATCCTTTCCTTTCCTGGGCTGTCATTCTTTCCTCTATATAAAGCAACTGAGTAGCACTTAGGATGTGCCAGACATTATTCTCAACTGTCCATACATGTTTGCTTACTCACCTAATATGACAGTGCTATTATTAGTCCCATTGTATAGATAGGAGTTAAGTAACTTACCTGAGGTTGTACAGTTAGTAAGTGGCAGGGCAAGATATAAACTCAGGCAGCCTGGCACGAGAGTCCATGTTAACCTCTACACTAGAGTGACTTACATGGAATGAGAAGACTGTGGATTGAGACTGGTGATTGTAGCAGTCAGTATAATCCCGGTTATGCTGAAGTAACAAACATCCCCCTGAATCTCTGGGCTTTAAAACAGCGAAGATTTATTTTTCACTCTCATTTCCTATCCACTATGGCAGTGTAGGGGGAGTGGCAAGGTACCACTATACATTGTCCTCATTCAAGGAGGCTCCATCACAAAGGTCATTGACTGATGGTGGACATAGAAGAACCCAAAAAAAAGGAGTGTGGTTGATTGGGCTTTTAAAGCTTCTACTCAACAGTGGCTGCTATCACTGCTGCTCACATTTTATTGGCCAAAAACAACATGAAATATACAGGAAAGTGCAATCCTACCATGCGCTTGGCTATTGTAGCACAGGATCTAGTTGGTGGACAGTCCAAGTGACCTCCCCCCATGACCTGCCTCACGGAAACTGAAATGCCCCCTCCAGTGTTGGACACTATTTTTCCTCTTGCTTTGTTCATTTTTCTTCAAATGGCCTTTACTCTTCTCATCATCAGTGGATGAAGGGAACTATTGAGATTTTAATTTACAAGTTAAAGTTAAAACCATGGCCCAGAAACTAGAATCTTCACCAGGGATGACAGTCGTCTCAGCCTTTAGCTACAAGTATTCTTTCTAATCTCTGTGGCTGCCTCCCTAATATCTAATTTATTTTGATATTTTTATGTTCTCAACTGACTTCAATGCTTTTGCTTGAATAACTTTGTATGATCTTACAGTGTATCAGGAACAGAGAAAACAGAGCTCCTGTGCTGTACATGGAATCATTCACTCATTTATCCTTTCCCCAAAAGGGGAGCCATGTTGATCAGCCTGGCCATAGGTGAGGCAGGATCCTTCAGGATGTGAGAGGTACAAGGACTACTCAGCAAGTTGCCTTCAAGGGGCTTATTCTTTTTATCGAAGAGCTTAGGTGTGTGGGCATATGACACCCATCCATTCTTCCATCCACCCTTCCATTCAGTACACATTTATTGAGAGCTGACCAAGTTCCAGGCGCTGCATGTGTCAAGAGGGGTACCCGACACTGAGCCACGCAAAGTCTATCCTCAATAGTTTAGAGTGCAGTCGGGGAGACGGTTACAATACAGCACCTGAAGCCTTGTTCACGGGGGATGCAGTAGGAACACTGGGACAGGCACGTCATCCAGACTTCAGTTAAATGAGGGAATGAACCGGTCAGGCTGAGGGAGCATTATGGCGGTGGGGGAGGGGAGTGGGCGGAGAGAAACACAGGGTTCAGGCAACAGCCCGTGTTCGGATGGCTGGAGTCTAATGGGCACATGAGAAATGAGACTAATGATTGAGGCCCAGGACAGATCAGGAAGGGTTTTGTGTTCCAGACCAGGAATTTTCCATTCTGTCCTAGGGGCCAGTGGTTTCTAAACACTTTGATTCCCCCTCTCTATCAAAAATGATTATAATAATAAAAATAATTTATAAACTATATTGATTATCGATTATGTTATATTTACATGTTTTAAAACATACTATGACACAAACATGCAATATGGGATTTAAAGGATAATGATGAAATAAATAGTAATTTTAAACATTTTAATTCAATTACTGTACTAAAATCTTTCTGCTCTCATTCTTGTTTAGCGAGAGCAAGGGGTGTGAACTTAATTCTTTTTTTAAGAATCTTAATAGTTTGCGATACAGTGTCACAAAGGTCAGGTTCCAAATTCAGTTTATTTCTCTACCTGTCTCTAATGCTTATCAGGTCTAAATATATATTTTATAGCAACAGGCAGATCCAGGGGGAACCCGGCCCCGTGGCTGCGTTTTTAAGTCAGTTACGCGTGAGTTCTGTGTAAGGCTGGTCATGACTTTCTCCTCTGGCATCTCTGAGTTTCTCTTACAAGGTCATTGAAAGGCAATAGCTTTCTAATATTTTTAACAAATGGGTACAAACCGCACCGAAACACTTCATCTGAAGATCTGAAAACGTATTAGTGAGTGGGCAGCTCTGAGGACGTGGATAGATGACTTACCGCCTATGTGACCACCCAGTTCTTAGGGAGACGGAAACATTTCCAAGCTTCCGTTTTCAAAGCTGTCTCTTCAGAGCATGGGTTTGTTGTGAAAAGAATCAGTCTCCCCATCTAAAACTGTCATCTTTAAACAAAGTAAGCACGCTGGGTTTGTTTGATTTTTTTTCAAAATATTTGCTAGAGAGAATATTAATGGCAACCTATTATCACAGAAAAGGAAGCAAGTATGGAACCCTTGGGTTGTTTTTGTTTTTTTTTTTTTTGTCAAAGAAAAATGGATAAATCATCTTTAATTTTGACAACTCTTATAAGCATTTTAAAGTAAAATAACAGTTGAATTTGTATGTGGCATTGAAGATTTTTCTAGTTATTGTATTTCAAAGTATTATATCCTGTCAGTTGGATTTTTTCTACATAAAGGAGGTCATTTAACTCATAAACTAAAATTGTTAGAAACACGCTGAAAAGGAAGAAGGAATGTGTGTGCCGAGAGGAAACACTCCAACAGTAGAAATCTCTCTTTCCTCAAGACGTCTCCTCCAAGCTCATGGTCAGAGGACAGGCCAATAGGGACCCTGTAAGGTCACTAAGGTCGACCCATCTATCAAATTTCAGTGAAGCTTTTTTGAGGCAAAAACAAAAGCTATGAATGGAAGCTGTACCTTGTCTTCCTGCGCCCCAGGAGATGGCCCAACTCAGCCCTGGGGTGTGAGCGCCGGGCTCCTGGGATCACTGCTCTGAGGAGGAGCCCAGGACAGAGTTTTTAACAAGGGAGTAATGGAGCGACGAGGTCACCTGGTGTACGTGACAACCATGTAAGGCATGGGCTGGAAGGAGGTCAGGCTGAGGCAGGGACCCCAGACTGAAGCATGAGGGGACCTGAACTAGAGTGTTGGTGGGAGGATCGAAGAGAAGAAAACAGAGAAAAAGTTAAATAAGGTGAGAAATGGAATGTGGCATGAAGTGCAGAACCAATCATTTATCTCAAGTTCATGCACTAGTGACCCATGGGAAGAGAAAGATACTGATGCTGTGCCCTAAGACAGAGGTTCCACAGATCAGTAGTTTGAGAAAAGGGTAATAAGAGCTCTTAAAGGTTTAGATAGAATACTGAGGGAGTTTGGAGAAGGAAATCCAAGAAGACTTCATTGAAGAGATGGCATATAAATTGGCAGGAGTTGAACTAGAGTAGGAAAGACAGGGGTTGCTACCAGGGCCAAGGGTGGCCACCTTATGCATGTGTCTCTCCATTTATCTATGCCAATAGGTATGTGCGGTCAAGGACAAAGCATGATGTGGACATGCGAATTGGAATCCACTCGGGCTCAGTGCTGTGTGGCGTGTTGGGCCTGCGGAAGTGGCAGTTTGATGTCTGGTCTTGGGACGTGGACATCGCGAACAAACTTGAATCTGGAGGAATTCCTGGGTAAGCCAGAGCAAAGCCCTCCTCTCCTTAGTCATCATTGTTTGCTCACTTTGTGACAGCGGGTTCCTGTGTGCAGAATTCAGGGGTATAGATCTAAGAAGCAATTATTTGGGAGAAGATAGAACCCTCCATGGTCTGAGATTGTTTGGGTTTATATTTTTCTGCTTTTTAAATGTCTGGTTATTTCCCATTCCTATCAATCAATATACGTAGGAATAAACTCAACTTTTCTTTTTCCACTAAGAGAGCCCCCAATTCTAAAGATGTATTAAGTACCTACTATGTACTAGACAGTCCGCTGAATATCATTACTGCATCGCATCATTTGATCTTACAAAACCCCACGTAATAAATATTAGCTTCCTTGCTTTAATGAGGAAACTGAGGCTCAGAGAAATTAAATGTCACATAAACACAGCTATTACATGCCTCACTACACATCACTGCCTCCCATCATTAAATTTTCAGTTCAGTTTGCTCAGGGCTGTCCTTTTATTATGAATCTCCGGGCACTCGGTGTGTCCCCAAGAGCCTAGCACTATGCTTGGCACCTAGGAAGAAGGAAAGGGAGGGAGACACACAACTCCCCGGCACCGTGGTTCGTAGTCTGGACCCTGGAGCCACACAGAAGTGAATTAAAATTCTTTTCCTGCCACAGACCAGCCAGGTGGCCCCACACAAAGCCTTTCACTTCTCTGAGCCTTGGATTCCTAGATCGGTGATTCTCAGCTGCAGCAGGAATCTGAGTCACCTGGAGGGTTTGTTAAACCACAGGTGGCTGTCCCCCACCCTCAGAATTTCTGATAGGTTTGTCCGGTGTGGGACAAAGGCTATGTTTGTGACAAGTGCCCAACAGCTGATGCTGCTGGCCTTGGTACAGCACTTTGAGGACCACTGTTCTTGGGCTTCTGTTAATTGAAAAAAATACATATAAAGTCCTTTCCCCTGTGCCTAATAAATATTGTGTTTCCGGTAGTTACCATCTGAGAAAGATGTAGGATCTTAGAAGGACCTTGAATGTGAAGTCCTCGTCTCAACCCAGGCTCCCACCTACCAGCGATGTGACTCTGGGCCAGTTACTTATTCATTGTCTCTAGGCCAGTTTTATCATCAGCAAAATTGGGGGGTGGGATACCTAATCACCTAGAGTTGTTGGAAGAAGGGAAATTATACGACATGATCCATGGAGCCAGTCATATTGTAATAGCTTTGGCTACATGACAACATGCAAAATAAAGTGTTACCAAATTGTTAGAGATCTTATTTACGCTCATGACTGTTATTATTATATTCTGGCATTTAAAATGATTAGAAAATATCAGGTTTACCTGGCATTCAATATATGAGAATGCTGTCTGACTCATTTCCGTAGATAAATGTAATCGCCGGACTCTCATCTGCACATTCCTTAATCCAAAGCTCAAGAGAGCAGCCCTGATAGAAGGAATATTTAAAACCCAGTTTCTATCAAAACACTGAAGTGTAAATTGATTAGAACTTCAGCAGAAGAATTAGTAATGAGTGAAGGAGAGGATGGCTTTCACTACAGAAAACATAATATTGATTTAGTATATGCAAATATTAATCCCCCTGTGCACCAATGTAGGAGAATAAAACAGAATCCGGAGAAAATACCAAATGGGGTTTGATATCTAACTGAATTATTTTAAAAGAAGATCAGCCATCAGACTTTCATAAAACCCTTTTAGGAGATTCATTGTGGCTGAGGGAAGAAGACAGCCTTCTAGCTCCTAGCTCTGAGACAGATCTGAGAGACGTCTGGGGCATTTATTTCAAAGGCGGTCAAATGCCCTTTCTATTCTCCTACTGAGTTTGTATGTATTGACAAATTCATCATGAGAATATGCCGTGCTCATTCAGCACATGTCTGAGGAGAGCTCAAAACATGTTTACATGTTTTCGTTTCTATCACCCCACGCTAGAAATCAATAACTAGATGCAAGAAGGCTAATCTGGAAAATGTGGCGAGTGTGCCTTCCATGGCCACAAAGGCACGGTTAGGGGTTTCCGTTTTGTTTTCTGGTCCCTGCCGTTTGCCGTGAATCATGCTGGCTGTGAGCAGGCACTGAGCAGGGTGGGGAAGAGCGGGCCGTGGAGACAGAGACAGTGCTAAACGTCCAATGCCTTCGGAGAAGCCACTCAACCCCATTCATTGTCTCCTTGGGTATATTGTTTCTAGCATCACAAAGCCAAGCAAAATGGTAAGCACCTACCTTACTAACTTATTAACTCATTCAAAGAAACACTAAAGTTGGCCTAAGGAAATAAGTTTTGAGCTGCATCAGGGACTAGGGAACTGTCACCTAGACAAGATGCGTGAGCCTTCTGGGCAGAGGGAGAGGCTTGTTCTGAGTTTAGTAGGCATAAAATAGCGCCTCGAACTTGAAGCAATACCACTTACTTGATTAGCTGGGGAGAGGACAGTGTACTACACTAGAGGGATGTCAGAAAATGAGCTTCGGAGTGACGGGGCCCAGGGAGGGGACCTTGTTCAGAACTTGGACTGTATCCTGCAAACCTTGAGCAAGAAACAACAGTAATGTGATCTCAATAACATTTTTTAGAATGCTCCTAATAACTTAAACCTTTGCTGTTATAGACAGTGTACGATGCACTATTGACTACTTTACACTAAAGGACTCTTTTTTAATTAAGTTCATTGGGGTGACATTGATTAGTAACATAAGTTTCAAGTGTACGGTTCTATGCTACATCGTCTGTATGTTGTATTGTGTGCTCACTATCCAAAGTCTAATCTCCTTACATCACCATATACTTGACCTCCTTTAACCTTTCCATCCTCTCCCACCCTCTTCCCTCTGGTAACCACCATTCTGTTGTCTGTGCCTATGAGTTTGTTTATTTTGTTGTTGTTGTGTCTTTGTTATTGTACTTTCTGTTTTATATCCTACATATAAGTGAAATCATATGGCTCTTGCCCTTTTCTGTCTGACTCGTCGTCGTCGGCAGCCGTCCGTCTCGAGAGACGATGGTGTAGCTTCTTAAGAGTCTATCTGCACCGCTGAGAATGGCTGTGCAGTCCGACTCGGGAGTGACACGGTATCTGTCTCCTCCCGTGTTGAATCGACATCTTGCGATGACGCTGGAGTGTCCTCTCCAGTGAAGCTGAAGCTACAGAGCCTGGGCAGGGTGATATGGAGGGTCTGCTGTTGCCCATGCAGCAGACCCCCCCTCTCTTCGCAGCTGAAGGGTCCAAGGGAAAGACGGAGTCAATACAGCTTGGCTTCAGGTGCGCCGCAGGAGTTGCCGGTGTTGACTACAACGTCAAACCGCCTTAGGGACTCCGGCTCCGGATTTTCTGTCGGGGTTTACTCCCTTAGCCTTTCCCCTGAAGAGGTATGCCGCAAGGCAGCGGAGGTTTTTTGGAGTCAGAGTTTTCCTTCTCTGGCTCTGTCTGACTAATCAACCCTTAAAGAGGGTACTATTGTTTTTCCCATTTTTATGGATGAGAAAATGGACTCAGAGAGGTTAAGTAACTTGCCCAAGACCTACTGGCTAGCAAGTAAGTGGCAGAGCTGGGATTCTGATCCCAGCAATCTGGCCGAGAAGCCCATGCTTGTAACCACCTGCTAGTCTACCCACACCACCCTGCAGTACAGGAGGTCGTCTGGTGGAGTAAGACAGTTAGGAGCGCACACACACACACACACACACACACACACACACACACACACTTTCTGAAAATAATCTACCATGTGAAATTTCCAAGATTCAAGTCTGATGCTCAAGGCCCTTCATGTCATCTGCTGTTTTGCTAAAAAAGAAACTTGAGTCACGCGTTGCAGTAGCTGATGACTGAGCAGGAATGAGTCACTCACCTTGTGAGGGAGCCAGCCCAGCTGCCAGCCTGCACAGGCCCACAGCTCTGTCCTCTGCTCCTTGCAGGGGGGTGAGTGCCAGGGGAAATTGCATCTTACAGTGGTTTTCCCAGAAGACCCTCCATGTAGCTCGGTGGACCTGTAAGGCCTGCCTTTGTTCTTAAGAAGATTTCTGACAAGTTGAAGAAACAAGGCAAGACCCTAAGAGAACTGTTATTGGTGCCTGATGATTGTGGACAACAATTGCCTCTGGGTTCAAAAACATTTACAGAACTCGTTTCCCAATATAATCAACGGCACTGAAAAAAAAAATCATGGCGATCAGGCTGACAGTTACAAGAAAAGCCAAAATAACGGTTTATGTGCAGCTTGGTGGGGCTGTGCTTTATCAGAGGTCACCGAGGAATGCCGTGCTCACAGATTTATGCCGGGGCTTTGGTTTTGTTGGATTCTTTCTGATTTTTCAGGGGAACATATATTGTCCCTGGGGACATATCCTCATAGTACCTTGAAGCTAGCTTTGCGTAGGACAAAAATGAGCGCTGCCCTTTGCCAGCCACGTCTGGCATGTATAATGACCTATGCTTTGTGTACGCAGGAGGATTCACATCTCCAAAGCCACACTCGACTGCCTCAATGGTGACTATAATGTGGAAGAGGGCCACGGGAAGGAGAGGAACGAGTTCCTGAGGAAGCATAATATAGAGACCTATTTAATCAAGCAGCCTGAGGAGAGTCTGCTGTCCTTGCCCGAAGACATTGTCAAGGAGTCGGTGAGCTCCTCCGACAGGAGGAACAGTGGGGCCACATTCACAGAAGGGTCCTGGAGCCCCGAACTGCCCTTCGACAACATAGTGGGGAAACAGAACGTAAGTCCTGGCTTCCTTCTTCTGGTTAGCCACATGCATGCCCCCCGAGCATCCTCACCAGAGAAAACCGATCCATCTTTAACCTTTTCTCTGCTGAGCAATGTAGCTCCACACAATCAAACGTGTCTCCTCGGGCCAGACTTAACCTTTGTGTGCAAGGTCAGGAAATGCCAGAAACGCCAGTGTTCCCAACACCTTCTCCTTTTATTTCTCATTTTTTGACCTCGCTAAAAATAAATGTCATGTGGAGCTGATATAATTTTACAAAAAGTAAATGACTCGTGCTGGAAAGAGAAATCTGATGCTATTAAACTAGCAGCTCAGGTAGACAGCTGGGTCCATGAGAACGCCATTCTTTGGGTAGCTGGCAGGCCGGGATTTCCAAGCTGCCCTCTGAAGTTTAAAGTCAGGAGGACACCGTTGATTTGGGAATTTAAAAGCAGCACCGAGTGATGACCAAGGTGAGAGGGTCGGAGTGTTCAGGAGGAGCAGGAAATGTCAAAGCCGCCCACATAATTCTATTCCTATAGATTATGAATTTGCTCCTCACGTAAGGGATAGAGCTCCAACGTCCGTACCTAAGGTGTTAATCACCAATCAACAAACTGTTTTTTAAATTATTTCTTCAACTACCAGGATCCCCCTAAATCCAATGAGAGGCTCAGACTCTTAGAGGTACCAGAGGACGGAGGCTGATCAAGGGAGAGAGCCAGAGTGGACTCAGGGAGGCTCCTGTCCCCAGAACACTTGTTCAGAGCATGGGCAGGATCACCCACTCTAATAGGCTTTTTCTTTCACCCTCTGAGCCACGCACATAGAGTTAAATTCATATAAGTGGAGAAGTATAACTCCACCATCCTTTTTTAAACAGGCAAACAAGAAAAAGCCACTATATAAGGCTGGGCAACAGTTTCTGACATGCTCCTGAGCCGAGCAGAAGCCGAGGGTGCTAGGAAGTAAATCAACCAAACCAAGGGTGTCAAGAGCTTCCTGAAGACTGGGGTGGGTTAATTGTTTTAATCCGTGGACCTGAACTTTTCTCATTAACTTTTAGATAAGAAAAATCTGTCTGCTTGGAGACATTTAAAATGGAAAAGGTTAAAATGCGGAAAGCCTTCTGCATCTGACAGATGGTTGGCTAGGTTAACCTCTGCCTCCGTTCCGTTCTGTGTGAGGGAGCTAATAAGGGGCAATGCACGGGCCAGATTCCACTGGGGACGGTGCAGTGCAAGTCGAACCCAGTCTGTGTGTCTTGCAAGAGTCCTCACTCTTCCTTTGCAAGCGTTTAATTTCCCCCCAAATTATTGTACCCACGCAGGGCATCACCGATTTCAGTGCCTACTTCTTTCCGTCCCTGCATTGGCGTGCATGGTACAATTTGCTGTTATATAAAATCTTATATGTACTTCCTGAGGGAGTGCCTGCCCGGCTGACAGCACCCTCTCTGCCCCCTCCGCCTTGGTCAGCTGGAGCCTGGGTGCTGGTTATTGAGAGAGGAGATGGGCATCTCACCGGGAATACCTCCGTAACTACATAAAATCCTCTCTGGGCTTTTGTTGCTGTTGTTTCTTTTTATATTTGGTCTTTCCGTTGGAAAAACGCCTTCTTTTTAAGCTCACTGTGGAAATTAGGGTAATTCCTACTTGTTCTTATCTCAATCATACCCAGTCTTGCTACTGATAATTCAGAACCAAGAAGAGAGGGTGGAAATGCTTGGTTTTATTCTGTGACTGATGGATCTGGTAAAATTGTACAGGAATATCTGAAATCCTTGCTGATTTCCTTAAAATACTTGCTGATACCATCAAATAGTTATTATAGAAGATGTCATTGTTAGTCAATAACCATACCATCTATTTCTCACGATGCCTGAGTTTTGCACAGATACACCCCACGTGTGCCATCTTCAGCGTGAATAATCTCAGTTCATTGTGATGCCTTCAGACTTAAGAGTCAGTGAATGTGTACTGACGTCCATAAAAAACTAAACGGCACTGATAAGATTTAGGGAATGACCGAGTCAGTTAAAATGGCCACGGGTTCTCGGAGTTTGCACTTGTGCTTAATTCTATAAGTCAGGGCGCCACCTCTGCCTGGAAGAGATCAAGGCCGGTCTGCCAAAACACCCGTCAGTTCCACAGAAAGCCCTGACCATCTGAGTGTTTGCACGTCACACACAAAACATACTAATGCTTCCCTGGGGGGTTTCCAGCTGAACTGGCCAAATGTTTGGGCTTCTATTGATTCATAATGTACTCTTAGAAATATTTTTAATAACATTGATATTCTTTGCTCTAATCTGTGCTATATAGACAGCAGATGTTCAGATAATTACATCCTCCTCTATTCATTCATTCAGTGAAGATTAACTGAGCACCCTTTACATGCCAACTGCTACTAGCAACAAAAGGAGAGACATAGAAAAGAAACGCTTTAGAGATAAAGTCAGCCAGTAGTTTATATGTTTCGTGAAGACAGGAATTATGTCTGTTTCACTTCCTACTGTTCTGCTCACAATTAGAACAATGCCTGGCAAGGAACAGGGCTTGATGACATTCATTGAATGAATGAATGAATGAATGAAATGATAGATGTGGGTAGCAACAGGGAGGAGCCAGCCAAGGTCAAGTCCTAGGTGTTTTGCTCCTATGTCTGGGTGGCTGGTGGAACCACCCACTGGAGTGAGCAATGTTGGAACAGAAGGAGATTGGGTGGGAAGCACTAGGAGTCCCGTTTGTGACATGCTAAGCTGGAGCTGTCTGGGAGAGGTCTGGGCGGAGAGATCCAGAAGCCTACCACATACTCACGGCTGGAACTCAGACATACCTGGGCAAAGGACGTGAATGTGGCAGTCGTGAGAGTTTGAGTCTGAAGCCATGGGAGTGGAGGAGATCACAGTAGGGAATGTTTAAAATAAGACAACAAGACGACACAGGATAGACCCTGAGGGACACAAGATGGGAGAGGAAAGAGAGCAGTGATCCCATGATGGTGACAGACAGGAAGTAAAGGGACCAGACGAGGGGTGGGGAGTGTGCTGTTATAGAATCCTAGAGGGCTGAGCCTTTAGAGACAGAGGGGCAATCAACTATGTCCAGTGCAGCCCAGAGGCCTTGGATGAAAGAACATCACTGACAGGAGCGGGATTGGATGAGGTGGTGAAGTCAGAAGCCAGCTTGTCACAGCTGATAAGAGAGGACTCTGGATTTCCACATAGAACCCCAACTCTACCCCTGTCACCTCCCCACTGCCCGTCTAAGGAGTCCGCCAATGGCTTGGAGGAGCAATTATTGCACTAAGGATTTTTCCAGTCCTGTCTGTTCTTGAAGATGCTTCCTTGTGTTGATGTCATGCATCTTCTCTGCCCCTTTTCTGTGTCCATTTGGGTTAAAATTGCTAGTTCAGCCCAGTCTGAGTTCTGGTATCCAGACTGCTCTTGGCAGCCCTTGGCACTCATGCATTGCATCTCTGATTCCTGACGTGGTAGAATTTTAGTAATTAGTTTATGTGTGCTACAAGATGAAAAGGGTGGGCAATCACTGGGCTAGAGCACAGTGAGCAAGGAGGAAAGGGGGAAGGGGTGACGTTAGAGGACAGGGGAGCTTGATCCTGCAATCTTAGCTGACCTGGGATTTCATTCTAAGAAAAGTGATAGGAAGGTTTCCAGCAGGGCAGTGTCATGGCCTGCTTTAGATTTTTTAAGCGATCACTTGGGCTGCTCTGTGGAGAATGGATTGCAGGGGCAAGAATGGACAAGCTGCACCTGACACTTCTTACGACCCATAAGAGAATACAAAGTCTAAAGCTGTATGTTGTTATGAAGTGTATTGCGTGAGGATATGAATCCTTTGTACGTGACTTATGGCAGGTGATATGCCAAGAACATAGAGCCACCCTTTTAGAAATGAGGCCCCTTTCAGAGCCCAGGGTCTGTCCCTCACATCCTGTGACACCCTCGCCATGGTCCCAGTCATCCCTTTCACATTTTTCATGCCATCATAAGCCAGGCAGCTTGCTTTCACTCTTCCGGGCCTTTGAGAAGGGTCACCTGGACAAAAGCACACATGTGGTCCTTCCGTTGTAACTATCAGTCGCTTCTTCAAAATCGACTGCCCTTGGTCATTACTGTTATCATGAAGTTGATATGTACACCGTAAATATTGAAAACATAGTTGGGATTTCCATATTCTGTGCAACAAAACAGAAAGTAACTGTGCTTCTTTGCCATGAGGATAGATAAACACCCACAGCGTCACTAGCACTAATAGAAGCAGGGAGTTCGGGGCCAGGCGCCATGCTGGGCATGTCACTCACATCCTGTCCGTTTAATCTTCAATGAAACTTACAATGTAAGTGTGACGTGCCTGCTTTACAAATGAGAGAATTGTGATTCCTAGAGACTCATTAATTCCCAGAAGGACAGGTAGCCTGCAAATGACAGAGCTGGAACAAGACCCCAATCATGTCTGTCCCCCAATACTTCCCGTCAGGTCACTCTGTCTCCCCTTTGTGGTCTGGCGATAAAGAGACATGCTGGATTCCTACCTTCCGCCCTGTTTACAGGCCAGTTTTAAAAGGCAGGGTGCGGGTGTGTATTCACCTTCTGAAGATGGGTCATGTGCTCACCAGGGATATTTAGTGATTTTCTGTGAAAGCTCCAGAGAGGGCCAGATTTCCCTCCAGCTTGTTCTATCCGACCAGGTAGGCTCTCATCCCCCGAGTGTGCTCTTGGGATGATCGCTAAGCAGGGCAGTCTCTCACATCCATGTAGGTATAAAAAAGATATTTGCTTTGGTCCCACTTGGCCTGGAGATTGTTGAGCCCAGAAGGAAAGGAAATGTGGAAGGAGTAGAGCCAATGGCTGGGCTGGGAAGCAGGCTGTAAGGACATGCTTTGGTTCCTCTGACTTCATCAGTCCAGGCGCGGACTTCCTTAGATCCTGTTCTCTGTGTCCACTGGATACACGAATCCCCTCATGTCCACCTAATGCTGAGGGACCCGGGTTCCTCCGAGTGAACTAGTCGGTCCCATGGGCTGTGAGTTGCAATCTTGGGGCAAATCTCTGCAGGACCAAGATTTAGAAAAGGCCCGAAAGGACACTCAAGGTAACTGAGTTCTAGCCTGGATTTCTCCACTTACTACTGCACAGGCTCAGGCAACCACTTCTGCCCATCAAGCCTCAGTGTTCCCATCGGCACAGTGGCAGAGCTGAACTGATGATCCTGACCCTTCCTTTCAGCTCTGACCTTATCCCATTCAATTTCTCAGCCTCTGACACAAGCTGCAGATCTGTGGCCACACTCCTGAGTTACTTCCACCTCAGAATCCAAGGCCCAGGGAACAAATAATTCACCAGGAAGCAATGGAGATTCCTGCTGTTTCCAGGTACCCTCTTGTAGGGTAACCGTTTAGCATAACTCTTATCCTCCTGAACTGTCTGAAAACATTAATATCAAATTCAGCAACGAGCATGAAAGAATAAAAAGTATATCTCACCTGATTAGGGAATGAAATTTTCCCTTTCTCTCAGCATTCTGGGCAATTGAGTTTTTTGTTGTTGTTTTTTAAGAGAATATTTGTTTGTTTGTTTATTTATTTTATCTATAGATAGAGGGGAAAGGAGAAAGAGAGGGAGAGAAATATCACTGTGTGGTTACCTCTCATCGTGCCCCCAACTGGGGACCTGACATGCAACCTAGTCATGTGTCCTGATTGAGAATTGAACCAGTGACACTTGGCTCGCAGGCCGACGCTCAATCCACTGAGCCACAGCAGCCAGGGCTTATAATTGAGTTTTGATCGTATGGAGATACTCACTCAAACATCATTACAAACATCATCACATTTTGCTGTCCTTCAGGGTCCTGTTTTCACCATGATCATTATTCTCTTTTCTTGAGTAATATTGATCCCTGGGGAGATGGGACCAAGGATGAGGACACGTGACCCCAGGGAGAGGGAGAAAGTGAGGCCACCATCTCCCCCTGGTTTCTACTGTTCGACACCAAAACGTAGGCTTGTCTTTCCCCACAGAGAACTCGGACCTGAAATCCCTACCACTAAAAATGCCCCAAATTCTGGGCGTTGGTCTTAAAGATGGTGTGTGTTTTCTGAGGTTAGCGCTCCCAGGAGGAGCTGCCAAATATCTAATTGTCCATATTCATATTCGGTCTTAGGATGCAGGAGGTCACAGGCACATACTTCTCCCTAGGCGATTTATTTTTAACCAATTGAACACCAGATTTGGTTTTGATATTCATCACATGAGAATTTTTGTTGGCTTTGAGGGTGGAGAACATGCAGAGCTTTGGGCATGTCCCTGAAGTAAATCTGCCCTCTTCTGGGAACACGGCTGTTAAGCTCCCCGGGGCTGTCCCAAGTGCTGACGCAGCAGAGAGCTAGCTGCTGAGATCAGGCAGGAAGAAGCATTAGCCAGGTCTGGCCTTCCACTCTCTTCAGAAAGGCAAGTGGATCTGAAGCCTTCCTGGGAGCATTGAGTGGATTAGGTCGGCGATCTGATCTAGGAACTTGGAGTGATTGTCCTTCCTTTCTCTGACCTTTTAGGGATAGACGAGGGTGGAAGAAATCAAGGTAGAAATGAGCTGATGGCTCAGGGAGGATTGCGATCAGGACATGTTAAATAAGTTAGCAAGTGTACAACATGCCAGCTGTGGTCCCCTGATGGCCTATAACTGGCAGAAACTTGTCTAAACAAACTGGGGATAGACCAGTGGTCTCAGTAGTTATAACGCAGTGGCCCGAGGAAGTAGAATTTAAGGTAAATGTGTGCTATTTAAAATGTGAAGAGATAGGTAGAAAGAGAAAAAGCAAAAATACCTGGATTTTTTTTTTCTGAATTCTTTATTTCCTAGATTTGAAAAAAAAAACAAAAACTGGATTTGTTTTTATTAATCTTGGTGCCAGTTTTGCCAGGGACTAGGCTAAGATTTTTTATTATAAAATTTCTTTATTTAGTTACATCAGGATTTTCCTATCTCTTCTCCACCAAGAATCCCTATTATTGTTTTGACCTGGTGCAGTTCATAAGCATAAAGGTTTTTCTTTCCAAACAAAACTGCATGTGGTGTGTGTGAATTTGTATTCCCATTTTTTAAATATGATTTGGCGTGTGCATCAGACCACCCCCATTGCTCCAGCTCTGCACAGGGAAGTGAAAGAGATTAGTCCCGGTGATTTCGTTCCAGTCCAGAGCAAAGGCACCTGACATTTCTGTTGGCCTGGCCAGCCTCATCTTTGGCTATCTGTGCATGTGGTTATTTTTATCTCACCTAGGGTCAAAAAGGAATTACCATGGTAATCCTGTGCATATTGACGGAACTTTTGGAAAGGTTCTCCCACATCTCACAGATCTCTAAACTACTGCTGTGAATTCTAGGTGGTGAGCCTCTAGATTTGGTTTGCATCTTTCCCACTCTATGACTTTTAGGTCACCTTTGGTGACCTAAAGAATCTCATCACACCATGCGATGATAAGGACTTTGTATACATCGTAGGTGGTAGCACCCACTCAGGATTCCGTATCTTGGGAGTACTTCAGCATGGGACTGCTCTTAAGTGCTAAATTCAGATGCAAACATTGGGGGTAATGAGAGCCCAGAAAAGCTAAATCAATAAGACAATTCCATTAGGCAAGTGTGCGGCAGAAAAGCTAGGATAAGAGGGAGCAGAAGCCACAAAGCCCCAAAGACGTAAAAGAGTCTGACCCTAATCTAAGCCATTCCTTCTATCCCCCTGTTCTGTCCTATCATAACTGGTGAGGAGTAAGAGAGGCTGGATTCATGAAGATGGGTGACGTGTAGCTCATTGGAGCAGAGTGAAGGAAAGCACCGCTAACTAAATGTCTTTGTCACATTGTATAACAGGAGTCTGAGAAAAACTCAGACCTATAGCCTTAAAGCCATAGAGATGAGCAGTTTATCCACAACTCCCAATCTACTACAGCGAGTCCTCAAATCGTATCCTTTTGTTACAACATCGATGAGATGCAGTTGGCATTTGACTCTTGTTTATATCAATCAGCCTTCGGTAAGATTGGTTTTGTTATATAATTTTGCTGCCGTTCTAAGAACCTATAGGCCACATTAAATGAGGATTTACTGTACTTATTTCATAATCCAAAATGTAAAGAGCTGCTTCAGAATCTTTACACAGGCGGAAGTATAGGTAATTCTTATATTTCAGTTTTCTCCAAATTTCTGTTCTAAAAACACACACACATACATAAACATGCATAAACACAAAACACACACAAACGCATACTTTCATTTTCCCCATGACACTGACATTTCTGAAAAATCTACATGTTTTGTTATGTTTTATTTTGCTCACCAAAACACTGAGTAGCTTAGGACCTGATAGAGGAGCTGAAATTATTCAGATTGTCAACGTAAGGTCATTTGATCATTCGGTTGGTGGTCACCTCTCCAACCACAGCCAATGGCATTTAGGCCCAGCCATTTCAGTGCTATGAGTACGTACTTTGATTCCCACCTATTGGTTGTCCTATAAACAAACCATTAATGTGGCAGCTTCTCATGAGTCCTGGCCAGAGCAGGAATCCTGCCTCCATCCCTCGGCTCACCCCATCCCTCTGTTATCTCATTACACCCTGGCCCTGAGATGAGGTCAGTGCTGCGGTTTGCACGCCTGGTCCACACATTACTGGGGATGTGATGTTTTAAAAGCTGAAGATTCAGTTGGCAGCGTGCCTCAAGTCATGCGGCTTCAAAGTGGCCACATTTCAATGGAGGGGCCAAGTTCTGTTTTGGCCAATTCTACAGAAACTTAACAACTCTTTGTGATTAAAAATGGGCCAGGTGTATAATGACTTGGGCACAATCACATTCTGAAACCGAGATTAGCATCTTTCTGTGGAACTCAGAGGATAATATCAAAGCAAGGAATCCTGAATTAGCTAACAGAGGATCTGTCAGACGAGCCAGACGAGCGTCTCAGGTAAGACAGAATCAGCGTCAGACATCACTTGTCCTGGATTAACCTGGCTCCGAGGTCCTGGGGCAAGAGCCTGAGGACAAAATCTTGAATGCTGCAGATTGCCTCTGTGGGCTCTGAGTGTCTTACCCGACAGCTCTGCCCCGTCACCTGGAACTGTGGTTGGCCTGCATATTCAGCCACCACTGACCTTTGGCCCACACCTCATCCAAAGAGAACCCAAACCAGTGTGTCTGTGTCCAAAGGCAGGAGCCACCAGTGTGATGGACAGAGCAAGGAGAAAGGCCTTTGATGTCAGGGAAACACACTGGGAAGACAGCCTGGCTCCTCTCGGATCTAAATCCCAACGAATAAATTGCCTTCATGATCTGGCTTATCAGTTATCAGTCGAAAGGCTAAGAGTGAGGTCGTGGGGTTCAAATGAGTAGCAAATTAACAAATGCTAATGCTTATTGTGAGATCTACCAGAACTAGGGGTACCTCCCTATCATTGTTTTAGTCTCTTAATCATAAACAGTTTAAAATTTCAGAACACAAAGCGACCAAGGCCAATCAGAGGATTTCACATGTCCTTTACTTCGCTATCAAACATAACACCAGACACCGTTTGCAAACCTCCAGTTCTGCCTAAAGGTGGGAAACAGTGTGCCAAGTGCCTGGGCCCCAGACTGACACCGGCCACTCCTGACGGAAGCCCGGGAACCAGGCTACAGAGGGGCGCTGGAATCCTGCAACACTCCTGCTGCAAACGTCTGACTATTTTTTCAGCAAACAGAGTGGACATTCCAACCCTCATTATTTCATTTCCCGGAGCAGAAGCTCTGAGCTTATTAAGAAAATTACTTAAACCTCTTCCCATGGTGACATCCCATAGACCTCCCTCTGTAAGAGCTCATTAAACATTCTTTGGCTTTGTTTGGAAAGCAGATTATGGTGATATAAATACGCCCCCCCCCCCAAAAAAAGAGAGAACAAAGAAGGAACCCTAACTAAAAAGCCATCAGACGTGCAATTGGAATGTCATACTTCACTGTCTCTGAGTACAGAGAGGAAAGACTAGGACAGCCTTACTAACATAACCTTGTTTATGGAGGCTGGTTGAAATTGCTGGCACTTCCGTTCCTATAAGAAGGAAAAATTTTTACGTGGCAGGTTCTGAGAATCCCCGTGTGGGTGTTTCTCCAAGGGCCCCCCAACTCAGTGGCATTTAGAGCTTTCTTACCCAAAAAGCACTCCCTCTCACATCCAAGCACATCTCTGCTCCCCATCCCTAGATTTGAGCAAAAATTGACGGTACCTCCTTCAGATACAACAGGTATTCTCTCTGAGGCCCACAATACAAACCACTGTAGACTAGAGCACATCAAAGCTTTCCCACGAGATGAGCTTTCTTTAAAAGAACACAATTAAAACTTTTTTGCAAAAAAAAAAAAAAGTAGGGGCCTTCTCTTCTGGGGGTCGTTGGACTGGCATGTTAACACGCAGTAGGAAAAAAATGGAGCTTAATGTGTACACCTGGGTGTTCTTATGCAGACCCAGTGTTGGTTCCTGGCAATTTCTTCTCATGTTGGCCCGAATTGTAGGACAGGGAGTGGAATAGGACCTGAGAAGTCAAATCACTGCCTGTTTTACAGCCTGAACCCTGCACGTGGCAAGTTTGAAATGGAGCCCCAGAGGCCTCCAAGGTGGGTGCAGGACAATGCTGCCCTACAGGCAATGGAAGGGTGGCCCAGGCGTTGGGTGAGGAAGCCATCAGCCTTTAGCTGCTTCCCAGTGAAGATGCCACCTGAGACTAGAAAACTAGAAGTGTCTTTTGGGAAAAAAAAAAAAAAAGGCCATCTTAGCATGCGGTGGAGATCGCACAGCTAGGCACTGAGGCTGCTGGGTGTGGCACCCAGTCTAGGTCTTTCCCAAATCAGCCACGCGGTGGTCCTCACTCTCGGACCTCCATTGCAACTACCTACAGCTAAGCCTTATGACGGCCATGTTCACACCCCGAGGAGCTGAAAGATGAAGCCCTTCCACTGATGACTTCAACTTTCCACTTCAAGCTGGCCTGTGGGGACACCGAAGTTGACAGCAGGCTAGGCACTGGCCCCAGAAAGGGCTCTAGGTTAGTGCTTCCCTGTCCGCGATCTCCGGTGTGCTAGCGGCCAGCACTGGGTGGTAGTCATGGGAGAAGAATTCTCTGGATTCCAGAAACCTGAATGAAACATCGCATTGACAAGCATTATGAGGCTGTCTTTCAAGGCTCTTGCTTTTGGCTGGAATTATATTCCACCATCATGGTGATGCTTTTATATCCCACTGATCAAAAACAAGGCATTTAATTGAATAGTAGAGAAATAAATGACTTTAATTTAACAAATACGGGTTTTCAGTGTATACACAGACAGAAATGAGTCCTAAAGAGAAGTCTTCTGGTCACATACCAAATGATGAGCTTTGAGAGGGCTCCTAACTTCCCCAAGCCCATTCCAATGAAGTTTATAGAAGGATGCCTTACTCAGAACCTCTAACGATCATTTTCATGAGAACCCCCAGACTCTCGGCAAACCCTAAGTTCAGAAACTTGGTTCGGAAGGGACTCTGGTTGTCGTTTGGGCATTAATCTGCCTTGAGCACCTGTAAGTGAAGAAGTAATTTTGGAAGTGTCTGAGGAGGGCATAGATCTCTGTTAGGATCAATCTTGGGGCTACAGTGTCTTTCCGTGAAGAGACTCATATGAGAGGCCAGCTCAGTGGCAAACTGATGTATCCCAGTGTTGGCCAATCTGACCTCCCCACCATCTGAAAACACCAGCTAGAGTAATAGATAAATAAATGTATACATTTATTATTGCATATAAATATATTCTGCCCTTCAATTATACATTGAAACATATATTCACATATATGTATTCAATTATAATATACATATATAATTATGTTTATATATAGAATTAGTCATTCTCATGGCATTCCCCATTTCCTTCCATTTCATCTGTTTATTTTTCTGATTCCCTAACCAACGGCTTTAAGTTGTTTCTGTGAAAGAACAGTCTCAACTCTTTGGAGGTCAAGTCATGACTGAAATCATATTTGAAAGCTTATCTTCATTTTTAACATGATCCCAGTGCGCTCACACTGGTGTTGCAGATCTTAAGAAAAAGCCATAACCTATCAAAAATAGTTCATTCCTGTATAACTCTAAACAGGCAAATAAAACATGTTGCTCACCTTCCCAGTACAGCTTACAAACGAGTGAGGATATCAGCGTATGGATGTGGGTGTGAGCGGCGTTATCCCAGGGAAGGTGAACACGTGGTCAAATCTTAGCGGCCATTGCTAATGGAGGAGGAGGGAGGTCACAGCTAATTTCAAACCCGGGTCATCTCCAAGGCATCTGTGCTTTGCACTGGTTCATGGAGGGGGGCAGAGAGGTAATTGAAGCCTATTACTCTCCCCGACTCCAGTTTACTTGATTTCTTGAGTTGAGGCTGTTCTTCCCCTGAACAGTCACGATGGGGCAAAAGCAGGGTTGCAGTTGTTCGTAAGGAAAAAAATACAATAATTAATAAATAATAACACAGGAATAAACTCTGTGTTTCATGTCCTCACCCTGAATCTGTCCCGAAGGTACGAGGTACCAGAGAGACTGCCGGTCCAACAGCAGGTCATTGTCATGTGTAACTGACCAAAGGGGTCGCTGGGCAGTCAATGCAGACAATACTAGGGATATCATTGCACGGAATAAAAATAATCGCTTGGGTGAGAATTCTCCGCCTCAGTGTCGGCACATGGGTGCAAGGGCCCCTTCCCAGATCCTGACCATAACCCGGCGGCAACGATGAAAGGGAAAGAGCACACAGACAGATGGCAGACATTTGTGGGGGAGAGGGGGTGAGGAAGCTCTGACAGGAGAAGACCGTGGTGGTCTCTGCCTTTCAAAAGTGGTCAGAGGCACAGGTGCCCCAGAAGGGCCCCTACAAACTAACGTCAGCCCCTGATGCCATTTCACCAATGCCCATCGGGATGAGAAAAATGAGGACAAAGCTCACCGACTGATTGATTTGCTAATTTAAATGCATTCGATGTAAAGGGCCCACATTTTATTCTTAGTTTGTGTCACTTTTGTTATAAAACTTACCTTTCTTTTATGAAATGGCAGTCATCTTAGAGCGCTGTAGTTGTGATCATTGCTGCTGCTGTGGTTTTGTATAAAAAGTCCCAAAAACGTGTTTCGAAACCCCCTTTCTCTGTGAAACTCGAAGGTCCAAGAGCGACAGAAGGCATGAGGGGCTGACTGGTCGAGTGGCTAGGTCCAATTTAGGTCAAAGAAGGAAAACGGCAAGAAAATGAAAAGCACCGAGAGAGACGGACGTGCCTAACTACAAACATCCGCAGATCCTTAGCTGACAGACCCCATGTCCGAGCTCTTGCCAGGGGGGGCACCTTGGCTTCTCTAAGCCAGAATGTGTGCCCAGACGAAGGCAGCCTAAGCATCTTTTCCACCTCCTTTCTTAGGGAACCACATTTCGTCATTTTCTAAATTGTTTATAAAGGATTTCTACCCAGGAAGCCCCTGGGAGAGGGTGGACAGTCTGCGTCCTTTGCCTTCTGAGGCTGTTCTAATGCATTTAATTAATCCCAGGGCCTGAGCCCTGTGGCCCTGCGTGGATCCTGAGGTGCGACTTTCTGCAACATGGGTCCCTGCTTCCATCTCTCCACTCCAGCCCTTCCCCTTAGCTCTCATCCTGCCGCACCTCCCCCGGACATCTATCTTTTTCTCTGCAGTAGCCTGCGGGGTACTCAGAGCTGAAATTACCTGCTCCGGTGCCCTAAGAGCATGCACTTCACGTTCTCGGGTTGGCACGCACCGCCCCCCCCGGGGGCTGGGGAGAAGACTGCAGTCAAGGCTCCCAGTGAGGACGCCCTGCTATGGGATTCTTCAGAGACCCGGAATTTAGGTTCGCTTGACGGTGTCCATGAAGGTGAAAATGGAGAGTCCGACAGTAAGAACTCCCTATGGAATGGGCTAGAAGGCTTCAGGGGGGTCAGAGCCCCCAACTCTGGCTCTGAAGTCGGAGGATCTGACCAGGCTGCAGATGAGCTGGTGGCTCTTTGTCTGTCGGAGACTCGCAGGTATAGGAAGGGTCCGGGCAGGAGGGCCCCCGAGGGGCTGGCAGCTCTCACGGGCTACCTGCCATTCCGGGAGCCCACGGCCTTATCTCGGCGGGGGGCCGGCAGAGAAGAGCCCTGCCACGCGTGTGGGCGGAGGCTAAGCGTTCCCCGTGCCCCGCTCTGCCCACGCGCCACGTCCTCTGCGTCCCTCGGGGGCAGAGATGAACATTCCTGTTCCCCCTTTTGTCAAAGTTGTCTTACGTCGGAGCTGGAAGCGGGCACTGAACTGCCTAGGGACGGGGTGGGGGAGCCCCGCTGCCCACCCCAGGGTGTCTGCATAAGCTGATGCTACTTCTGCGTCTGTGTAGCCACGCCCCATGGCCAGCCACAGTGGTCACGCCTTCTCACACCTCCTGCTGGTTAACCCTGTGAAACGCAGAGGCCGCCACTGCTTGCATTCTTTGCCTAAAGGAAATTAAACACGTATATCTATATGCAAATATAGATATATAATGGTCTGGGTGGGGGGAAAAACAATTTGCGAAGCGTAAAAATCTAACAGTGTTTGGCAAGCTCAAGGAGCAGATCTTGGCACACTTGGCCGTATGTCCATGAGGAATGTTAAAAAACAAAACGCAAGTCATGTGTCCCCAAGACTCTCCACCGCCATTAAAGGAAAGGCCACACGAAAATGTGGAATCTACTTGGTTGGAGACGATCATTTCTGTGGGCTTTTTGGATATATTTTACTTTCTGTTATTTCTGTTGGTTCTCTTTCTCTCTTACCAGAGATGTGACTGGTTAGAGAAACGGTCTTGATTAACAATTCCAAGCCTACAGCTCTCCAAAAAACTGAACCGGAGGAATTCAGTGTGCCTACGCAGAGGACAGGGGCATGTCCCTCTCCGTGCGCTAACTTGCCAGGATGTGTTTCTCTAAACCAAATGCTAACTTACCAACTTCTGTAGGTTTCACTGAATACAACTGCATGGGATGCTATTACTGTTTGCAATGCAACCTAATCTAAAAACATTGCATTTCTTTTTAATCCAAAGGGGACTAGCAGTTTTATTGTGTTTGCATGTGCTTTCCCCCTAGACTCTGGCTGCCCTAACAAGAAATTCAATAAATCTACTTCCAAACCATCTTGCACAAGCTTTGCATGTCCAGTCGGGGCCTGAGGAAATTAACAAGCGAATAGAACATACCATCGACTTGCGGAGTGGCGATAAATTGAGAAGAGAGCATATCAAGCCATTCTCACTGATGTTTAAAGACTCCAGCCTGGAGCACAAGGTAGAGCTGGGTCTCCATAGTGGCTCTTTTTCTGAAGTACATTGTCGTCCGTGTTCGGGGGACCAGAGAGAGAGCCCGGGGGCTGCGGTGTTGTTTGGTGTGTCTGTGGTTGGTTTGTTTGGTTTGGTTTGGTATTGTCTTTTCTTTTCCTGTTTGAAAATCATGAGTAGACTGAAGGCCATGAGAGGAGATGCCTTTTACATACAGGGCCTTGGCACGGCTCTTAAAGGACAAGAGAACGGCAAGGACAAGGAGCCCTTTACCCCAGGGAGCCTGACATTAACTCGAGGGACATTATTAGCACCCACTTGCCTTTGCTTTTAGGTTAATTCTCATCAGTTGCAACCCTTGTGACATAATCTATATGAAGGAACCCGATAACTTCCCGCAAGCATTAGTGATAAACACCGTCTTACTTAGATTGCGGGGGACACGTGTCCTCCCATTGTCCCAGTTCCCTGCTGGCCCCCTGATGTAGGCATAATTGGAAGAAGATGGGTTGTGGATCCAGAGTTGAGTCTGAAATCTACCTCTGCTACTTCTTTGCTGTGTGACCTTTGAAAAGTGGAGTAGTGTCTCTGAGCACAGGCCATGCAATGAGGATTGCCCCTTTCTCTCCCCAGCTCTAAACTGTAAAGGGCTGGGGGGGGGGGGCGGGGAATGGGTGCTGTCCTTGCTTAAGGGCGCTGCTCCTAGGCACTGACAGAAGCTGACAGGCCTTCCTTGACTGAGCACAGAAGGCGATTGGTATCTGCAGGAGCCCCTGGCAAGCACAGCAGGGTATTTGCAAGCAAATTTCAGGAGTTTGCTCTGATATGCTGCAAAGCTCCAGTGAGCAATGTTTTGTGAATTTGGTCAGCTTCCTGGGAGAGTCTGCATTCCTCAGTTTGGGGAATTCACACTCCTGCGCACATACACCATTCCCAATGAGGTCTGGGGGCTCCCTAAAGGTTGCAGACTCCAAAATTAATGTCTTCATCAGCAGTCCACAACTGAATGTATCCTGTCTATGTGCCAACAAAACAAAAGGAGAGGAAATATTTTGCTTCACGCAACCTCCCCTCCCACCCCCCTGCCAAATGACAGGTGGACTTCTCTGATTCGTAATATAATTGGGAGCTTAAGGTCCAAATTAAATGCATTTTCTTTCCTGGTTGCTACGTTGAAGGAGCTAGGAAGAGCAGGCTGGTCGTGCAAAGAATCTCCTCAATTAATGAGTGTAAATGCGGGTGTATGCCGGTGCCCAGAGCTACACAAAACCCTTCTATTCATTCTTCTTAAAGATATACTTGATTCACTAATGACCTGACCCCTGCAAGCATAATTTCTTTTTTTTTTTTTAAATTTAATAATGCCCATCGCTCACCTGCAGGTAACTGGTGTTGGAGCAGGAATGGAACTGGTGAGGCACATGTTGTCTAAGGTTGATTTCTGGGACCAGGGAAGGTTCTTCTAGAGGAAGCAAAGGGTAGGATTTACCCCCACACTCCAGCCTTACGCCATGTAGCATGTGCTCTGTGTGGCCTGGGGTCCCCAGGGTGAGGGCAATGGGGCACATCAGAAAATGTGCACTCCCCTCACCCCATGTTGCAGAGACACCCCTCCTTGACTCTTGCTCTGAGACCCTCTCTCAGGGCTGCATCACTGCTGAGCAGAGGATACACTGAATGAGATAAGTAACAGTCATTGGGTGTTTACCAAATGCCATGTGCTAGTCTAAGCTGCTTGCACAGATACGGTAACAATGAGAGTGTGAAGCAGATGTTACCAGGGCCTCGTTTTCTCCATGATGAAATGGAATGACAGAGAAACCCAGACTCGAACCGTCAATAGAGGGGCTGCGGTCTGAGCCCACAGTGTCTTCTCTGTTCATCACACGGGCCCGGGGACTTGCTCTCGCAGGCCCTTGTGTGAGAAGACAATCCTGTGTGACCTTCATCCTCTCCTCTTTGAACCTTGGAGGGGTTCCAGACACAGAGCAGCGGGTCAAGGGGGAGACAAAATGGGAAAAGGTCCCAGGGCCTTCCCTAAATAGGAGCAAGGCCTTCAGAACCCACAGGGTTCCGGAATGAGAGAACCGTACAGTGTGCGTCGACTCTGAGCCGGTGTTCACGCAGGTTGGTTTATTGCAGCCTCAGAAAAACACTACTATCCCTGCCCCACTTCCAAAGGAGAAAAGATGCCTCTGAGAGGTGAAGGAGGGGCCACAGTAGAGGTCCAGCTGCCAGGCTTCAATGACTGTAAGCTACCATCCACTGGGAGCTGTGCCATTTCCTAAACAGCACTAAGAAAGAAAAACCACCCAATATGGGGAGCTTAAGAGGACCCCCCCTCCCCAGTAAAGTGGGCTTACACCTCTAGGGTAAATATGAACAGGAAAAAAACCGAGCCAGCAGACAAGGATGGAGGAAACCCACATTCCTATACTTTGGTATTGGTTAGATGAAAAATAAAACAAAAAACAGTTCTCCAAGAATTTAAACTTCAAAAAGCAATCTGCATAGATTTGCTGCCTGAGTTCAAAGTCTATACAAAAAAAAAAAAAAAAAAAAGAACACCCTTAGAGAATTTATATTTAAAGTAGTCCCTGGATGATATTGCCCCCTGGTGACCAGTAGAAGCAATTGCAGGCCTCCATGGAGGAACTGAAAAGATTTTAAGACTTCATTGAGATAGGGAAAGCAATCTGATTTCAAAGATGCTAAATTTTTTTTTGGGGGGGGGGGGGATGAAGTACCTTAGAACTGTTTAAAAATATACTGCATTTGTGACATCGAAACCTCTAACCACTGACCTACCCAGCTCTCCTGGGGAGCAAGTTTGCACCATAAAAACATGTTTTCTGAAAGGAAAAGTGGAAATGGAAATAATGACCTTGCCCTGGGAAATTCTGTAGGAAAGAAAAGGCTTTACTCTGCTTCAACAGTGAAAAGATATACAAATAAGGGGACCTGTTCACCTCTTCACCTTTATTGCTGAGTTGGAGAATACAAGTGCTCCTTCAAATGTCATTCAGACCTTTCCTGATCACATTTGCTCATAAAAATTGGCATATCAGTCAGCAGCATTATGCAACGAGACTTTCATGTACCTCCTGCTGTTGCATAAATAGTTGTGGAGTGAGCGAAGAGTCAGATCAGTAGGTGGTCTCAGAATATTTGTTTAGTGATCTCTAAGAGCCAAAAGACATAGGTCAGGGTTTTTTTTTTTTTCTTTTTAAGATTTTATTTATTTATTCTTAGAGGGGAAAGGAGGAGAAAGAGAGAGAGAGAGATAGAGACCTTGATCAGTTGCCTCTCTCCTGTGCCCTGACTGGGAATTGAACCAGTGACCCTTTGCTTTGTGGGACTATAGCCAACCAACTGAGCCACACTGGCCAGGGCATGTAGGTCACCTTTGATCTGACACTTGAGCAGTGGTGTTTCAGGAGAGAAGACTATAAAGGCCCACGCACTCCCTGCCTTGTCATTTCCAAGTGGGACACACACAGGAAACTTTGGAGTTAAGCTTCAGAAAAGGGTGCTCACGATTCAGGTGGCAGAGCCACGTTTGGGCAGCACTTGTCCCCCCTGCCCCCCACACTTGGCAGGTTTCCGCCTCTGTGATGTGGGAGAGTTGACAGTTCCTCATCTCTCCAGCAGTCCATACTTTGAGCCTGTGAATGCCCCGTGACCAAGGTGACCACGTATCGGTGCTGGTTTACATCCATTTCCAACATGACCTTCTCTTGTGCTCAAAAATCAGCAAGTCATGTGACCCACGTCTTGGGCCTCAGCCAGGTTAGAATCAGTGGTTCTCAACATCTTCACTTCCTAGCAACCACATGAGGACCCCTGGAAGGGGGCAGGGCCTAATCCAGTCATCAAAGGTCCCCTCCAGGTCCTCCCAGACTTCACCAGACTTCACAGAAGAAACCTCTGCCCTCCTTCAGTCTTGGGCTAAATATTCCCTAAGGGAGCGTCCAGCGCTCAGGGGCAAACAAAAATTAGAACTATGGTAAAGAGATGCAGGAAACAAGGAGAGAGCAATGGGGGTGGGGTGTGCGGGGGGGATGGGACAACTGCAATAGAAAAACAACGTTTTTAAAGTAAAAAAAAAAGTGCAGGAAACAAGACATGTTGGTCAAATACTGTCAACTATATTGGACTTCTTCTTTTATTATATGTGACTTTCTCTTATTGAAAAAAGAATGCATGTTCCCTGATAAAAGCTTATACCAAGCACGTGAGGCAAAAAGAGGCAAACCATATCTCAGTGACCTCACAACCGGGATAACCACCCAGTGCTAACATTGAGGCATCGGTCACTCTAGTCTTTTGTGCGTGTGACTGTGTACACACATGCGTGCCACTTGTGCCTTAAGTGAGGCCGTTCTGTGCATAGTGCACTGAGCTAATAATAGTTTCCCACGGATCAAGTATTAAGTCACAGAGACATTACTTTGTAACTGCATGCCATTCCATTGCATGTTTTAACTACTCTGGGCTTCTTTCCCCTCGGTTTTTCACTATTTTAAATTATAAACTACATGGTGACGGCCGTTGTCATATTTAAATCATACGTCCATGCTTAATGGTTTTCTTAGGAGCAAGTGCTAAAAACAGGAGAAAAAGAAGGCACATTTTCGAATCCTTGATGTGCATTCCGAAATTGCCCTTAAAAACCTGTGCTTCAGTACGGCCCCAGGCAGACCTAGAAGGCACGTCTTCGTAAAAGGCTCACAATCGTCCTGGGAGCTCAGGCTCAGGCATCAAACGGACCTTGTTCAAATCCCACTTTGGGGGTGCCAGGGAGGATTGATGAATTTATGGATCATTATCGAATACGGACAGGTTGATAGCTTTCTGTCACTCAGGCGGACACCCCACACACATGCCAAAGCTTCCTTTATCTTCCAAGTGTTTGGTGTTCAGTAAAAGAGCAAAAAACATAGACTTGATTATTGAGTAGATGTGATGAACCCCATTCCTGCCACTTAGGGGCTGGGTGTCGGTGACGCAGGACAAGCCTCTCTCACGGAGATGGTGATGGTGATCATAACACCTGCCCCTCATTGAGTTGTTGTGAAGATGACATAATACTCAGGTGTTATGATAATAATAGATGTTTGAGTAAATGCAATAGACTTTCTTTCCTCTTTGCTTCTGATTAATCCTATGCCACTGTAAATCTGGGTGAGGCTAAACCCTCACTTAAAAGAAATCTCACATTTCTAGAGCTTCTTTTGAAAACTAACTTCATTAAAAATGGTGAGCAGGAGTAATTATAATACATCTTGTATCCCAGGGTACCAGGGCCACAACTTTCATAAGCACATAATTATAAGTATTAATACACAAAGGTGTATACTAACCAAATACACACTGTGGCCCATAGATAGAGCTTGCTATGAACCAAGCTCTGTGCTGAGAATTTTTAAAACATTTATTTAATGTTGCCTTTTTTTCCTATCCGCAGCCACATAAACACAAGGATTTGTCACACAAGGAAGCCATTAGATAATCTTAGTTGAGTCCAACTGGTTCTTATTTCTGTTCAGAATTTCTCTCAGTTTTCTCGAAGGCTTAAAAGATTTCAGAAGACATGCATCACAAACTTTGAAATATTTCTTTCCCCTTCCTATCAACTCCTGTTGGAGTTACAATGAGTGGAACAGGATAATTAAGGAAGAATTTGGCAAAGCAAAGGAGGCTAGGCAAATGAATGAATTAAAATGGATTCATTCTACCTTCTATCTGATGGAATCATTCCATTTGATGGATTAAGATGTTGGACTTTGGAATCAGGTAAAGAGGAAAAAAATGCATGTTTTTTCCTTCTTGGAGACATTCAGAATTTGTTGAAATACTACACTTCTTATTTAGATGTCAGGAGGTACAAACGTAGAGCATGAACCAAATGGTCTTGGGCGTCCTCTCTCGTCTTCTGAATCAGACCCGATCTGATCATTTCCATGACCTTGTTTTTTAAAGGGATTATTGGGGTGCAAGCTGGGGTTCCTGTTCCTGTTGCATTTTACCTCTCTAGTAAGACCCAAAATAGTAAGAACATTTAGGCCACCTCCCTCAGGAAGGAAGGACTCCTTCATATTCCTGATATTTTCTTGTAAAGTTATTGCTATTTCTACTTCCCTTGGGGTAGACAATATAATCGAGGGCCATTTCACTTGTGTCTTTTGATCAGACCCATTAGCCAGCTCCAGCCCCACAAAGCCGGCATTTGCAGAGTCCCAAGTACCAATTTCATCCATGACAGTGTCATGTAGAATGACCCAAAGATCACTGGCGCAGTCCTTAAAGCAATCTTAATGCTTCCTGTGAGACCTCACCATCGTCTACAACCAGGGGCTTCTGGCAGGGAACACAGGAATAACTGGCACCCCACGGCCTCACCATGGGTTGGGGGATGGGCCACTCAAGAAAGAGAGAGTCCTTTTTCTAAGGATGGGAGATTTGGGGGAAGGTGAGCTGGAAGAATGTGGGATGGAAGCTGTGTAAACTGCTGCTTGAAATTCTCATGCATCCGTCAACCACCGCCCCACCCCAACACACACACACACACACACACACACACACGGAAGAGTATAGCATTAGACAATGTATTGCCATTAAGGGTCTTCTTTTATCCCCGGGTGAGGTCCTTCCAGCCTCACACTTCCAACGCTATCCATCTTACATACAGGGGCGAGTTTCTTTGAGAGTCTACTGAGCAGGAGGAAATTCTCATTTGTACAAACGTCAGGTGACTTGGAAAGAAGCCAGTGAGAGAGTTCCTCAGACACACCTGCCACTCATTGAACTGCTCCTGATAAGGACTTAGGCTAGACACTAGACACCAAGCTAGGGAAGAGAGTCTATTTGAAAATATGAAATTACTAAAAATTAGTCCCTCGCACTTCCATTGCAATTATGCCTTTTACCCCAATGGTCTAATTTAAGGATGCTGCAGCCACTGCCGTAATCCATAATGAGGAATCTCACAACAGAATGAGGTTCATGAAAATGAGCAGATTATCCCAGTTGCGATTCTTCTTTAACAAACATATTAATTTATACTAATGAAAGATGTGCTAGAAATATATCTCTCTGCAAACTAGATTTATCCAAAGATAAAATGGGTTTTCAAGTGAGTGGCTGATTACCCCCATCACTGGAAATATGCAGGCAGCAGTTAATGGCTCATTTCTGAGAGAGTTTACGGAGTGAAATCAGGGTTAGAAGGGTTAGACTGAGGCAACTACAATCCACTCCATCTATAAAATTTTGTAATCTCTCATGCACGCTTGGGCAAAAGTGTGGTTGTAGTTTGAGCCATTAACTAGATAATGACATCTTGTAGAGATATAAGAATTGAGTCAATACCTTTTATCTCAAAGTCAAAGGGGAGAACCTAGGCGTGTGGGATGGTTTCCCTCCCACACACCTAGGAAGATTTTCCAGACCTTAGACACAGAAAAGTAGAAGATTGGAAACGGGCCACCACCTCTCCCAGCTGGCTTCCCTGGTCATCTTTCTGGGGGTGAAGAATCCAGAAGGAGTTTTTCCTTGTGTGATCAGACCTTCAGACCTGTGCTCCAGGTTTCTTTGTGACCATAGATCCTCAAGGCTCTGATTTCATTTCTGAAGATGCCTTCCAAGAGAATTCAGGGCCAACATCCCCAGACATGAACAAAATGGAACACAAGTTTTCCTGTCCCGCTTCCTTAGAAAGGAACCGTATTCTCAACCTGATCAAATCAAGCAGGAAACTTTTATTTCTTTGTATCATAAACCACATCATTAAAATATACCAAGACACACTATTGAGTGCCCAATAAAGAAGATGACTTTACCTGGAAAATAGCCAAGTCGTCATAGACTTAGCAGCCAATGAGACCTTCTGCTGGAGGGTCAAACTCTTTGGCTTCCCTACTTAAAATCTGTAAAGTCCTGGCTGAGTTACTCAATTATTCTAATCCTCAATTAGGTGATAACAGGGATGTTATGGAAAGGATTCCGAAAGGCAGCGGTCCATTACAACTCCAAGATGCTGTGATGATGAGTTGTTGATGATGATGATGACGATAATGGTGAAGATGAAGACGAGAAGGAAGAGAGGGATCACGTACACTAAACATTATTATTGTTGTTTTAAAACTATCGTTTCCCAAATCCATATAGCCAAGTCAGTTTGAAATTAATCAGTCAGCCAACAAAGAGTAATTCAATCCGGTACAACCGGTTGTTAGAAGGAGTTCAGACATTTCTCCTTCGAATTAACTGTTTGGTGGCTAACGCGCTTGTTTTCAAGCTGGTGTCTGTGGGTCTCCGTGACTGTGCCCTTTTCGCAGGCAGTGCCCTTTGTAGTGATCAGTAACATGGGCTTCCTGTGATGTTCCCAGGAATGAGGACGGCTTTAGTGACTCTTCAGAGCATGTTCCTGGTTCCCCTCCATGTACCGAGCAGGCTGTCAGAACGTGGACCAAGGCCTCCCCACTGCAGGGTAGAAGGGGCATGTGGCCGCAGACATGGGTGTGCATCTCTGAGCAGCATGGTTCTTCTTCACGGGGCTCACCAGCTGCAGACCACGGCCCTCCCCCAGACCTTAGCCATGACCGTGAGCAGGCAGTTCAGTCCAAACCCCACGCCACACCCAGAAGCAGGCCAGAGAATGAAAATCGTGCAACTGTTGATTGTGACCACCACATGACAAGAGGTGGGACTGATTTTATTATTTCACTGACCTGAGCATAACCAGCTCCCAGTGTCGGGACAGGGAGCCCGGGGCATTATCAGAGCTCTGTTTATGGGCTCCCTTCATAAAGTAACTATAAAATTCAAGTCAGGGATGACAAAGTTCCAAAGCCAGGCTTAGCTTTCTGTTCCCCTCCCGCTAAAAATTATCTGTATGCTGTGCGATCTGTGGCAAGTTTCTAGATCTCTCTGGCATGAAGGTAAACAGAGATGCTTGGATTAGGCTAATTTTAAGGTCTTTTTCAGTTTTGAAAACCCTTTCCTCCTTCTGAATGGATTATTCCTCAGTTTAATAACTCCAAAATGATTCCGAAAGCTAGGCAGGACTAAGGCAAGTACACATTCAGTGCTGACCTTCCAGAAGCTTTTAAGGCTGCGTAATGAAGTTACTGCGTGGTCTGGGTAATCAAAACAAGTTCCCGCCATGCCCCGGGGCTGCCTTGAGCAGCCAGCAGAAGGCATCGGGCTTTTCGGTCCATCGGTCTTGGTTTCCCGTGTATGAAATGACAGGGTTGCCCGTGATGGAGATCTCTGAGGCTTCTTTCTGCTGGAAGAGTCCATGAATTTCTTTTTCAAGAGTTTTATGAAAAAGGAGGCAGAAGGACCCATTTCCCATGTCCCCAAACCAAACAAGAAAATCGAGCAAAGATCCTTCAGTGACTAAAGTTTACTCATGAAGAAAGTCAATGTGAACTTGGTTTGCTAAATATGTGGTGTGTGCTCTTCTGTGCTGTTAAAATAATGCTATTTCCGTGGGAGAAGACAGGGGTAGGCTCAGGCCCTCTTCCTGTGGAGCGACATGTAGTCACTTCCGGGCTCCCACTCAAAGGCGGGTGGCAGGGCTGGAGGCCACACTCTGTGAAGGGTTTCTTAAGATATGGGTTCCTATTAATTTTTTAAAATCTTTATTGGCTTTGTCTCCGCTCGCTGTTTCCTCCCAACCCCAAACACTGGTAAAGCTTAACTCTTCCAAATGCCCGACCCTGCCGGGAAGTAACCTATTCTCCTTCTTTTCTGATTACAGTATTCTCAGATGAGGGACGAAGTGTTCAAGTCAAACTTGGTCTGTGCGTTTATCGTTCTTCTGTTTATCACGGCAATACAGAGTTTGCTTCCTTCTTCAAGGTAAATACGAAGGGACAGAAGTACCAGGGGAAGTCCCTTTGCCAGCTGACGGCCCCTCACCGGGAGCCAGCCAGCTGACCTGTTCACGGGGTCAGAGCTTAAAATAACTGGATCCAGGGTCCATACCGAACTGTGCACTGGTATCAGTGTTTATTCTGCTGGTCTGACTCCACGGAATAATCCCATTATGCTGCCAAGGCAAGAGTCTTCTCCCATCTTAAAAAAAAAAACCCACAAGAACCAAAATCAAAATAGGTTTCATGTGGCCTTGCCCATGAATGCAGAAAGTGAGGACCACAGCCTCGATCCCCATTTACTGCTCCTTTGTTGTTTGTAGACACGGCATCATAGCTTCTGGGGACAGCAGAATCGGCACTTGAGTGACATAGCAAATACCTATACGTGGGTAGTCACAGTTCTAAACACTTTACGTACAATAACTCATGAAATCCTCATGGCAACCCTATGAGGTGGGTATGACTGTCCTCATTTTACAGAGGAGAGAACGGAGGCTCAGAGAATGCAGGGAGTTACACAGGGCCTGACCCAGAAAGTCTCGTTCCAGAGTCTGGGCTCCTAATGCTCTACTAGTCATCGTCGTCGTCGGCAGCCGTCCGTCTCGAGAGACGATGGTGTAGCTTCTTAAGAGTCTATCTGCACCGCCGAGAATGGCTGTGCAGTCCGACTCGGGAGTGACACGGTATCTGTCTCCTCCCGTGTTGAATCGACATCTTGCGATGACGCTGGAGTGTCCTCTCCAGTGAAGCTGAAGCTACAGAGCCGGGGCAGGGTGATATGGAGGGTCTGCTGTTGCCCATGCAGCAGACCCCCCCTCTCTTCGCAGCTGAAGGGTCCAAGGGAAAGACGGAGTCAATACAGCTTGGCTTCAGGTGCGCCGCAGGAGTTGCCGGTGTTGACTACAACGTCAAACCGCCTTAGGGACTCCGGCTCCGGATTTTCTGTCGGGGTTTACTCCCTTAGCCTTTCCCCTGAAGAGGTATGCCGCAAGGCAGCGGAGGTTTTTTGGAGTCAGAGTTTTCCTTCTCTGATGTACCCTGACTGGAAGATCGAACCAGCGACACTTAGCTCGCAGGCCGACGCTCAATCCACTGAGCCAAACCAGCTAGGGGAATGCTCTACCAGACACAGAAGTATATCGTTCGGGGCGCAGGTGCCAGAGCCGGCCTCTGGACCTAGCCCTGGGTGAGTCCACTGGCAGTGCTTGGTGCTCTCTCCCGCACTGTAAGGTAGCTTCTGCCTCTTTTCTTGGGGAATTTCCTTCTCCCCAAACTTACCATGAACTTTTCTCTTTCGTGTGGTTAAAAATAACGTCAACAAATATTGGTTAAATGTCTGATACAGGCAAAGCAACATGCTGGGCCCTGAGAATGGTATCGTTTTTCAAGAGGAGGTCCGCATCCTCTAAGATATCGCTCAGTGGGAGAGAGAGAGATCCGTAATAGCTCCCCATTACTGATCCCTCTCCTCAGGCCAGGAAAGGACCCTGCCTTTTGTGTGGTTGTCTCAGTAAAGCCTCAGACATAACTCGCGAGGGAGGCAGCATTCTAATTCCCATTTTGTAGGTGAGGATTTATTCAAGGTCATGTGTCTACGTGATGGCTGAACTGGGAATCAGATGCAGAGACAGAGTTCTGTGCCTTATAACTATGTAGCTGCTCTGTCCCCAAATCAGTGATTCATTTTGACTGGGTGGTTTACGGCCAAGTTTGCAGGAAAGGTGATGTCTTGAGCTGAGTACCAGAGAGAGACAATGAGTGGAAGAGTAATCCTAGTTTAGAAAACAGCGCTGACGAAGGAACAGAGATGGGAAAGACCTTGTGTGTGCGGAACAGTGAGTCAGTGGTTGAGTTTAGGGTAAAGGATCTGCACCAGCAGCTGGGGGGCACCTTGGCTGAGGAAGGAGTGGACCAGCAGAAGTTCAACATCCACCGTGCAACTTTAAGGAACTTAGAGTTGACCCTGGGAGCAGGAAGGAGGCCTAGAAGAGTTTTGAGCAGGGTAATAGCATGATTCTGTGAAAGAAAGATGCTCAAGTTAACTAACGCTTGGGGCACAGCAATGCTGGGCCTTTTCTAGGTCAGCAGGGTTATGGGAAGGAGCGAGCATTCCGGGGAGACCGTGGCCGCGGTGGTGTGCGTCTGGGTCTCCCCAAGTGCCCACGTATCTGAGCAGTTAGCTAGCAAAACCAAAAAGCTCATGGACTGTATTTAGAATAAAAGCAGGTGGTGTGATGGCCCCACAAATTCCAAATGGAAGTGGGTAGCAAGTCTCCCAATAGCCCCAAGATTGGTGTGATATCCAGTGTCTGCGTGGGAGGAATCACAAAGAAGCCAGTAGGCGTCCGTCATAGCTGGAAACAAAGGAGCCCCATTATAGCCCGTAGATGGTCACTGGGAGGTGCCATGGGAGAAACTGGAAAAGCACCAGGAGTGGGAGGGTGTCGCCCAACCCAGCATCAAGTGAGTGCCAAGGTCCACAGTGAGGCCTGAAGAGGGAAACCGTCACAACACTGTGACCTGCTGACACTGACCGGCGCCCTCTCCCTCCCAGGGCAGGACCCCGGCAGGAGCTGTGGGAGTGGAGTCCAGATTCCTCACAGTGAGGACAACAGAGAAGAGGAAAAGAGAAAGTCCAGGAAGAAGTGGGGAGGGACTCTAGCCATCATGTTTTGGGCACAACATGCAACTGGAAAAAAGGACTGCATGAAGTTAAAACATAAACTCTCCTGCATCCCACTTCTTTCAAATAGTTCAGCAAAGTTAATTTAACACAAAAATTTGCAACAAAATGTACTGCTGACAATCTCATAGTAAATTATTACTACAAAAAAAGAGTAAAAACTTGATTTATAGCCTTATAATCAATGAAAGCACTCAAAAAGATAGGCCTACATCATATGTCAAAAATTTAAGTGTCGGCCTGCGAACCAAGTGTCGCTGGTTCGATTCCCAGTCAGGGCACATGACTAGGTTGCATGTCAGGTCCCCAGTTGGGGGTGCGTGAGAGGCAACCACACAGTGATGTTTCTCTCCCTCTCTTTCTCCTTTCCCCTCTCTCTAAAAACAGATAAATAAAATAAAAAATAAAGTAAAGTAACCTTGTTAAAAAATAAATTTAAAGTTGTTTATATTAAAAAAAATTTAGCCTATTTTGAAAGGAGCTAAGCACTTAATGTGATTCAAGACATGAAATAATAATGTAAATCAGAACTAGGAAAACTTAAACATTTGGTAAGAGAGGTCAGGAAGGAAATAAAAATAAAAGAAAGATGCATTTCAGAAGTAAAGACTTAAAAAGAGGAAACTTAGAACACATAAACACAGCAATAACACCTTTCAAGAGAGAGAAGATGGACAGGAAGAATATTTTTAAAATCAAAAAGAAATCGGAGAAACTTTCACAGCAAGAAAAAGCCTAAGGAGACCTGACGCTAAATGGAAGGTGGTATTCAACTGGAAACATAAATATGGAAAGTTCTAGAGAGAACGTACAACCCAGTACACACAAGCATAAAACTAGGGGCCAGATTGTGGTCTTGAGGTGACATATCTCTGTTTTTATTTTTTTAATGTTTGAGAAATGTGTGATTCTAGGGCTGGGATGGGATACAAGATAAGCCCGGAACATCCTGTCCCGCCAGAAAGCAAGGAAGCTAGCAAGCGTATTAGTCATGTCCAAAGGACTCAGAAGCCACACTGAGGAAGCTCCCACTGTCCAAAGATGGAATAATTTGATCTTCAGTATGGATAATTGTTAAAACACTTGACCAAAACCCAGCAAATACTTTTAACTTTGGGAGTTTCCGGGTGGATGATAGGGAACTAATTGGTTACCTTGGAAACAACTAAAAAAGGGAAAGAAACAAATATTTTTTGTCTTCCCTGCAGGAACTATGTCATAAGATGACCAGATAGTAGCTGAATGGAGAAATCATAAAATTATTCAAGCTATAAATTTAAAAGATATCATGGGATTAAAATATTAGTTTCCAACTCTCAAGGACTTAATGGCTCCAGGAAGTGAGCAGGAGAGGATGTATATCAGCACAAGGAGGAGAGTCAGCCATCTCTCCTGGTGGAAGAACTCCACAGGTTCCTGGTCTTCTCACGGGATCAGACCTAAGTCTGGTCAGGCCTCGAATCCAGTTCCCAGTTTGCAGGGACTCCTGAAGGACCACAGAGGTGCAACGAGTGTGCGAAAGTAAAATCCAGATGGTGGGAAATGCTACAGGTCAAAAGGCACACAATCTTCAACAGATAGATTATAAAGAAAATCAAGAGATAAAGAGAGAACCTGTAGATACTTTTAAAGACTTAAAAAACAAATCAAATATAACAAAAATGAGCAAAATTATAGTGTCTAAATTATAGCATCTACAAACAGATGATAAAACTGTAAAGACATGGAAAGTGATTAATTGGGGATAGGAGAGAGGTTTGGGACTGGGACTGGGACACAGGTGGGCCGTTGAAATGCCCTACAAAGTTCTATTTCAGGAACGGAGTGGTTGTTACAAACACAGACATCATATAATTAATAATAACTAATTAAACTATACTTTTGTGTGATATTCTGAATTTTCTCTTTATTTTACAATTTAAAAAAAGTTTTTAGTAAGAGAGAGAGAGAGACGAGGAAGACGTGTGTCCCTCTGCCGTATGTGGGCTGAGAAACAGCCACTGAATGCTTACTGGGAGCCACACCTGTTCTACATGCTGGGAACACATCACTAAAAGAAAAGGCCCCCAAAAAACGCACCGCAGAACAATAACACCAACAAATCCTACCCTCCCTGACCTTACAATCTAGTGGAAGGAGACAAAAAATAGTTTAAATACCTACATATGTCTAATTTTATATGCTATAGGGTATATGTAGCTACTTATAAGCTATGAAGGTCATGCAGATACATATGTGGATATGTCCATGTTATACAGGTAGCTATGTAAACACTATGTATGTAGTTATCTCTGTGCTCTGCATGTAGATATGTACATGCTGTGTGCAAAGGTTTGTATATGCTATGCCAACGAACAAATGAAGACAGGGTACCAGGGAGTGCCATAAGGGAGTGGGTTTCCTGACTACCCAAGAGCCCTGGCGGGGGACTAGGGTGATTGAAAAGGGATGGTCTCAGGGTGGTGAGCTGTAAGTGTTGGTGGGTTTTAGCTAGATTCACCCAAACTGCCTGGAGTCTCCTCTTCAACCCTGCCAGTGGGGACATGGGAGCCGAAAAGGATGTGACTGTCTCGGATGCACCCTCTCTGGACTCCTGGGAGGTGCTGACACTCCCAACAAGCTTCCTCTGAGCACCTACTATGGGCCCGTCTTTGCTGGGCAAGGAGACATCCAGCCACGGCTCCTGCCACTAGAGAGCTTACATTCTGGTGGGGGAACAGTTAACTGAAAAACGCTATTGTAGCATAATGACTTCTGGTAGGGAGAGTGTAAGGTGGGGTGGGACATTTGGGAGGGAGGCGAGGCAGAGGGATCAGGGCAGGAGCCCCAGAGGAGGTGGCCCTGACATCAGAGCTGCTTTCTGAGGGTGCCTTCCAGGTCATGGGAGAGGACAGAGAAGGAGGGGAGCGGGGAGGACTGGGAACGGAGCGTTCCGGAGGACAGTGGTTTGCACGTCTTGAGGAACTGTGACTGGCTAGAAGAGAAGATGGTATTGAAACATTTAACCAAAGAAGCGATGTGATCAGGTCTGTGCTTAGAAGGATCACACTGGATATGGAAAATGGACAAGAGGGGGTGAGACGTACGTTTAGGAAGACCGATTAGGAGGCGATCGCAAACCTGCAGGCAAGAAAGAACAAGGACAAGAGAGTGGCAGTGCTGTGGGTCCAAGAGGAAGAGTCTGCCGGATATTTAGGAGAGAGAGCTGGCAGCCCCAGGACTGGCTGGCTGTGGGGGGTGAGAGAGGGAGAGGAGCTCAGCGTGCGGGGAGAGTCTAGATTTGGCCTTGGGACCAGAGGGGCCACCGTGCCCGTGGGAAGGGAGCCTGGCATTCCCCCGCTGGCCTGGGCAGGTTTCCTTCCCCAGTGGCATGACGCCAGCCTTGCTGCCAGACTTCTAGTTTCGCGGGGAACAGACCTGGACCCTCGCCCAGCAGCTGGCCAGATGGAGTCTCTGACTCTGGGGTGTCCGCTGAAGCCTGTAACTGAAATACCAGCCAGCGCCCCAACCTCACTGGCTCAGTGAAGAGAAAAACCTGACAATGAAGAAAGTTCAAAGCTGAGCTCTGACCAGACAGGCCACATGTTGTGGGAATGGCGTGGCCCATCTGCCCCAAACACAGCACAGCCTCCTTTGGTGTGGACTTGTATCGTCTCCAACTCATTTCGCTTCTGACTGAGCCTCGGCGACGGAACAGATGGTGGGCGCCTTTCACGCGTCTCTCTTCTGTCGCGGACCTGACAGCGGGTGAGCCGCTCTGCGCACACGGCCACGGCTAACTCCCGGCCCCCGACGAAAAAGTAATGGGCCCTGGCAAAGGGAGACGGTGCTGGCTGGGCTCCTTCCTTTCACTTCTACACGCACGCAGATGTTCCCCTCCCAGAGGGTAAACTGAGGAAAGACTAGAAGATGCCTTCTGTGGTCACAACAATATTTCTAAGCCTGCATCAATGGTGAAGAGAGAGATGGGGACACAGGGAGGGAGGGAGAGAGAGGCAAGAAGGGAAGGAGAAAGGGAGAGGGGAACTGAGCAAGAGCAGGGAAAAGAAAAGGAAGGAAGGAAGGAAGGAATGGAGGGAGGGAGGGAGGGAAAGAGGGAGGGTAGGACAGAGGAGGAGGAAAAAAGAAAGAAAGAAAGGAAAAGGCACTGGATCTCATTTTATGTGCATCTTACTAGTGGTATGTATGTACTCTGGAGCCTCAGTTTCCTCATCTATAAAATGGGAATAACAGCGCCAGCTTCCCAGGTGGACGTCAGCATTAAGCGAGCCATCCCCATTTTGATAAAATCTGGTTCCAATCCCTTTTCTGAGCCACAGCCTTTTTTGTCTGTTGAAGTGGCTAAGGATGCCTTCCTCTCAGGGTTGCTAATAGGATGAATGCCCTCTTGGCCTCCCGGGCCCTGCAGATACTGAAGGGTGGGACAAGCATCACCATCCAAGTGGTCTGAGTCTCTGTTTCCTGTGGCACCACAAGCTCCTATTGGACGTTTGCTCATCCCCACCGCTCCCTGCCTCCCAGCAAACACCCAGCCCTGATACTAACCCAGACCCCGTTTCAAGACAGACCGCAGAGAGTAATTAGAACTTAATGTCTAGAAAGCACTTGGGGAGAGCTGTTGGCAAATCCCTCGTCGTTCTTTTTCAGACTTGATTTCAGAAATGAAAGGTTGCCTTGCCTCCTGTGTACCCCAACAATGCAAAGCCAGTGCAGAACCCCTGGACGCCTGAGGAGCTCTATAATTAGATAAAAACAACCATCTGATGCTATAATGTCTGTGTGCAGAACTAAATGGATGCTGAGGAGCTGCAGCAGAGATTTCCTGAGGACTTTTATATGCCGTGCCGGTGCCTTGCTTAGAAAGCCTGTCTTGTAATTAATCCTCTTCCCATAGGTCTTGAAAACACCTTCAGGTTCCTAAATTTCTCCACGAATAGAGAAAGAGAGCAGCAGTTCTTTGAGTTCTTATTATGTGCTAAACATTTCACTGCTATATTACTTTAACGTCTGAACCTCCCTTTAAGAGATGAGCATTAAAAAAAACTGATACTCAGAAAAGTAAGGTACCTCGCCCAAGGCTTTGCCCTTGCCATGGGACTGCACGCCTGCCTTTCACCTCCTGTCTTAGCTGGTTCAGGCTGCTGTTACTACAAAAAGAAAAGAAAAGAAATACTATCGACTGGGTAGCTTATAAACACTAGAAATTGATTTCTCAAAGATCTGGAGGCTGGAAGTCCAAGATCAAGGTGCTGGCCGATTCAGTGTTTGACGAGGTCTCTCTTCCTGGTTCACACACGGCTGTCTGCACCTTCCTCACATGCAGAAGGGATGAGGAAGCTCTCTGGGGTCCCTCACAAGGGCACTAACCCCATTCAGGAGGGCTCCACCCTCATGATCTAATCACCTCTCAAAAGCCTGGGATTCAACATGCAAATTTGGGGGGACACAAACATTCAGTCCATAGCACCTCCCTTTCCTTTTTTGCAGCAAACCCAGAAGGAAGTGCTGATCACATAAAACTATGTTAAGGGCTCATTCAGGTGGTTCCCTATGCAAATCTTCCCCCACAGCCCTCCTGTAGACCCTGACACCACACCAAAGGTATACACAAAAGCAGAATAGCTAAGCAGGCAACAAAACATCCATTTTATAAAGTTCCAAGAAAATCGTTGCTTTGCTTAAGCAAAACTATGGTAAAAGCTGGAATACGGAATGCGTTCAAGATCAGCAGAGCACGTGGTGTTTACTCTGAATCTTGGGTCTCTGCCTGCCTCCCCACTCTGCCCTCCAACACCAGGGTGGGGTCTCACTGCTGTGATGACGAGGAAGGTCAATACGAGGCCCCACCCCCTCCCCCCAGTACCAAAGAATGAGGGAGGCCTGGGCAGGTGCAATGGGGACTTCCTGGGGACACCTGTGCTTCCTTGTTTGGGAAGAGATGGGCAGGCTCCTTCCCATGGGGAAGATCAAGGCTGCAGCTTCCCGGCTGTCCCAATGGGTGTAGGAGGAGGAGAGGACAAGCATCTGAATTTCGCATAAACACTGACATTTAACAGTGACCTTGTCCTTTGTGAAGAATGAGGGGGCAGCAAAGGGGTAGACAGAGGGGCTGCGAGGATGGGTAGGAATTCTCCTCCTCGTGAAGGCCGGTGAGGGGAGGAACAGTCTCCTCCCCCTGCAAGGAGCTAAGTCAGTGAGTGTTTATTGAGCAATTTCTGTGTTCTCAGCCCTTTGCCAGGTGTCATGGAGGAATCCAGAGAACAGAGGAGCCTTGGAGGATGAGCAGGACCCTCCGCCAGGAGAGTGGGGGGCACCGGCATGGTGGGAGAAAGCAGAGGCAGACAGAGATGAGAGAGAAGGGAGAAAAGGCAGCAGGGAGAGCCAAGGGCAGCCAATCAAGGTCCTACGTAGGCTTCATCCGGGGGGCAGTGGTGGCCACAGAGCCAGGCAGCTTTCCAGTGGGCCTTCTGCCAAAGCTTATAACAGAGCATTTGTATTCTCCACGGCTGCCTCACATCGCAGGGACACAGCAGCCTGGGAATTGGCCCCTCGTCTCGCGGGGCAGCCGGGAAGGGCAAAGGGCATGTGACGCGACCTCCCCACCCCCACTCCCTGCCCCACCACAGCCAGCGTTTTGAGATAAAAGTCCAGTGTTGCGTAGCCTTGGCAGCCATTGGCCTAGTGAGGAAGATGAATGATAAAAAAAGTGAACAAGCTGGACAGGAGCAACACATCGAGCCAATATTCAATGTCCACTGCAAGGTTCCTCGGTTGGGAACAGCTGCCATAAGAAGTGGCTCCTGCAATAGGTCTTCTCCTCAACAAACAGGGATTTAGGGGAGTTACGGGAACCTAGAGGGAGGGGAAGGCCATCGTAGGCGCGATGGATGGCATGGCCAGTGCGTGGGGAATCGGACAGTCAGAGCCCATGACCCGGCGTTCTCTGTCCCCTGCAGGGTGATGCCGATGGCCATCCAGTTTTCCGTCCTGATCATGCTGCACTCCACCCTGGTCCTCATCACCACGGCAGAGGATTACAAGTGTCTGCCCCTCGTCCTCCGAAAAACCTGCTGTTGGATCAATGAAACCTACCTGGCCCGGAATGTCATCATCTTCACCTCCATCCTGATTAACTTCCTGGGGGCCATCCTGAATATCGTAAGCATGCCCATCGCAGCCACCCTCTGCTTCCCATGGTGCTCTCAGGGGTCCAGAGTTTACAGAGTCGCAGCTGCTTGCACTGCCGTCCTCGGTCCCCGCTATCTTTGCGTGCCTGGTCCGGCCCCAAGCTTAGGGACAGAGCACGAAGATGTGGCTACTGTCAGAACGGTGCATTTTACCGGGAGCAAGTTGTCTTTTGCCCAGTGGGAGAGCTTATTTGCTGCAAAGGAGCTCTAAACTCCCTTAAGTCTCTGTCGCATCACTGGCTAACCACCTGCAGTGGGAAAAAAGTTAGCACTTACTAAGTACTCACCTGCTGTGTGCCATGCACTGAAGGGGGAGCTGTACGCGTTTTTCCTATTTAATCCTCACAGAAATCCCGTGAGGTAAGTCTCATTATCCCCACTTTATGGCTGAGGAAACTGAGGCTCAGAGACATGAAATAACTTGTTAAAGGTCTGTCTGACTCCATGACTCATGCTCACTCTCATCTGCTAAATTGTATCTCTGGGAATGGGAGTGCGGGGATGCAAACAACTAGCTGTCATTTATTGAGCATCTACTGTGGGCTACAGGTAGGTATTCCTGTGCCCATGGAATGGGTGAGGAAACTGCATTTCAGGATTATTGAGTATCTTGCCTATGACTTTCTAAAAGTTCCTACTGGATGTGAAACATTGAATGCCAATGAATCTCCAACTGCCATTTGTATCATTGTTTTTAATTTGGTCATCCATGTTTTAACGATTTCTCTAGAATGGTAATCTGGTAGCTGTAGGCGTTTTCTGTGCATATACCAATAGTCGGTGTTGTCCCTGACTTGGGAACCTAGTGCAGTTTAGGAGTGGTTTATCGGATTCCAGGTTTTGAACTTGGCACATTGAGAGAAGCTAGTTGAGGTGTTATCTGGTGACTGAAACCATTACCATGCCCCTGGGGTCTGAAGAAGGGTCTCTAAGTGTTCAGCAACCCAGTGCGTGCACTCCCACAATTGTCAGGCTTGCTTTGCAGGCTTGTACTACTTAAAATTGATGGTACAAATTGGCCCAGTAATTACTTAGAGTCTACGTTGCTCAAGTTCTATAGTCTGCCTTGAAGTGAAGGACTCTATGGGGCAAGAAAAAGGGAAATTGTAGTCTAATTAAATTCATCATCACATGAATATTTTAGTGATTATGGCGCTTGAACGTGGAAGTGTATAGGATCATTGATCGCAGTGTTCAGAGTTGTAGCCAGGATCGTATCTTGATGAGTCAGGTATTTCTCGGGTGCAGAATTTGTCAATAAGCTGAATGGCTCTAGGTCAGGGTTACCTCTGGGGCCAGCCATGCCATAGCAGTGTGGGAGGAGGTCCAGAGGTGTTGGAGTCAGATAGACCTGAGTTCAAATCTCAGCTCCACCACTTCTCAGCTCGGTGGCCCTGGACAAGTTACTTCTGAGTTTCATATTTTTCAGTTGTAAAATGGGGATAAAAATAATGGCAACATCACAAGGTGATTGTGAAGTGTTGTTTGGTTTGGTTTTGGTTTTTTTTTTGTTATGAAGTGTCTGGCACAGAGGAGGCATCCAGCCAATGGTAGCTGTTCTTTTCTGAGAGCCACGAACGTCTCCCGCAGCAATTTGGAGTTGCCCCCCACCCTCAGGTCCCTCAGACCCTGCCAGCTGATGAGGCAGACACAGGCTGTGAGCACGCCCAGGCCTTCCCTCCTGCCATTTGTCTGCTCTCTCTTCTGAGCTCCTACGCCCACGCCGGGGACCCTCCATGCTGGGCCAGACCCGCCGGCTCCCCTGGTTTCTCACCGGCTCCCCTGCACTTGTTCTGAGCCAGGACTTCCTTTAAAGGGAGAGAGGAGATCCCAGCTGGCACTACCCTTCCGAAGCGAACCCCTCGGTGCCCGGTCTGCCGCCGGCTGTTGCCGAAGCCCAGCGCTGAGGGGGGCGCACGACTCCGTTCCCAGCACTCACACTGACTTTGTTGTTCCTGTGTTTTTTTGTTGTTCTTTTTTTTTTTTTTCCAATCCACAGCTGTGGTGTGATTTTGACAAGTCGATACCCTTGAAGAACCTGACTTTCAATTCCTCAGCTGTGTTTACAGATATCTGCTCCTACCCAGAGGTATTTATTCACAAGCCCCCCTGGGCAAGACTCGGGCCCAGGTCTCTCTACCAGCTGCAGACTGGAGGGCCTCAGAAAGCACTCAGGCCTGTTCCCTCCTTCCGCCTCTTCCTCCTCCTTTCTCCTTCCCTCTCTCTGCTGCTCCCCCTCTCCTGTGTCTTCTCTTTCCCCCTTTCTACTCCCTGTTCCCTCCTCTGCCGCTCTTTCCCGTTGCGGCCCTTTCCCCATTGCTCTCTCCCTTCTTCCTCCCCTCCACCCCTTTTCTTCTTTCCCTTTGTCTCCTCCTCCCCAGTTCATTCCTACCAACTCATCTTCAAGTCCTAAAGCAGAAAGTGCCCTTGTCGGGAAGAGAGGACAAAGGATAGAGTTACTGCTCTGGGGTGTTTGCTGCACGGGGAAAGGAGTGCTGGAAAGAGATAAAGAAGTAAAGATGGATAGTGGAAGGATGGCGAGATGGACAGAAAGGAGCAGAGAAGGTAGGAGAAAAAGGAGGGAGGGAGGAAGGAAGGAAGGAAGGAAGGAAGGAAGGAAGGAAGGAAGGAAGGAAGGAAGGAAGGAAGGAAGGAAAGAAGGAAGGAAGGAGGAAAGGAAAGAAGGAAGGAAGGAAGGAAGGAAGGAAGGAGGAAGGAAGGAAGGAGAGGCAGGAAAGAGGAAAGGAAAGAAGGAAGGAAGGAAGGAAGGAAGGAAGGAAGGAAGGAAGGAAGGAAGGAAGGAGGAAGGAAGGAAGGAGGGAAGGAAGGAGGAAGGAAGGAAGGAGAGGCAGGAAGGAGGAAAGGAAAGAAGGAAGGAAGGAAGGAAGGAAGGAAGGAAGGAGGAAGGAAGGAAAGAAGGAAGGAAGGAAGGAAGGAGAGGCAGAAGAGGAAGGAAGGAAAATAGGAGGAAAGGGAGGGAGAAACGAAGCTCAAGACTCACAAATGCTGAAAAAACTAAACTTAAGCCAAAGAGGCAGAGGACGTGCGTGGAGCACTACAGGGTCAGGACATGTCCCAGCAGAACACCCACCCACTGTCATAACGTAAGTCTGACCTTTGCTCTTGGTGAAAGAGGCACTGGTCTGGCCCTGGCCTTAGTGTCAGCCTACAGGGGCAGGAAAAGGACAAGCCAACGCTCTCCTAGTCCTGGCCCAGACCTTTATACATCGGGATAGAAGTTCTGGGTCAGGACGGAGGGCAGCTGGGACGTCCCAGCAGACCCCAGCCAATGCCATAGCCCGAGGACGCTGGGTGGACTCTTGTTCTCTAAGACCCTCTCCAACACATGAGCGGAGGGCAGGTTCTTTGTTGTTTCACCTAGGCCCCAGGATTGGTCTAGAAATACCTAAAAAGGAGAGAAAGCCTCCCCCTCACCCTCAGGCATAGAGCACCTCTCTTCTTGATATGCATCAGGGCACCAAGTCCTCAAAATGTCTGGGGTAGAGCTGTGGCCATCTCCCCTTTACAGACAATGAACAAAGGCTTAGAAAGTGACTTCTTCAGTGCCACTCAGTGCCACTCCCGCGTGACTCCCATTCTTCCTCGCTCCTTTCCGTTCTTCCTTCTTTCCATCCTTCTCTTCCTACTGCAGTTTTCAAGACCTGGCACTGCAGTGCAAACCAGACCCGGCTTATTCTTGAGCCTAGGCTCAGTGCCTAGGGAGGAACTAGACTCTTCTTCAGGAAGTCCAGGGCTGCCTGGGACAGACCCCATGCTCTGGGACTTCCTCCTACCGAGTAATGAGTGAGCGCCGATTTTCTGGCCTCTGTGGGACACCAGCTCCCCAAGAACGTCTCAGTTTGGAGGGCCTGAGGAGAGACCCAAGCGGCAGTGAGCTAGCCAAGACCCAGAGAGTGAGAGCTGGATTTCTCTCCCCATTGAGCCCCTCCCCTTGCTAGCAGTGGAAATCTTGAATCAATTCTGACCCTCTCTGAACCTCAGCTTCCTCATCTGTAAAGGGGGAAAGAGAATATCAATACCTCCTTCTCATGGCTATTGTGGAGCTAAGAACTCTCACGTTCTCATGGTGACTACCTCGATGTGCTAGCAAATGTTGAGTTTGTCACATGATGTCTGACATGAAGTAGATGTTCACAAACTATTTAATGTGGGCCTCTACATCCTTCTAAATCAACACTGTATACCCTGGGCCCCACACCTGAACTCCCAAACTCAGGACGACAGCGCTCATGGACTTGCTAGGCCTATGAAAGTGGTGGGTAAGCTTTTTGGATCACGTAGTTTCTTCTCTGTGCCTCAGTTTCCTTATCCGTAAATGAAGGTGAAAATAGTAGCTTCCTCATGGGCAGCAGTTGTGAGGATTAAGTGAATTTATACCTGTAGAGTGTTTAGAGCAACACCTGGCACAAGGCACCTGCTCATTAAATGTCAGCTGTGATTTATGGATTATTTCTAGTGAACAACTTTTCAGCCTGCATTGCCAATATGTGTTTACTCTAAGTCACCTACCTGTACCAGTGTGCCAACCTATCGTGTGCATGAAGAAACATACTCAAAAAAGAGAATCTTAAAAAGCGAGATAAAAAATCAATGAATCAGGGTTTTACATTTTCCTCCTACAACCGAAGGATCATCTTGGTCAGGGGTCAGCAAATAATGCCCGTAGGTCACACTTTGCCAACTCCCTGTTTTATAAATAAAATTTTATTAGGGCACAGTCACACTCATTTCTTACCCATTTTCTGTGGCTACTTTTATGGTACAAGAGCAGAGCTGAGTAGGCACAACAGGGATGATGGGGCCCACTAAGCCAAGCTCATTTACCGTCTGGCTCTTCACAGTCTGCCAGCTACTCACACCCCTCCGATGGAGGAATCCCACTGTCTAAAAGATGGGGAGCTGGACTATTCCCATCACCAGCTACCATGACAACCCAGTTTGCCCCATCATTTGCCAGCCTGATCCTATGACTGTGGTTCCCTAAGGATTTGTCTAGCAGATGAGAAGGAATCAGACATGCAGACCTTCTAGAGGATTAATCTGCACATCCTTTCCCACCCTTCACAGGTCTGTGTCCCCAAGCCAGTCCCTGCATCTCTCTGAGCATTGGTTTCCTCATCTGAGTCCCTGACCTCTTTGCCTCACCCCATGAGAAATGACATTCGGTTCAAAGACATGTCATTAAACTGGAGGATGTGCTAGAAACATAAGAGGTTGTTATCCTATGTGGTGGAAAGTAGAATTGAGTTCTGAACTGGGGCTTGCCAATGACCCAAAGGAGAGTGAAGACACACGAACTGACAGTGAAGAAAGCTACATCCCAACTACAATTGGGGAAGAGCCTAGTGGAGGGAAGAGTCATAGGTTTGCAAAATGATTGCAAATCACACGCAGAAGCCCACCATGTCATTGTCTCAAACACCTGAATGTAGTTCCCAGGCGGTTTGAGAGGAAGACCTGCATTTTAGAATCAAGGTCCTTTACTATATGCTCTGGCACATTCGGATAAACAGTGAATTATATTTGCAAGAGCATTCAGAGCTGCCTATGGTTTTCAAGGGGCCCTGAGGGCCAGTTCTCCATGGAGGTGTAATTACCTGTCTTTGCATCCTGGTGCTTTCTCCCATTTCTTTCCCCTGTTTTCAGGTCTGACCCAACCTTCAAACCTCCCTTCTTCAAAACGCATTCTTTGGAGGACCCAATCCCTTCAGATTACTTCCTGCCATTTCACATACCCTACGGCATCATCTTAGTACTCACATTCCGCCCTTTCTATAATGTGTTTATTTAACTGGAATATTCTTCCCCGCCCTTCAAATTTATAAATTGTTTTAAGAACAAATGACATTATATAGACTTTCAAGATTACTCAAGGGGCAGAGCCCACAATGCATGTTTAGTAATCTTTCTTTAAAAAAAGAAAGAGAAAGAAAGAAAGAAAGAAAGAAAGAAAGAAAGAAAGAAAGAAAAGATGTATTTCTAATAAAGCCGCAGAGAAAGTATTTACCTTCCTACCCTAAACTACTAGAGGCAGATAAACCAAATGTATTCGTCAATCATTTTTGAAGACACTGGGCATCAGGCAATGAAGGACAGTGGCCCCAGGAGAGCAGGATGCCAATGGAGGGAGCCCTGTGATTGCCTGGGCTTTGCGGTGGCTGTAGGAGAACTTTCAGGCTGTGGCTTGGGTTGAGGGGTCCCAGGTGGAACCTAGTGGACTCCCTGATTAGAGAAGGCAGAGCTGAGAGTTTGGGGAGACCAGAGGCTGAAGTTTGCAGGACAGAGAGAAGAGGGTTGCACAGAGAGAAACCCAGGGATCTGCAGAGGTTTCCTAAGGGCAGGTGAGGACACCACCTGGTGCCCGGAGAAGAGGCATCTGGAAGGACTCATGCTGGTGCTCACACCATGCTGGAAAGTGTTTTTCCCCACCAGCCAGACTGAAAATCGTCATAATTCAGGGGGCACTGGGTAGGATAATCAGAAGGGCCTTGCTTCAGTAGTGTGCAGTAATTTCTCCTAGATTATATACTGCTCCTTGCTAGTGCAATGATGAGTTCAGTTTGGGACCTGTTGAGTTTGAGGATGGTTGAAACCTCCAACAGGAGATGCTCAGCAAACATCTATACGGGGGGCGGGGGGCTACTGGCATCCATGAAGGGGAGAGCAAACCCCCCCCCCACACACACACACATTCCCATCGAGTCTGACCACCTACGTTCTCTGATTCCAGTACTTCGTCTTCACGGGCGTGTTGGCCATGGTGACCTGTGCGGTTTTCCTCCGACTTAACTCCGTCCTGAAGCTGGCCGTGCTGCTGATCATGATCGCCATCTATGCCCTGCTCACTGAGACCATCTACGCGGGCCTCTTTCTGCGCTACGACAAGCTGAACCATAGTGGAAAGTAAGTGCCCACCACTGTGTGCTCAGAAAGCCCTCAACTTCCAGCGGGGAGCAGAGCCATTGGGAAAATGGTGGAATTGTAGAAACCTGGGGACTGAATGAATTTCTCACTCAGGCACTCTCTAGCTTACACGTCTAGGCAGACTCTCCAGTTTTCAGCTTTATCATTATATGAATTACAGATTAATTGATGAGTTAAACTCCGGACTGAATCACAGCTCAGGTCTCCTCTAAACCCAGTAATTCATGACTCCTTTACCTTTAACAGATCCAAGACTTGCAGAGTCTGATTATAACCTGGCTGTAGCAACATTAATAACCATAGACACTGTTCATTGAGCACCTACTATGATCCGAGCATTTCATTCTTTTTGAAATAATGGAATAACATAAGAAAAGTAATACTGTCTCAGCCTGGACTCCTTAGAGAACAGAGCCTGAGGCGAGCCTGAAGCCCTAATGCAGGGGCAGCCAAAGCGAGGGAAGGGGAAGTGAGGAAGGAAATGGCGGGCGGCGAATACAAGCTGCTGCCACACTGTGCTGGTCAGGTGCACTGTGGAGAGATTCGCCGGGCGCCTCGGCAGAGCCATTCCTGCGGCCAGCTGAAACGCCTCTGCGTAGGCGGGGAGCTGGGGAAGAGGGTCTCCAGCAGAGCAGGGAAGAGAAATGGGCTGCCTCCTCCTCTGTCCCTTCTCTCATGAGTCACAGTTCATCCTCTGGATGAAGCTTCTGGTGACATCACTGAGCCCCTTCCACAGCCCCTGGGGGAACCCCGCGCCTGGCCTCAGGCAGAGGAAGCGCATGGGGTGCTCACAGGCTCTGATACGCATGGTAGGTGATCAATACTTTCCCCTCTCCGCTTCCTAGGCGAGAAGTTGAGTTCTGAATTCTATGTTGAGGTCTTCAGGAAAAGCGTGCAGTAAAATTGCTAAGTAGGGTTGTGAAAGTAGCCGTCATCCCAGCCTCACTGCTGCTGCTTCCTGAATCAAGGTCGGTTAGTGGCCCACCTCTTACTGACCCACACTTGGCTGTTAACAGACGTGAATGGATAAGGCACGGCACAGCTCATCCGGCCCTTCCTCTCAGCTGCATTAGGCCTCCACGGGCTGATGGTCACTGTGCATCCGCTTAGTGGCCACAGGCTGCTCTTGCTGTCGGGACTTTCACCACCATTTTAGGAGCTCACTTTGGTCCAGGAGCATTTCCACTGGTTGTTCCTGGGGTCAAGCACTTGGGAAAAGACAGAGGACCTTGCGCAGGGCAGCCTGGCTGCACCTCCATGGGTATGGTCCCAAATGTTTTAGACTGGCATCTCCCTGTCCACTCATGAAGAGATAACAACAACCCCCTGGCTCGGTGCATGGCCCTGAGTCTGAACCAGGTGACGCACTCGCACCCCCAATGTCTCCTAAGTCCCTAGAGATTCCCCTTCCTCAGCATCCCTTACAGGGAAGGACTATGTCATGACATTTCTGAGTCCAAGTGTAGGAGTTAAACCACCACCTGGGTTCAAATCTCAGCTCTGCCTTCCTCCTGCTGTGTGACCTTGAGTAAATTAATTTAAAGTGACATGACCTCTCTAAGCCCTGCTTTACTCATCCGTATGGTGGGGATAATAATCCTATATTGTTAGAATATAAGAGATCAAATGTGATTGGACAAACTTAACACAAGGCCTGGCAGAGAGTAAGCACTTGATCAATACCAACGATTATTACTGGACACGCCCCCTTCGTACCACAAATGCTGCTGTTCCAAAAAGACCCTATTCTCACCTCTGGGCTGCCCTCCCTGAACTGGGCCCCCAGCCTCCACTGTCAATCCACTCTTCTCAAAGCCATCTGGTCAACTGATTATCCTTTCCTGAAACCCTAAGGGCATCCCTATTGCCTTGAAGAAGTTAAAAGTTCAACCTGCTTATCAGGGACTTCAGAGCTCACACTAGTCTGACCCCCACGGACTCCACCAGTCTTATCATCATTTATAACCTGTATTCTAGCCATGGGAGACCATGTGCTGTTTCCCAGATGAGCTTCTGCACATACTCCCCCCTGCCTGATAGGTCCATCTCCCGATGTTCAACTCATCATTCTCAAGGTCCAACCCAAAGACAATCTCCTCAGTGAAGCCCTCTTTGATTGTTCCTGATTCTCTAATGCATGCATATTATTTTTTTATCATTGCACTCATCGCCTCCTGTTGTAAATATTAATTTTAATATCTTTCTCTTTCATTGGAATAAGAGCTTTTGAGGACCAGAAAACCACTGCTCATGTTTATATTTTTGGCACTTAATATAGCATATCTGGCAATTAAGTGTTTGTTGAATGAAATATAAAATGAATGAGGGACTGAAAGAAATATTAGCTCATTGGGGATGATATTTCACCATCATTCCTAGGAAGAGCCCCTGGCTGGTTTGGCTCAGTGGATTGAGCGTCAGCCTGCGAGCTAAGTGTCGCTGGTTCGATCTTCCAGTCAGGGCACATCAGAGAAGGAAAACTCTGACTCCAAAAAACCTCCGCTGCCTTGCGGCACACCTCTTCAGGGGAAAGGCTAAGGGAGTAAACCCCGACAGAAAATCCGGAGCGGAGTCCCTAAGGCGGTTTGACGTTGTAGTCAACACCGGCAACTCCTGCGGCGCACCTGAAGCCAAGCTGTATTGACTCCGTCTTTCCCTTGGACCCTTCAGCTGCGAAGAGAGGGGGGGTCTGCTGCATGGGCAACAGCAGACCCTCCATATCACCCTGCCCAGGCTCTGTAGCTTCAGCTTCACTGGAGAGGACACTCCAGCGTCATCGCAAGATGTCGATTCAACACGGGAGGAGACAGATACCGTGTCACTCCCGAGTCGGACTGCACAGCCATTCTCGGCGGTGCAGATAGACTCTTAAGAAGCTACACCATCGTCTCTCGAGACGGACGGCTGCCGACGATTCCTAGGAAGATAAGTGCCATCTGACTACAACCCCTGCGATTTTTGCTCACCTTTGCCCATATGTTCCCCATCCGAAAAGCACAATTTGCTTTTGGACTCATGTGTCATATCATTGTTATGGGCTCTGCTAAGCCCTACAGATTCGAAGACAAATAAGACATTGTTTCCACCTTCGAGGAGCTTTGAGGCAAGCAACTAAGTGCACGTAGGAGAATATGTTAGCTACTGAAAAATGATCGTCGCGATCTGGGCAGATAGCCACCCTTCGCCGTTCATGAGACCTGTGAACTGGAACGTATCATTCAACAGCAGGGTCTGTTTCTTCTTCACTCTCATAGGGTTAATAGTATCTTAATTGTTGATGCGGTCATTCAAGCAGGCAATGTATGTAAAGTGTTGCTGGAAGCATGGCATCGAATCAGCCCTTAGCAGATGCAGTCATGAGCATGGCCACAGAATAAAAGATAAATTCAAATGGGCTGGTTCATCTCGGGTTTCTTGGGGGAGGCAGAGGGGGAACTAAGAGCTAAGCTAAGAATTTGGCATCAGATGCACAATGGCTAAAGGGCTGAATCTGTTGCCTGAGAGGTGACTTCTCATCCCGGCTCTGACACAACTCAGCGGTGTGACCTTGAGCAAGTGACTTCTCCTCTCTGGGCCTAGCATTCTCTCTGTAAAACTAAAGACGTGCAAGGAATCGCATATTGTGTATGGTTCATTTAATACAGACTAGAATAGATCCATTAAATTCACATCGTAAAGTATATAATTGCATGACATTATTACAGTATGAATCATATAATCCTAAATTTGTAAACATGAACACACTTTTGCAAAAAGGAAAAGGAAATGACATTTAATTGACCCCAAAATAGTAATCATTGTTTTCTCTGGGTGGTAGGATTACTGACAATTTTTGTTTTTTATTTGTGAATGTTTATTAGCTTCCTAACTCACTGTAATTATCATAAATATGTCTATAATGAGTTACACTCAAATTAAATACTACTGTAATTTTTATGAGACATCCAATAAGAGGATCTCTAAAGATTGTTATAGTCCTAAAAGTTACATTATCCTACATATGTTTTCAATTAATTATGTTCTTTTCTATTAATGTAGGGAGAGGGTAGTATTAGTCCAATTATTTTATTAATACAAATAAATTAATTCAAAATTGCCTTGGTTTTTAGTCCCTGCCAGCCAATATCAGGCAAATTATTATAGCTTGTGAAGATTTCAGCCATTTGACTCTTTGGGAGTTCTTTAAGTAATCATAGAAGGCACTAAAGTTCCTTGTAAATTCAAATCACATTTTTTTCTGGATGTCCCTTGACCTGGCTGACTTACTGTGTATGTTCTACCGTCTCTACTCAGGCCATAGTTTTTCCATCTGAAACGTATCAGAAAGACTCACAGACCATCCAGGATTTTTGTTTACTTTCTTCTCAATTTGACCTAGTCATCTCTCTCTTTTTTTGCTCAGCTGCTGCTTTCAGAATGATTCAAGAGGTATTTACGTTTTCTCTTGAAAGTATGTGAGTGATAAATTGCCAAGCTTTAAAAAAGTCCATTGCATCACAAAGAAAAGGAAATTAGAAGTGCCAGTCAGAGCAGGAATTTGGGCCACATTCAGCAGGAACTAAACAAATGGCATTTCTTATTCAAACTAAGCCATGTGAACCAGTGTTTTGATTTGTTTTGTTTTGTTTTGTTCCAAAAGCACCACCACCAGGAACAAGATTATGACCTGGGAGCTTCATGGGGTGGAGAGAGGGAGATTTAGGCCATGAGCCCTACCGAGCACATTACCAAGATGTGCTCATTCAATCCTCCGGTTATGGTGGTAAGTGCTATTAGAGCCTTTCGCAATGGGCAATGCACTGAAGCTCAGAGATACAGAGATATGGAGTGGCTTGTTCAAGGTCAAACACCTGGCCAGTGACAGAGCTGAGACTGGAACCTGGGTCTGCGTGAGTACAAAGCTCATGTCTTTATAATCATTATTTCAGTAGTCCCCAAACCTTAGGGCCAGAGAATTAAGTGACATGGAGAAAAGGGCGGTGCTAAAATATGCCTATTAACCCCCCAAATGAGCATCGTCATGACTGTGAGTGTGTGAATGAATGAATGAATGAATGAATCCTAGTCCTAAAACACTGGACGACAATATGGGGCTCACAAATCCAACCCTCTGCATTTCAGCACCGGCAGTCGTGGACAGGTCCAGTAGAGCTGAGCACTTTCCCCTGCTGCCTGTGACCTCGAACTTGACATATGACATTTACTTTTATCATCCCTTCTTAGAGGCTGGTCAACCACTAGCTCAGCAAGATATACGTCCTGTTCCTATAGAGCCCATCCCATCTTTACCTCCCAAGACTGACCATCCTTTTAAGACTACGCTTTTGACTCTTCCAGCCCAGGCTACATTCTCTTCCTATGCAGTCCTATGGCAACAAGGATGTATGCCTACTGTGGAATGTATCATGGTACTGAATTATCTGTCTCTTTGACTCTCTTTTTTTTAGTGGACTCTTCTTAGGGAAAAGACAGTCTTCATGCCTGTATCCCAGCATGTTTCTGGCACACAGTAAATACTCAATAACTATGTGCTTTTCTGGGGCTATAGAAAAGACACACAACAATGAGTATCATCTATTAATAACACCTGATCTCCAAGGGAAGATTTCCAAGGGAAAGCAGATGGAACTGGAAATTGATCAATCTGAATACCTCCCCAAGAGAAAGCATATTCCCATTCCCCGTTTCCCTGAGCCCCGTGCCTCTCTAGCTGGTCTCCAACAAGAATAGAAAAGGGAAAGCTGGGGGTTGCCTGGGTGCAACCATATTAATTAATGCTCACTCCTCCCCAACTAGAAACTGCATCTCATCTATGATGGCCTCCCTGTATGCTTAAGCACCTCAGAATTATGTTATTCTGAGTAAGTTCTGAGTTGTTTTTTTTTTGTGTGTGTGTGTGCTTGTGACCGAGAGGCAATAAAACAAGAGAGTGCGGTGATCTGGCTTTAGTGATAACAAATATCTGACAGTCACATAGAAAACAGACTGTAGACAGTCGCGTTAGGGGGCTGCAGGGAATCGTGGCGGTGGAAGTAGGGATGGAGAGAAGTGGGTGGAATGGGGTGTATTTTGGTGGAAGAGTGGACAGGATTGAGATCTTGGAGTGCTGAGGCCTGACTCCGAGTTTGGCTTTTGTTTTTGGCTCAAGCACCTGGGTGAATGGATGAGGCGACAGTTGCCTGAGATGGAAGGACCTGGGGGAGAAAACAGGAGGTGCTAGGAAGCAAGAGAGATGAGCTGTCCGGAGCCGTTTTACTTGGGGGTTCCTCCTTCAGCCAGTGGAAGCCTGTCAGCGGGACCTCTTTGTTTCCCTGAGCCACTACATCCTCACTCAAAGCCTGATGTAGCGTCCACCAAACTCGCTGCCTCCTGGCCTCAGTTGTCCTGGCAAAGGTTGCACGTGGGACTAAAATGAAAGAGAGGAACCCTGTGGAATCAAACAAGGGATTCCCTTGCCTTCTTCTGAATGTCTTTCATGGCTGTGGGTCATGTCACTGTTCACATATGTACTGGCCGCTGACCATCTTTAGCTGCTCTCCAGCTTTCTTCTAGAGAGCCCAGGACAGGCCAGGTCAGCGGCATGACAGCTTGTGACCCCACAAGGACTGTGAGTGGGGTCTTGCAGGTTCACTCCAGCAGATGACTCAGTGGGAACAAAGCCTTCATTAAAAGACACAAGAATTGAAATGAGGGTAACAGCAGTGCTCCTCCCATAGAACTGATGTAAGAACTTCAGAAGTGATAGAGTAAAAAGTGTCCCATTAACAGAACTGATATAAGAATATAAGCGTGATTCTTACAGCACTTAGAACAGGGAGTGGCACATAGCAAGAATCACACACCTGTCTCTTAAACAGGATAAGTTCTAAGAAAAAAGAGGGGATCACTATCTCCCATAGATTTTTGTGACAAGAAAGTATAAGAGCTCTTTGAAACCTAGAAAACGTGTCCCGCAAATGGAAGGTTTTGTTAAATATTATTTTGTATGAGTTTCACATGTACAGCATAGTGGTTAGACAATCATATGGTTTGCAAGCTGATTCCCCCCAATATTTCCAGCACCCACCTGGCACCATACATAGTTAGTAAAGTATTATCGGCTATATTGCCTATACTGTACTTCACATCCCTGTGACTATCCTGTGACTACCCATTTGTACTTCTCGGTCCCTCCACCTCATCACCCAGTCCCCAAATCCCTTCCCTCTGGCAGCCATCAGTCTGTTCTCTGCCTCTTGGAGAGAAGACATCATTATTAACGTGAGCGCATTGTCTAAACGCTAGACTCTAGAGTCTTCCACCAAGTATGACCTAAGTGACCTCGTGCCCTTGGGAGTCAACTGATTTCCAAATTAGCCTGAGTAAAGCCCCCCCAGAGCTGCCCCTGTCACCTCATGGGTGCTCAGAAAACAACTGCTTCTTTCTTTTTAACAGAGTCCTTTCTGAACCTCGGTTTCCTAGCGAGGGTACTTAAGTCCCTCCATGGCTGCCATTTGCATTTCTTCTTCCAGCAGAGAGTTCCTGGGAACCAAGGAGGCATCGCTGCTGCTGATGGCCATGTTCCTCCTAGCTGTGTTCTACCACGGACAGCAGGTAATCGAACTTTTTGCTCCATCTGCTTTTGGTTACCTGGCATTTCCCATTGTGGTAAAACGGGCTCTTCTTTACAGCAAATGACTATTAGCTGCCTGCAGCAAGTCGTGATTCTTGCCCAATCAATTTCTAATAGAGACCCGCTTAATAAAAAAAAAAAAAACTAAGCTGGAGAAGATGACTTGGTAAACAATGTGGTTTTAACTCCCCTTCAGTATATGTTTTTTAAAGAGATCATTATCAACAAAAAAAAAAAAAAAAATGAAAGAGAGCGAGAGAGAGCCTTTGATTTCTGCTCCAGGGAAGCTGGGGTCTCTCCCAGTTCCGAGGCCAGGATAAAATTATTACCACCACAGTTGTGTGTGTCGATATTCAGGTGTTAGGATCAGGTGAGCCAGGATTCTAATCCCTCCTCCACCTCTTAGTAGCTTGTAGCCTTGAGGAAGTTTCTTATCTCCCTGAGCCTCAGCCTCCTCATTCGTAAAATAAGAGAGGAACCCCTAAGGAGGGCTGATTTGAAGAACTGCTTTTTTATTTTTGTGTGCAGCATTTTGCTCACTGCCTTCTGTAAGTATAGCAAGGGCTTCGTTACGGATGTACCCTAAGTAGATGAAGCGCCTACCTCTGAGCCTCTGCTCTGCCAGGATCTGGGTGGGCATGGTCGCTAGCACTGTGCGAGACCCCATCTCTGGCCCCAGATGTTCCAGTCTCCTGGAAGAGAGGAGACCCCAAACACCATAGGGGAATGTGCTATGTGTGGGTCAGGCTGTTTAGGGCCTTCGAGAGTCAGAGGGGCAAGAAGTCATTCTGCATGGGAGCATCATACCAGACTTCCCTCAGGGGGTGTCACCTGCAGCCCCCAGTAGGACTTCTCCATGCGAATTTAGACCATGAATGTGGTCATGTTCACCACACAGGGAGATTTCTCTCCTTGGTAGAGCCAGACCCTGCCAGCTTCACTGCTCTGTTCAGGGTCCTTTTCTTTCTTTGGTCTGTGCACACTTCAAAAAAAAAAAGGTAGCCAGAAAAGGAGAAAAAACAAAAAAACAGGAAGGCTGTCAGTTAGAGCAGAAATAGAAACAGATCACTGAGGAATCACCATGGAAACAGGGAGGTAATGAACCTCGAGAAACCAGGGATGAAACAGCCGCAAACCCCACGATCCTAGAGATGCGTAGAGTTATTTGTAATAAAGGCGGATGGTAAAATGCAATCAAAGGGGGGATGGGAGGGATATAAAACTTGGCAAGTGGAGACAAAAGGGAAAGAGTCCATATACATCAAGTTCCTACAAAGTGCCTTGCACTTGACCTCTGTTATCTCATTTAACCAAACTCCCACAACCCAGAATGTAGTTACCAATACTATTTTACAGATGAAGAAAGTGAGGCTACTCAGCTAGTGCGAGAACCGGATGTCACACCCAGCCCTGTCTCCTAAGCCCGCGGTCTCCCCTTCCTAAACTGGAGAAGAGCAGAAAGGACGCGTCTGCACACCTAACAGGCCAGGGCTTTCCGTCCTGCAGTATGACGTAGACTCATTTTTCAGTCTTAGCTGAATTCGTGGTGAAACAATAAGCCAAATGTCAAAGTCTAGCCACTTCCAGCTTTCCTATATTTAGGTCTCTTGGGCTCGAGGTGAGAGCTGGGGTCACGTCTTCCACATCTCAATGGCTTCTTGTTACAGGGGACAGCTCCTGAGATTGACACACGAATGACAACCCCTTTGAGGACCCAGAAGACACGGTCAGCCAAGGCAGCTCTATAGAAAGACATGCACACACTCCATCAGCCAGGTTTCAAACTGACAAGTGAGAAATCCCCAGGGAAAGCTGGGAGAGGGCAAGTTCAAAGTGAGGGTCCTCACTGCACAGCAAGAAAGAGCTTCCTGTCTCCTCTGCCACCCAAGGGAATGACTACAGGACCTGTCAGTGCCACTTCCTCAGGACCTTTGCAGTATTCCAGTGTAACGTACTCCGTTCCCCACGGGTCCTCGGGAAGCAGATAACCTGACCACGTTAAGAATATGTATAAAGAAAGACTATAGAAGCGCAGCGAGGGTCTGAGTGCTTAAGTGACACCCCATATTTTACTCTTTTATTTTAAACACTCAGGAGACTTTGAAATGACACAGTCACATCCCATAACGGCAGCAGTTCCAGTTATGGGCTTGCAGTGGGGTGGGTCATATTCAAGCCCCAGCTGTGGCACTTAGGAGACATGGGACTTTCAGTAACTCACTGAGCTTTGTGTCCGTTTCCTGACCTGTCAGACAGGTGTGAGGAGAGCAGTTTCCCTAGGGTCGTTACAGCGTTAAGTGAGGCGGTAATTATAAAATATGTATCCCAGTGCTTTGCACAGAGAGGACGTGCTCCAAAAGCTTGAGCTATTAATAGTTTACTTTGGAAACAAGCCCCCGAGACAGAGAAAGTATCGTGATTATCCAGCTGGTCCCAAGTCACTTGCAGTCACAAAGCCGATACGGAAAGCAGGACAGAAACAGGTCCATTCTCTCCCCACCATGGGCCGCTCGCTGCCTCTCTGATCAAAGAGGCTTTCTGCAGAATCCTATCTGTTCGGGGGCCATCTAGCCACAGCATCTGTCAGGGTCCTGTTCATCCAGATTGAGCCTGTCCATTTCTGGGTTTGCACCTGCATCCACGGTTCCCCTGGGCAACGCAGCAGCCCTCTGGGTTCATTACTAACACCCATGGGGGCCTGGTACGCGGCAGCCTGCCGGTGGCAGCGTTGTAATTACACATCTCCAGAGTGACGGAGACGGTTATGTAATAACTGCCTAGTCGGGGAATTTGATCTTACACGTACGTGGAAGTGATATGCCCAACACTTCCTGCTCGTCCCGGCAGGCAAACGTTCTGAACGTGAGACAGGAGTGCAGGCAGTCACCTGCCTCTCCCCTCGGGCCTCAGCGTCTCCATTTCTGGCAGAGGAAGCCGCACCTGGGGACAGAGATTATTGAGGTCATGCCTCCAGTCACTTACTCCTGGGTCTGATAAAGACACACACTGGGACCATGCAGCTTGGAAAACAAGACCCAAGCCTTGAAACCATTTGTTCTTAAGTTCAGGCCCCAGCAATGCCACTGGAGGAATGCAGGACCTTGAGAGACTCAAGCTCCCATAACTGTCATTGTTTCTACCTACAGAATGGAAAGGACAATAGTTATCTCTCAAGAGTTGGACAACAGCTGAATGAGGTCACTCATAGAGAGCGCAGGGGTTAAGAGTCACAGCTTGGAGTCAAATGCCAGGAGTTGAGAGCCAGCCTCTACCAGTGAGAATTTGGGCAATTGGCTTCTGAGTCTTTGAACGTAACCCCAGTAGATTCTGGTCATCTCCTTGCTTTCTGGTGGGAAAAGATATCTCAGGCTTGTCCATATTCCTCCCTAAATGTCAGCCTTTTCTGCAAAGAGCATGGGGTGATTTTGGCGGGAAGTGGTATTTGGAAACCCCACTGTGGACACTGGGAGAGCTCACTGCTATGAGGTTCTTATTGCTTCTCCACCTTGGCTTCAGTGGGCGGAGCTGGGAAGTATGCACACACATCACGAGTTCACCGGGACACTTCACGTCATAGTCAGGACCACACACCTTTGCCTTAACCTCATCAACCTCACACCTGCATCTCCTCTGTCCCTCCCCCAAGTTCCAGTTCTCAGTGACTCCAACACAAACACTCATTTGCTTTATCCTGCATTCACATATAATGATCTAAGAAGAATAACGTGAACACCACCACCTGCAGCAGGATTGTTGGAAACAGGGTTAGGATTCCTTCTGAGCTCTTTTCCTCCTCAGAATGTCTCCCTCTATGAACGTGTCATCAAGTTATTGTGTCAGAAGACATCTGGAATAGCTCCTCTCCTTGTAGTTGTCCACGCGGGTCCATTTGCTTATTTGTGTTTGTTTTTATTGAGTTTTACAAAATATATTTAGTTTTATAATTAAGTGGAAATATTTCCAGGATTCAAAGGTCAAGTCTGTAAAACAATATAATTTTAAAACTTTGAATTCTATCCCTTTTCCTCTACCTTATTCCCTCCCTTCTTCATCTCATCGGTAATGATTTTTAATGGTTTTTTACTTTTGGTTTTTTGTACTTCAATTTTTCAACAAATAAAATATATATATATATATATATATATATATATATATATATATATATATTTAAATATATGGAGAGAGAGAGACTGAGATCCTTCCCTTCCTTAGATCAATGGTGGCACACTACACATGCTTTTCTGCACCTTGGAGACAGTCCATCAAAGGATAGAGAAATATTCTTCATTTCTTTTTATAGTGCACACAATAGTTCATTCAACCAACAAAATGAACACTTGGGTTGTTCCCAGCTTTTGCTATTACAAAGTTTGATAAATAGATAACCTTCTCTCTCTGTCTTTTCACATTTTTGCCAACCACTGAGACTTTCAAGTAAAACAAAGAAAAGAAACGAGCTGGATTTTTATGGCCCTTGAATTCAGGGCATCCAACCACGTGTTTAATAAAGAGGGAAAATGGTTCACTTCAACAGTTAATGACATCCCCAAATCAGTACTAAGTATGTGAGATTCTTTAGAAAGGGAGCTGTCCACTTGCCAACACAAAGGGAGCTAGGACAAGAGGGAACGAATATGTATTGAGGACCTACTGTGAGCCATGCGCTTTATCTATAGTTTCCTATATAGTTCCTATTCTGGTCTTGCGTGGTCATTGGTGTTCATCCCAACCTTGGAGATGAGGAACCTGAGGTGAACTCGCTAGCCCAGGTCACAGTGTTGGAAGGGGGACCAGAATGCTGTCATATTTGTCTCACAACTAAATCCACAATCCTTCCGTTATTAGCTCATTCATTTCTTCCTAATCACCTAGTGATTAAGAGCTCACACTCTAGATGGAACTGGAGAGTTTTATGCTGAGTGAAATAAGCCAGGTGGGGAAAGACAAGTACCATATGATCTCACCTAATCACCTAATACAGGAACCTAATGAACAAAACAAACAAACGAGCAAAATAGAGCCAGAGGCATGGAAGCAAGGAACAGACTGACAGCGACCGGGGGGGGGGGGGGGGGGGGGGGGCGTAGTCATGGAACATGTATACGTGACCCATGGACATGGACAACGGGGTGGGGGTGGGGACAGGGGGAAAACTGGGACAACTGTAATAGAACAACAATTTAAAAAAAATTTTTTTAATTAAAGAAGAGCTCATACTTCAGAGCTGGACTCTGGAGGAGTTAAGCCCAAATTCTGGCTTCCCCTCCACAAACTAGCATGTGACTTTGGTCAACTTACTTAAGCATGTTTGTTTTCATTTTCTCATCTGTAAAATAAGGATTGGGCATAATCATTCCTATTAGGGTTTTTAGGTAAATGAAAGGAGTAAAAATATGTATGTTGCTTAGATCAATTTCTGGAATAATAATAAGCAGCATCTAAGCATCGACTGGCTTGATTATCACAACTTCTTTGTTGAGTCAGCAGGTGTTGATTGAACACCTGCCCTGTACCAAGCATGCGGCCACATGCTAAGGACATAATGTTGAGCAGCGGAAAGGACCCCTGACCTCACGGCACCTGCAAACTAGTAGAAGATATGGCCATTATCAGATAACCACACAAACTTGTACATGTACAGGTGCCATCATGCTAGGAAGGGGAGGGACACAGCCCTGTGAAGTCTGGTCACCCTCTGATCTCTCGATGTCAGGCAGAATGCCTCCCAAAAATGTTCAGACGGGGTGGTTTTGTTTGTGAAGGGCTCCTGGGAAGCTTTCCCCAGCTGCCACCCGGGCGCCTGACGCCTGTACCCTCACGGTTTGTCTCCCTGTTTCTTTTCTTTCTCTCACCTGAACTGCAGCTGGAGTACACAGCCCGCCTGGACTTCCTCTGGCGAGTTCAGGCCAAGGAGGAAATCAATGAGATGAAGGAGCTGAGGGAGCACAATGAGAACATGCTCCGGAACATCTTACCCAGCCACGTGGCCCGCCATTTCCTGGAGAAAGACCGTGACAATGAGGTGAGCTCAGGCTGGCCTGGTCAGTGCAAAGGCGTGGCCGTGGGTGGGGTGAGCTGGATACATGGATCCCAAGCTCTGGGAGAACCTCTCTGTCCTCCACTCGGTGCCAGGCCACCCAGACTGCCCGGCACTATGCAATTTACACACAGCCTCCCCAGCCTGGGGTAAGGAGGATATAAGGTGTCCATTGTAAGACCGAATTGGAATTGTAAAGTTTTATATATGAGTGTACACATATTTTTAAATTATATATACATATATTTAAAATAATGTATATGTAACTTTTAAGAACTTAAAGCAGAGTTTTGAAGAGGTCCTTGAATACCCATATTCATAGCAACATTATTCACAACGGCCAAAAGATGGAAGCCAACCAGTGTCCATTGACTGAGGGATGTATAAAAAGTTGCGTACATACAAACAACGGAATATCAGGCAGCCTCAGAAAGGAAGGAAATTCTGACACATGCTACAACATGGATGAATCTTGAAGTCATTGTGCTCAGTGAAATGAGCCACACACCAAAGGGCAAATACTGTATGATCCCACTGACAAGAGTGTGTATCTAGAGAAGTCAAATTCGTAGCAATAGAAAGTAGAACGGTGGCCGCCAGGGCCTGGGACAAGGAGGAGGACAAGGGGAGTTAGGGTTTAATAGGGACAGGCTCAGTTTTGCACGGTGAAGAGTTCTGGGCATAAATGGGGGTGAGGGGCGTCCAACAGTGTGAATGTACTGAGTACCTCTGAAATGCACGCTTGAAGATGGCTAAGATGGTAAATTATGTTATATGTATTTCATCATAATTTTTAAAATAATTTAAATGTTATAATAAAATACATGTGTGTATATATAGATACATGTGTATGTATATAAGTATGTATATATCCATGTATACACACATACACACACACACACACACACACTTCTTAGCACATTGCCTACCATGTAGTAGGTACTCAAAAATGCTCCTTTTACTTTAAACTGATTTTCTTATATTATGTCTGAAGGGTCACTTGGGAAAGTCCATCTAGCCACTAGCATTATTTCCTCCCTCTCTGGTCCTTGCCTAGCGGTGAGCATCTCCAATAGACCCAGGTGAGCTGGCACCCACTGCGTCGCAGGCACTGTCCTGGACACCGCAGTAGATAAGACGACAGCCGCAGGCCTGGACAGCTTCACGGTCAGATGTGGGCAGGGACCAGGGTTCCGATCGATGTACTAATGTCCTACTTTTCCTCACTTTATAAACGGAGTCAGTGAGATTCAGAAGGGTTCAGTCATCTGTCCAAAGTCACAACGTTGCCAGTTGGGGTGCAGAATGGCTCCTCGGAAAACCCCATGGTGGGGAGCCCCAAGTGCAGAGCCACCTGGGGGAAGGGCCCAGGGGTTGGAGGCCAGGGGCTGAAGCAGCGTCAGTCACTCAGCCTGTGGAGGTGCCTTGTCATCTGAAGGAGTTAAGAGCTAGAAGAGATGGCCCCACTGCTCCTCGGTGTCTGTGGTGTCTACCCAGTAGCCCCGTGGCCGTGGGAAGAGCTGTGGGCAGCGCCTGGGTTGCGGGAAGTGCCTGGGAGGTCTGCGGACCCACAGTGCCAGGTAAGAAGGGAGCTGTGGATGGGAGCACGTTGGAAATCAGCCCGGTGATGTTCTGACAACCCCCTAGCCAATGGGAACCATGGAAACTGTCCGCTAATCACAGCTCTTTTCCCCAAAGTTGATTTTGGTGGCAGAGGAACTGCCATCCTGAGGAAGGAGAAGGCACTTCCATTTCGGCAAATGCCCCCTCTGGGCCAGTGGCTTGGCACATGTTTGCTTAGATAAGTCTCACAGTGATCCAGAAAGGCTGGTGTTTTACTCCATTTCACAGGGAGATAGAGAAGCTCAGAGGAAACAGAGCGACTCCTCCAGAGGATAAAGGAGACAACCGTTTGTTCAATAATCCTCAGTAAAATATCGACTGCATACCTCCCAGGTGCTATGAACTAGACATATGAGGGGAGACGCATTCCAAGCCGAGGGACAGGCATCCTGAAGCAGAGGGCAGAGGACAGCTGCTGCGAGCTGGCAGCACAGGTCTCAGACCTAGTTTCTCCCTGCAGAGAGGTCTTACCTTCGTATAAGAAACACAGGACCTGGAGGCAGACAGGCCCGGGCAGAGGAAGGGCCAGCTGAGAGTTTCCTGGGCAAAGAGGGCGGGACATGGGGGGTGAACAAATATGCTTCAAACCCTCTACAAAGCCCAAACCTGTACCTCAGAGGAGGGTGGCACTCAGACAATAATAGCTTTTCTATATCCTTTTGCCCCGCCCCAGTTCACAGTATTTTTGTCTTCTTTGAGCCCCAAATAGCAAGAAACAGATGGCACACTCAAAGCGGTTGATTAGAGCCAGCTGAGTGACAGGCTCTCTCTGACGGTGTGGGCAGGTGGCTGGAGCTCTTGGGGGTGGCCCTCCAAACCCCTCACAGCCTTGTCCCGACTTGCTTGGGTGGTGGGGGCTGACTTGCCTACATCAATGACCCTGCATGCCCTCTGGCAGCCAGTTCATATTTTAGAGTTCTATCCCCAGTACCTCAACCTCAGAATGCAACTGTATTTGGAGACAGGATCTTTCAAGAGGTAATTGGGTTAAAATTAGACCACTATGGTGGATCCTAATCCAATATGGCTGGTGTCCCTATAGGAAGAGGGGATTAGAACACAGACACACAGAGAGAAGAAAACCATGTGAAGACACAGGAAGAAGGAGGCCATCTATCAGCCAAGAAGAAAGGCCTCAGAAGGAGCCAACCCTGCCAACACCTGGATCTTGGATTTCTAGTCTCCAGAATTACGAGAAAATAAGTTTCTGTTGTTAATCCACCCAGTTTGCGGCACAGAAACCTGAGAACATTCATATTGAAGTTAATAAACAGATATATTTTTCCCTCCAAATCATAGCCATTTAGAGGATGCGGTTCTGTAATTGGCTTATGCAGGTTCTCTGACCCATAAAGCAAAGCCAAGCTCCTCCTGTGGTATCACCCCATTGTTCAAGGCCACGATGAAGGGCCCCACCTGAGAGCTCCTTGGCTATAATCTGTATGCCTCACCTCTAACCCAACCCAGTCCAGCCAGTCACCAGCTGCCTGCACTCTTTTGGACAAGAGCTAGTGAAGGCACTCAGATTCATCCGCACCTTAAAGCTCAAGACTGACTGATCAGGAATGAGAAGAACATCTGAGTCTGACGGCATGAAACGCAGAGGAGGCCAGCCCAGAGGGGCAGATGCGGAAGGCCCAGGGGTCTTCAACCCACTACTAGTTGTGTGAACCCAGACGATGACTTAACTCCTCTCTGTCTCAGTTTCCTTATCTGTACAGTGGGGATAATAATCGTACCTGCTTCACAAGGTTATTGAAAGGATTAAATAATTGAAATCACATGAAAGTACCATATAAGGTTTCAAGTTTCCTACAAAGGCTAGGGGGTCATGAACTCAACCGGTTTAAGTGTCTGCCTTGCGCAGACCCTGTGTAGGGCATACACTATATTGCAGGCATCCCCCAAAATACCAGTTGGATGATATGAATGGACTAAGATGAACGGCAAGGAGTCCTTGCCCTAGAAGAGTCCACGCAGAAAGGGAGAAATGGACACTAAGGCACTAATGCAGGTGGCAACATCTATGGTAGACACAGCTCAGGGGGGCAGCCACAGCACAGGGCACAGCTGTGCATCTGGGAAGGGGTGTGGAAGACAAAGTATGCCAGTGGGTACTGAAGGCAGAACACAAGAGTCAGCTTGGTTAGGGAAGCCAGTTGCAGGAAGGAAGGACATGCCCCGTCAGGGACAGATAGTAAGAATAAAAGCACTGGAGTGTGAAACAGCAGAGTATGTGTCTTCATCTGGCTTCTTCCAGAAGCACACCCTGAGACAGATTCGAGTACAAGCAATCTGCTCAGAGGCGGTCCCAGGAAACCCAGGTAGGCAGAAGAGCATTTCAGACTAGGTACCTTGTGGGTGTCTGACGCTTCATCCCACTGGGGAATTTGGGGAAATAGCGTCGAAAGCATACCTCAAAGTTATCTGACCCAAGGGGTGAAGGAGCTGGGGACTATAGCTAATTCTCATCAGTCATTGATTGACAGCTGCCTGGGGCGGTGGGCGGGCATTAATTTCCTGGAGCATTCAGCCCAATGCTCACATGAACACAGTGCCCTCTAGTGTCCAGAGAAAAACTCCATGCCAAGAGAGGCCATGGCTGGACCTTGAGTGTCAGAATGCCGGCCCAGAGAAGTACAAATGCTCCAGTGTTTCTGGAACACAAGGTCCAACACAGGGCATAAATTTCAGGCAATGAGGCTGAAGAGAGAAAGCATGAATATATGTATATGTGTCATGCCACTGCATTTGAGCTTTCTCCTGAGGGCAATGGTGGGCCACTGGGGGGGCTCAAGAATGAGAGAAGTGTGGTCAATCTTGTGTCCTTCAAAGCTCACCTGGGCTGCCACGTGGAACATGTCTTTGGGCAGAACAAGACTGGAGCCAGGGAACCTCTTACTGGTGAAGCAGGAAAACGGGCAGGGCCTAATAAAAAGCAATGGTGGGAGGATTAGAAAGAATATTTAGGAAACGGAAAGAACCCCAGCTGGATTTGGCAGCTGCTTGAATCTGGACGTGCTAGGGAAGGAGTCAAGGGTGACCCTGAGCATCCCTAACGCCGATGACTTGGTAACGTGGGTGTGCAAACTGAGCTGGGGGATGAAGGAGCAGGAGCTGGTCTAGGTACAGAGAAGGTGCGTGCAGGTGCAGCATTGAAAAATTGGGGCAACCCAGCACAAGCCACCAAGGTTTGAAGCCCGAGGAGGACTGACTCAGATACAAGGATTTAGAGACAGTCATACATGAATGTTCGTGAAAGGCTGGGAGCAAGCAGGATGGCCCAGGTCAGGGGGTAACGTTGAACCATGCCGTGGGTCAAGGGCAGAGCCACAGCAATCACGGAAGGGGCCACACACGAGGAAAACAAATGTGTCACAAAAGCACAGAAAGTCAAAAGGCCCATGAGCTTGCGAGAGATCGCTACACCAGCCGGTCTGCCCAGGTGTCAACTGATACTTATGTGGTGATTTCTCCACCTTGTCCTGTAGTCTGACCTGTTCCAGAGTCATTTCGCCTCCACCCGGCATGTGGCTAAGCATTGACAGAGTGAGGCCAGGTCGTGGAGGAAAGTAGTTTGAAAAATTTAGGCAAAGATGGAGAGAGACCGGTTGGTAGTCACAAGTGTCTTCAGGATCCAGGGCACATTGTACGTTTTCTTCTGGGAGACACTTTGAGGAGGTGATGGTGGAGGAGGAAGAGAAGAAAAAGAAATAAGAGAGAAAAGGATCACTGGGGCAAAAAACTAGGAGGGGGTCAAGAGGTCAGGTATAATACAAGGGCAGAAGGAAAAATGCATCGTCTGGAGTTGAAGCAGAAGCGATAAAAATAAGTATTAATGTAGACCACTTATGGGCATTGGGATGCCAAGAGCCTCAGATGTCTCAATGACATAAAAGACTGGATCCCCTACTTGAGAGGAGTGGAATGAGGGCGGGAGTTCAGGAGCGCAGTGAGGATTTGGCCAGTGAGGACGGAAGCCAAGGACGAAAAGATGGACAGTCAGGACCCTGAGCCCACCTGAGGCTGGAGGCCATGAATTTTCAGTGGGCCCAGTCCACGTGGTGATGATGCTGTGGTTACGGAGTTGACATGACAGTGTCAGAGCGCCTGTTCTCTGTCCTATCTGCGGGTACCGGTGCTTGGGGGCAGGTGCATGTTTGCACAGGTGGCACCAGTGCAGAGCCTCACCTCTGCTGACCGTTTCTGGCTCCCTGTGTGTGTCCCTCTGTGCAGGAGCTGTACTCTCAGTCCTACGATGCCGTTGGGGTGATGTTCGCCTCCATCCCGGGGTTTGCGGACTTCTACTCTCAGACTGAAATGAATAACCAAGGGGTGGAATGCCTGCGCCTACTGAATGAGATCATTGCTGACTTCGATGAGGTAAAGTGAAGCCTCAGAAATTTGGTGACAAATGGCCATCTTTGTTGTCAGAACATTATGTTATTCGCTGGAGCAGTGACCATTTTGGGTACTTACAGAATTCCAGGCTCCGGGATAACACAAGCATGTGTTATCTAACCTAATTATCACAGTCACCACACATGAGATAAGTGCTACTATTTCTCTCTGGGGGGGATCAAGAACATAAGCTCAAAGGCTAGGTCACTTAACCCAATGACACCCAACTAGCAAATGGCGAAACCAAGTCTTGACCGGGGGCCACTGCTACTCAGGCACTAGCATCACAGAGGCTGGGCACTGATGGGGACATTTCTCCATCTGCTTGAAGTGCCAAAGATAAAGCCATCAATTAGCATTTGGTGAGAGGCCTAAACACAAGGGTAAACATGCCCTAGACGGTCCTGTCCTTTTCCAGCCTGCCCAAGTCTAAAGAACAAATAACATTTTGGGGGGTGGGGGGGGTCACTCATGGACAAGAGTGTGCTTTCTCCTCCTCTTCCTCCAACGTGAGGCAGGGCACCAGTGCCCACCGACTTGCCTGAGCGTGAGAAGGGAAGTAAATGATTGATTGAGAAAATGCTGGGGAAGAAGCCACGCAAAGATGCAGGTTCAGCAAAAGTCTAGCCTCAGCCTGATTCCCAGGGAGCTCGGGAGTCTAAGTGGTACCAGGGAGTTGTTAGGCACTGAGGCCAGGGGGTAAGTGTTTGTGTCCCTGTGTTGGTCAGCCATTGGCTGTGGGCCGCCCTGTGGGGGTGCACGACCTCCCAGCACTTCCAGCAGGGAGCTTCCCCTGGCCTGGCCGATTCTCCAAAAGAGCGGACAGCCACGCATTGTTAGCAGCCATTCCTCACGGCCTTCTGGAGGGAGGCCCCAAAAGGCAGGCCTGGGTCGGGCACCAACACCAGCTGCTCTGCCACCCTCTCTCAGTCCCCACGCCCCACCTGGCTACTGAGTCCTGTGGATTCCTTCTTCTTAGTCCTGTTTGGGGCCATATAATTCCTCACGTGGACGAGCACAGCCAGCTCCTAACTGCTGTCCCTCACTATCAGAAACAACCAAAATCAGGAGTATTTTGTCACATTCCTTTGAAACCCACAACCCTTCGGTGGCTCCCCTTTGCCGATTGCTCAGGTCACCTGAGGTCTTGCACCTACTGTCCCTGTACTCTCTCCAGCCTTACCTCCCACTCCATGCCACCCAGCCTGCCATCTAGTACCATCTAGCTATTTACAAGCCATCGAGCCCACCTAGCTATTCCACACACAGCTCTTTCTGCCCAGAAAGTGTTCCATCCTCACCATGCCATCCTTTCTCCTAGACTCCAAGCAGTGGAAAACCTAATAGCCATTTAACAGTCAATCCAAACACCATCTCTACCTGTGACGCCTCTTCTAACCCCCCTCCTAGCCAGGTAAATATTGTCACTCCTTTTTCAATGAAAAACTTATACCCCCCAAAACCTTCCAACATAGAGCCTGAAACCTCTTCAGTGTATAGATCTTCTGCTCCCAGTAAGCACTGAGGTCTGGGGCAGAGATCCATCGTATTAACCCCTACAGGTATTTACCACATGTTGCCATTTTCAATATTCTACATTTGCTTGTTATTTACCCCTCCCAACAAACCCACAGGACAGGAATGGTTAGCTTCCATTCTATAAGTGAGACAAACGGGGACTCAGAAGCATCAAAAGTGTCCAGGGTCACACACCCCTAGGGCGGTGCTGCGGAGGCCAGAACCCAGGCCCACCACACCGTTTGGTTTTTAACTGTGTTGCCCTGTTTCTCACTGAAGTGGCATTTCATGGTTCTGGTTTTGTGGCCATAAACTCAACGATGGCCCTTTCAGTTGTCCTAGGGGTGGCGGGGGGAATCAAGACAGGTGACAACACAGTCACTTGCCTTCCGTGGCTCGCATGCCAGAGAGAGATAGGGTGACTAGGACTTTTCTTTACGCAAGGAGTCAGTGGTAAGTGCACTCGCAGAGAGGACCTTGCGAAGTCAGGTGCGGAGAGCGAGTCCATGGTAACAGCACCTCTATTCCCATCCTCCGTGCCAGACCGTAAGCTCATGAAGACAGAACCCATATTCTTATGGGTCCCGGCGGTCCTCAGGGCCTAGCACTGTGCCTGGAACATAAGACATGCTTACAACAGATGCTTTATTAATTAGTTACATAATGTGAGACAGAACGCAGCTGGCAAATAGTAAGGTGGTGATGGGCGACTACAGTCTAAAACCTACTCTCAGATTTAAAAAACTAACCTGATTGAAGGCTGAGCTATTAGGCTCTTTTTTATTTTAAATTCTATAGCGCCCCATGTCCTGAAAGAGCTCACTAGCACGTCTTTAAATTGTAATAAATAAATTTGAACTAAATGCGCCCCTCGGTGCCCCAAACTGTAAACACCCTGGAGACGTCAAGGAAACGGCGACAAAGGAGAGCGCCCCTAGTGGTAGAGACGGTGTTTGCAGAGGGAACTTGGTGAGACTAAGAGGCTGTAGTTTTTAGAACGCGGGCTTTGGACGAGCCGGAGAGGAACAGGGGAGGAAATAGAAGAGAAAGGACAGAGGAGGAGGAGGAGGAGGAGGGAAGAAAATGTGGTCCTCAAGGAGAAAGCATCCCCTGGCTCGCCAGCCCCCAGCACTGCCCGCTCTCCTTGGGTCAGCCAGACATGCCTGCGTTCTGCGGGTCACGAGCGCCCCTCTAGATTCCGCGCTGGCCAAGCGCCAGCCAGACACCCTGGTGCTCACATTCACAGTGACGCTGCTCTTCCGGCCGAGACAATTACCGCAGGACCGGAGAGCGTGCAAAATTCTGTCTGGGCTCAGAGGGAAACAGGGCGTTGCACGGAGCCCACGCTCCCAGGCTGGGTCTGCTATATGCCAGGTCCCTCGCCCCGCGGGCCCTGCCCCCTGCAAAGGCTGAAGAGTCCCCTCGGGTCTCCCTGCTCCGTGCAGACTAGTCAGTTAATAAAGGGGTGGATTCGGAGCCCACGAGGCCCGCAGCCGCTTTTAGCTTACAGCACATGACTTTGCTGCATGGATATTAAATAAAATAATGAAGACTCTTGCTGCCTCCTAATCAATCTCAGAGAAGGAAGCAGCTCTGCCTGGGTCTGAGGTTGGCCCTCAGCCAAGAAGTTCTGACGGGAAGAGAGAGAGGATGGAAGAGGATGGAAGAGTCCCCTGCCGGCTGGGGGAATGCAGTTTAAGAAGGAGAGGAGGTGGGCAGCTGAGGGCAAGCCAAGACCTCTGAGCTGAAGTATCAACAGCCAGAGGGCTGCTCAGAAATCTGCCTGGCAGTGTCTGAGGGCACCTGTCAGACAGGATCGCAGGTCGGGGACAGGCAGGCTGCTCCGGCCACTTCCTGCCCTGGGCACACTTCACAGACCCTTGGCCAGGGCAGAGCACAGAGCAGCGACTCCCCTCTAACTCAGGAGACCAAAGCAATGAACCGGGAGGACTGCCTCAGCTGTGACCCGAGCTGCGTGCCCACACAGACACGCACCGCAAAGCAAATCACAAAAGCACCTGCTTGTGTTTTTCACGTTTCCCAGAACAGTTCCTCTGGGGCTGGGCGCTTCCGAATTTCTTAGCTCCTGCTTAATTTCGAGAGGATCCCTATGACAAAATGGTCTACAGACAACGTAGCGCATCCTCCCCATCTGTCTGCCCACCCCCAGGACGGCTTGCACCCCTGAGGATGTTACAATCTTAAAGGGAGGCAAAGAGCTTGAGAATCAGCAGTTACATCTAAATAGCTGCCGACAACAGGAAATAAAAGGGCAGAACTTAGACTTGGGGGCAGGAGGTCTGAGCTTTGAGCTTGGCTCCTGCACTCAGGGTAGGTTCACAGATGTGTGACCTACGCAGTGGAGACCGTGGGACAGACAGAATCGGGGCATTCTGAAGGTGGAGCCAAGGAGCTTCTGACAGCTCAGATGTGGGTTGTGAGGTTTCATCCAGAACAGCTGGAAAATGGAGACATCATTAATGAAGATGGCCGGTGGGTAAACAAGGCCAAGGGTGGAGCTTTGGGAACGGCCAATTAGAGATGCCTGTTAGACCTGTCGTGGGGGTGTGGCTTAGCAATTGAGTCGAAGAGTCTGAAGGTCAAAGAAGACACACGCGTCTGGGAGTCTTCAGAAAAGAGATTGTGTTGAAAACCGTGAGACACGACAAGATCTCAAGGGAGTGAGTGGAGATGGATCCTGAGTGCATCAGCAGCATTTGACCCAGGGGACTGCGCCTCCCTCTGGGGACACCTTTTTCCTCCCACGGCTTCTGCCCACTCGTTTTTCTTTCCACGTCACTGGCAACTCTCCACCCTTCTCCTTTGCTAGTTAACTCTTGTCTTCCTTATCTTACAATGTAGGTGGTCCCGGGGATGGGATGTTGTGTTCAGTTTTGGATGAAGTGGTCAGCAAGACCCCACTGGGATGACATTTGAGGAAAGACCTGGAGGAGGTGAGGGATGAGCAGTCTTCCTCTAAGAAAAGACTATCCCAAAGGAGAGCAGCAAATGCAAAGGTCCTGAGGCAGAAGCAAGCCTGGCTGGCTAGGATCAGCAAGGAGGTCGGTGTGGCTGAAACAGTGATCAAAGGTGACAGGGCATGGGAGAACCGGCAGGTCACAGAGAAGACTCTCACTTTGACCCTGAGTGGCATGGGAAGCCACAGAGCAAGAACACGGCCTGACTTACATTTGGATAGACTCTCTCTGGCTGCCATGCTGGACATGTGGGGTAAGGGCAGGAGCTGGCATGTTATTGCAATGTGGTAACAAGGTATACGATAACAGTGGCTTAGACCAGGGTGCTGGCGGGGAGGGATTCCAAATACATGTTGAAAATAAAGCCAAAAAGATGTGTTGATGGATTGCAGAACATTTGTGATTTGCTCTTTAAATTAATAAGGTAGCTTTGTCTGTTTTGAAGATTCATAGAGACAGAGTTATCCTTAAAGAATATCTCGTCACAACCATCCTGGCGTCTGGGACCCAGCAGGTGCTCAGCAAATACATGTTGACCTTCTGAATGCATGGTTTTCAGAGGGAAACGTAACTACCTCAAGGATGCTGAACCAGTCAGAGGCCATCTGTAACGTGAGCCAGGGGGCTACTTGCAGGAACCCCGCTGCGGGGAGAGTACACACCAGGACTAACGCCACTCCCGGGTCTGTTTCAGCTGCTCGGTGAAGACCGGTTTCAAGACATTGAAAAGATCAAGACCATCGGCAGCACCTACATGGCGGTCTCAGGCCTGTCACCTGAGAAACAGGTAAAGGAACTCTTGGGCCTCAGCCACAACCTGCAGCAGGGGCGTCACATCGCTAAAGGTAGTAAGGCCACCATCACCGGGAGGCTGGAGGATGGTTAGGGAGGCAGTCTGAGGGACTGGATATTCTATCACCATTGTGCGGTGTGCACTGCTCTGGGGGTACGCAGAAGCTGCTGGATGAACCGGTGGTTCCCTATGACTGAGAAACCTCTAGGCTTCATTCTGAACCTCACTGTTCACTTGAACAAAACCAGGGCCGAGAAGTACCCAGTTATGGTTCAGTTGTGGGCGTTACTAAACCCCTGATCCTAGCCTGTTTTCTTATTCTTGCTTTTGTTTTCTCCTTTAAATAATAACAATAATAATAATGGCTCCCGCTCTTTTGAGAGTTGCCTGTGTGCCCAGCACTAACGCTAAGTGACAACACTAACATCTACCTTCTGTGGTTAGTGGATGAATCACTCAAGATAATGTCATGCTCCCCAGAAAAAGCCTTGCCCCTAAGTAGGTCCTCAATCAGTGTGACATGGATATGGGTCTAAGGTTCTGGGAAAAGGAATCCTCGTTCCTCCTTCCCATCCCTTCTTTTGCTTTCTTTCCAACTAAAAACCTAGAAATATTATAAGAGTAACATGACAAGAAACCCATGCTAGGAACTGGGTACCTGGGCATGGCCCTCTATAGCGGGGTCCCCAAGGGACAGCCTGCAGGACAAATCCAGCTAGTCACCTGTTTTCGTAAACCAAATTTTATTGGAATACAGCCGCACTCGTTGTTTGTACTTTGCGGCTCCTTTCAAGTGACAATACCGTGGCCGCATTGCGTAGCCATGCCCGAAATGTGGCCCACAGACCCTAAAATACGTGCTCCGTGGTCCTTTACTACACCTGTCTGCCAGCCTCCGCAGTATAAGGGCATAGTTCTTGCACACGCGATCCTGTCCACTCCCTGTGTGGTAGGCAGGGCCAGTGTGCTTGTCCCCATTTTATAGGTGAGGAAACTGAGGTTCAGGGAGGCACAGAGGCTACTGTGCACTTCCCTCAGGAGTTTGGTTAGCAAAGCACTTCAAAGGAAAACACTTGGTTCCTAGATTGGAAACACTACACACATGTACATGGGAGCATGCATACACACATACCACACACATACACAGGGGCACCACACAAATGCCACAAACATGTATGTAGAAGCATGTGCACACTACACACATGTATATCGGAGCTCTGCATATGCTACACATGTACATAGGGCACGCTACACATGTACACAAGCACTACACGTATGTACGTGGGAGCATTGCGCATGTGCTGCACATATATACATGTGAGTACTGTGCACACACATGCACACACACCAGTGAGCATGGCCCATCGCCTGAACAGACAGGTGTAGGCGGGGGACAGGGCTATGATGACCCACACGTACGTTGCTCTCTGAAGCCAGTCTCCTGTCGGCCCACGTTTCCACACGCAGGCGGCTTGAATGCACACATCCGGTTATTTCCTCCAAGGCTGGCGGGTGGGGTTAGGACGCAGGGCAGGCCCCCGCCCCCGAAACGGCCACACGTGCCACGGAGGCCGGGTTTCTCTCTCGCGCCCGCTGCAGCAATGCGAAGACAGGTGGGGGCACCTGTGCGCCCTGGCCGACTTCTCCCTCGCGCTGGCCGAGAGCATTCAGGAGATCAACAGGCACTCGTTCAACAACTTCGAGCTGCGGATCGGTGAGTGGCGGCGGGGACCCTCGGGGCAGCCTGGCCTCACGCCCGCAGGCCCTCCCGGCCCTGGGCACCGAGCCAGGGGAGCTTTCTCCTGCAGAATGCGGTAGGCTGGGTGTGACCTCAGCAAGGACGGGGACAGGGTCCGCTCAGGCGTCTCTGGCCGCCTCTCATGGATGGCCAGAGGAGGGCCCTGGCCTGTGTGCAGACATATAAGCAAATACCTGACCATGGCTACCTCCCTCCCCACCTCTGCATCCTGCACCCACCTACGCCAGACCCTGCTGCAAGAGGCCACTGACTCATCAGTCATTACATCCTGAGTTCTGGGTCCCCTGGGCTGGCGGTCAGACAGGGACGGGCAGGGCCTGCAGCACGTCTCCGGGCCACACAGCTCGCCCTTCCTTTGCGTTGAGACACCCTTGTGCAAAGTGACAACGTAGTGACAGTTAGAGCAATGTGAGTACCCATCCTTTAAAATTTGTAGCACATGCCAATCTCTTCAGCATCTCTGCTGAGCCTCGAGAGCCTCCTACCATGCTAGGAAGCCCCGGCGCTAGTCCACATCTCGTTTTCCAAATGCACAAACTCGGGCTCAGAGAAGGCGAGTAACTGATTTAACGTCACAGAGCCAGGAAGCCGCCCCGGCAGACGCTCCTGGATTCCCCGAGACAGATGACCTTCTGGCTGCCAGGGTGCCATCTAGTGCCACCTTGCTGCATCTTCATGTCAGGCGCCCTCTGGCTGGTGTGCCATTTTGCAGTGTTCCGTTCTCCCTTGTCGGCTTTCGAGAAAAAAAAAGGTCAAGAAATATTAATATCTGCCTTGTCAGATCTAAGGACTGCCACACGCTTCTGTTCACTGGACTAAAAGAAATTATATTTTGTTTTGATCTACGGATGGGATATTCGGGACTTGTTCCAACATCTTCCATTGACTTTGCATGTCCTTTTTGAAATCACTGAAGACAGAATAGAAGCAGGAATACAAAGCAGAATCCCAGCCCTGAACAAAAGGGTTAGGCTACGTTCATTCGAACCCAGATATCTGCTTAGCCTATGCCGTCACTTTCTTCAGATTTCTGCTCGGAAAGGCCTTTCCTACCCACTCTCCTCTAAAACACCGCCCGTATTTCTCTATCCCTTTAACTCGATGGGTTTTTCTCTAGAGATATTAATATTCGTTGATATCATATTATTTTTTATTATTTCCCATCTCCCCCGTAGAAGGCAGGCTACAGAATAGCCAGGGCTCTTTGTCTTTCCCATCAGACCCCCAGGGTCTGCAACAGCACTGTACACAGTGGGCGCCAGGTCCCTGCCAGCAGAATGAACGAGAAATCCTCTGTGAAGGAGACATACCTGCCCACTGACATGTTGAGTGAAATGCAACCACCCCTGGGAGAGAAGCCTAGGTCTCCTCGAGGAGGAGGCATGGAAACTGTCTTAAAAAGCACGTGCCGGATGCATTGTGGGATTGGGAGGAAAGAAGCAGAGAGGAAGGCGAGGACAAAGGCACAAAGCGGAGAATGGCCAGCGGGGTACGGGGCTCTCAAGTTCAGTACGGACGGACGGACGCAGAGCGAAGGGAAGGGAGAGGGCGCTGAGGCGCGAGGCTGGCATAGCAGCTCGATCTGGAAGCTCTCAGCTGTGACGCTGAGGACCCTGGCGTTATCCTGCAGACGAGAGCGCCGCGGCAGGTGTAGCGGTGGGTTGTGACTCGATCAGATGCGCATCCAAGAGTCCCTCGCGCTGGGCAGTGGAGTGGAGGAGATCGACGGAGGTCAAGGCGGGAGGCAGGGAGGCCCATTGGGAGGCTGTCACCATGGACTGACGGACGGACACTCAAGACCTGGACTGAGCCAGAGAAGGAATCGGTCTGCCGCTGCTCTCGGGAGGTCCCAGCAGAGGCAGGAGGGGACCCAGCGTCCCATGGGCTATGCTCCGTCAGGGCCCCTGGGAGAACACTCCTCCTTTCCTCTCGAGAACCTGCCGGTGGTGAGGTACCACGCTAATGCCTTTGCTTACACTCTCTCATTCCATCCCCCTTTTATCATTTCCACCTGACCGATGTAAAGGTGAGGTCCAGATCCGTGCGGTAAGGGGCCCGGGACACATCTCTAACAAGTGCCGGAGGCGGGGTCAGGACCCTGGCGTTTACGGGCAGAAGCCACACCCTTCATGGTCGCTATCCCAGGCGGGGGCGGCCACCTCGGGGACGTCCCTCCTCTCTGAGCTCTCGCTTCTTTGGTTCCCTCCCAGGCATCAGCCACGGCTCCGTGGTTGCCGGCGTCATCGGCGCTAAGAAACCGCAGTACGACATTTGGGGCAAAACCGTGAACCTGGCCAGTCGCATGGACAGCACCGGTGTCAGCGGCAGGATCCAAGTCCCGGAGGAGACCTATCTCATCCTGAAGGACCAGGGCTTTGCCTTCGACTACCGAGGGGAGATCTACGTGAAGGGCATCAGCGAGCAGGAAGGGAAGATCAAAACCTACTTTCTCCTGGGAAGAGTCCAGCCCAACCCGTTCATCTTGCCGCCGAGAAGGCTGCCGGGGCAGTACTCCTTGGCCGCTGTGGTCCTGGGGCTCGTCCAGTCCCTCAACAGGCAAAGGCAGAAGCAGCTCCTCAACGAGGACAATGCCGCGGGGGTCATCAAGGGCCATTACAGCCGGCGGACTTTGCTGACGCCCAGCGGGCCAGAGCCCGGGACCCAGGCTGAGGGCACCGACAAGTCCGATTTGCCATAAAAGCGTTTTCTTTGTGTTTCCTTTTTTGTATTTCTTTTATATATAAAATAAGTATACGAATAAAAATGTTTAATTTTTTTTAAAACGAGGATCGTTTCATTGGTCTTTGGAACCTCGTTTCCTTCCCTGGCCTTTTTATTCTGGGGCCACAGCGTCTTCTGGTTCTTGGGCCCGCCAGCAGTTCCAGGTGAGAACGTTGCTCTCAGACGGGCTGTGAGCTCCAAACAACGGATCCCGATATTTTATTGATGAGCTACCGGGGAGGGGGCTGGGTGCCCTGTGCCTATGTGAATTATTAATTGCGTATCAGCCGCACACCTGCAGCCACCATCCTGTCCCTCCCCGCTCAGGAATAGAACGGTGCCATTTTTGAGGGAGCGTTGAAAGCATTGTGAGTGGATTCCAGGCACCTGTCTAACTTTTAGAAAACAGCATGACGCAAATGCCATCAGTTCCTGTCTGGAAATAACTTCAAATATGGTCTTTTTATAACACACTGACCCCCACCTTGACGTTGTCATAACAATAATGGTAACGGGAACAAACGTTTTCAGGGTGCTTTGTAGATTGCTAAGTCCATTTGCAACATGATTTCAATTGCGCTTTATGACGACTCTCAGGGAGAGAGATCATTATCCCAATTCTCCAGCAAACAGAGGCTCATAAAAGTTAATAAAAATAAATTTAGAAAAACTCCATCTAAAGACAGACTGTTCAAGCTGCAAAGGCCTTAAAAATTGTATGTGGTCCAACGTCTTGGTTTTGTATTAAGAAAATTGAGGCCCAAAGAGGGGGACACATTTGGCCGTGACTCACCAACCAGCAGAAGGGTTGGAGCCAGACACAAACGCTGACGGGCCCCCCTGTGCCCTTGGACTCCGGACAGGTGCTCTGCCCGCTTCCCCTTTGCTCGCTGTACAGAGGCCACCCGATAACCAGAGGGTCCCATGAGCCTTCGTGAGTTTGGCTGGAATCCCCACTGAAGCCCTACAGTGTCTGCCAACTGCAGGTCCCTCATCATCCCCTGCTTCTGGGCCCAACATAAAATTCAGCCTCTTCTCAATTCACACACACACACACACACACTCACTCAAACAAGCAGACCCTCCCACACCCACACAGACACACACACGTACTTGGTACAGAGCATCCATGCATACAGTGGGCTTTATTGAAATTTCAGCGGAGATCGAAAAGCGGTTAACATGGGCATAACGAAATACCTTCAGATTAAATGTCAGGGATGCCCCCTCTTAAAGGGCCACGCCACCCTCCCTTCAAGGGCGCGCCCATCATCCCCAGCCTCACTTCATCAGTCCACGGTTCCATGCGGTCCCTTCTCTGCCCCTCCTCGTGCTTCTCTCCCGTCTCCCTTTCAAGAGCAAAATCAAACCCCTCACCTTTGCTCATACCACGGAGCATCAACTTTTCTTCATTCATTCAACAACCACTCTCCAGTCCACCACAACCTCCTAGCCACTAGGGCTGTGCTGTTTTCTTGAGGCCAGTTAAGGAAGATCTCCAGATAAGGTGACATTTAGGCCAAAATCTGCAGGAAGGGGGGCAGGGAACGAGGGAGGGAGGAAGGAAGGCAACATCATATTGAAGAGCCTTCTGGACGCAGCAGACAGCAGGAGCTAAGGCCCTGTGGTGAGCATGTGCGGCCTGCAGCAGCGCCGGAACGAGGAGGCGTGAGCATAGAGATGAGTTCAGAGAGGTGGCCCAGAGCTGGCCCTGGTGAAGCTTTTTAGTTTTTCCTTCTGTCTCTTTGCTTGGGCTCCAGCCAATATCTCACCTTCAACTCCAAGGTTCTTAACAAGGCATTTTCCAAAACAGACAGGTTCCCTTAGGGGGAGAATGCTGATCCCAGCTAGAAGTGTGATAAAAGAGTCAACTCCTCACACTCTATCCTAGACTCCCCTTATTATCCAGGGAACTGTGAACTCACGAGCTATCATGTGAAGAACATGTCTCTCTTCTTTGCACAGAGGGTTTTTTAAAAAAGAACCTAGGAAAGCAAACTAACGCAAAGCAACAAAGCTGTTGAAGTCGCCCAATTACGGACCCCTGGGCAGCAGCCTCTGAAGGAAGTGCCCTTGGCAGGTGGCACTTGGGGGCAGCAGGACAGCCTCTGATGAGTGTGGACACAGCAAGGGGCCCCCCAACTGTCCATAGAAGACACCACAAGCTGAGACTTGTCTCCCCTGACACCTATCTATTTCTTGCTGAAATAAACCATCTTCTTGGCTGAAGGTAATAAATCTCCTTTTGTTCAAAGGATCTGCATTGGGGTTGATGCAATTGTTCTTCACAAAGGCATGGGAGAGTGAACTGGGCAGACACTGAGGTCTGAAACCAATTCCTCAGCAGCCAGGTCTCAGAGACCGGCTCGCCTCACCACACCCGCCAGTCCCTGGCTGTCCCTTCAGCACTGAGGGCTTCCTCTGAATGAGATGGGGACAGAGGAGCCACGTGTTTGATTTACCTTTTTGCAGCAACCCTCTGTCTGCCATGGAACCCGGTAAGAGAAGACGGTGCTTGGCCCAGGCTGGTGGCCGTGGGGGTGGCAAGGGGTGCTCAGATTCTGGATATATCTGGATCTGTAAACACAGAGCTCACAACAGTTGGTGATGGATCAGATGCAAGATATGTACGAAAAGAGACCAGGATGGCTCCAAAGTTGGAGCCTGATGAGCTGAGATGCAGAAGACAACCAGAGGAGCAGGACTGGGGGTGAGCGCAGGTGTGCTCTGAGGTAAAGGTCAGGTGCCCGTTGCACACCTGGGTGTGTGAGTCTGGAATCAGGGCGAAGACCCACCAAGCTGGAGATGCAGTCACAACACATGACCATCCTGGAGTATTTGACCTGGCCCACCACTCACTCCTCCGTGGGGCGCTTGCCCCACACTGGGCTCACTGAGACCTCTGGGACCTCCGTCAAGGATCACACTTCTTCCGTGACATCAGCCACCAACCTGGCTGATGGTTCTCAGATCTACACAATGAGCCCAGCCCTCTCTCCTGAATGAGCAAGTCGACTCTCTAACTGGTTCCAAGGCAACACTGCCTGGCTGTCTCATGAGTGTCCAGTCCAATCCTCTGTCAAGGAGCTCACCCCCTTTTCCTCTGGTGTGCTGTTGCCCCAGTCGTGGGGAGCAACTCCTTCAACCCTAGCTCGGCGGAGGCCCATGTAGCTGGCTCTCCAGCACTGTTTCCCCTTCTCCTCCCGCCTCCTGCTCTCAACCACAACTACACACACACACACACACACACACACAGTTACCCCAATGAAGATCCTGCAGGGAACGGGCTCATTTCTCCTCCCATAATCCCTCTCTGATTGTAAGCCCACCTGCCTGCATCCTACAAGCCGGTGTCGTCTAGTGATGAAGTGTGTGGGCTCTGGAGCCCCGAGAACTGGACTGCAAACCCATCACGTTGCCCAAACAAAGCTTGTGCATGCTACTGCCATGCTCTGGTCATATTTTTCCTTGATCAGAGCTCAAATCCCTTCAACACCCTGCACTTTGGAAATGTGTAGCCCAGAACTCCGTGGGGAAGAGGGTTCTGCAAGGCAGTTCGGTGACACAGAGGAGACCTAAGAAGAAAGGGACAGTGGTGCCAAGTTGACAACCGACAACCAGCAACCCAGCTCTGTCTTCCTCGTTTCCCCGCTGCACACGGAGATCTCGAGGTGGAAGGAGGGGAGAGAGAGTCCTGACTCAGTCGACCGGTCCTGCTACATAGACAGGAATAGAAAGTCTAAGGCAGGGGCAGAGAATGGGCTCCTGCACTGGGGTGTGGTGACTGCGCCCACGGCCGGCCATTGCCCAGGGGCTGTGCTGAACTCCGACTCACGGGGCCTGGAGGGCAGGAGAAGGACGGGGAGGAGGGCAGAGCGTTCCATGGCACCCACTGCAGTCTTCCAGTGGCAAGACGGACAAGTGGACCCAAAGAGTCTTCCAGGGGGTCTCCTGCGCCAGAGGGAGGGGTGGCAGGAAGATGATGGGAAAGCAGACCCCCACCCCCAGGCTCAGCGTCCTCACTCTGCACTCTCCTTCAGAACCTGCAGCCAGCAGCCCCTCTGGAGAAAATCTAGGTTTGCCTCATGCGTCCGGCCAGCCCGGGGCCTCTGGACTCCGTTTCTCCCCGCTTTGCTGCGCCCAGACCCCACAGCCCCACTTCGCTCCAGCCCGGGCCTCCGATTCCAGTCTTCCTCCTGCTCATTAGATTCCCGCTCTGCCTGCCTCGTTTTAATCTATCTCCTCCGTCTGCTGCGGTGAGGGCTGGGCAGGGAGGCTGCCGGGAGCAGCATGGGGGCTGGCACAGCTCCACGACTGGCAGAGGAAATACCGTCAGCTTCAAATCCACGGTGCGGGAAAGGAGGCTGTGCTTTCACCCGTGGCCAAGCCCCTGGAGCGGGGGAGGGGGGGGGCAGCAGGGAACAGGAAAGCCTGGGCAGAGCCTGGCCTTCTCAGGGCAGAGCCGAGTCCTGAGGACGGCCGGGCGCGGGCGCTGGCGAGGCCCTCGCTTAGGGCGCAGAACACGCAGACAGACAGAGTGGCCGCCGAAGGAGGCTATTCAAGCACCATGTAAGTAACCACCAATGACTGGGAACGCTGCGAGCTTCATGCAGACACCCGTGAGACAAGATGATTGGAATCATCTTTGCAGGCCGAAGTGGCAGGTCGTAGCGTTGAGCGGGGTTAAGAGACAGAAAGTGAATCAAGAAAGGAGACAGAGCTGCAGTCAGAGTTCCTCTGTTCGCCTCCTTCATCTCAGGTCACATCGGCCTTTGGAGGCGCGGAGTCCCAGGTTCAAGGGCTGCCTCCACCTCCTTTAAGCTGCAAAGCCCAGCATTTACTTAATCCCTCTGAGCCTCTGTTTCCCACGTATGGAGAAAGGGACTAGCTGTCCCTCCCTCCTGAGGCTGGCATGTCACATCAGTGTGATCCTGTGTTGAAAGCCACAGGATGAGAGCAGGCTTGTTCAGAGATCAGGTCTCCGCGAGGGCGGGTGGGCAAGTGCTCTTCTGGTCCCCAGCGCTCTGCCATGGGTGGGGAACAGCTCTGGGCAGAAAGAAAAGGGTAGGCTGGTCACACCCCGACCTTTATGGGGTTTGCCTTAACATGTCCGTGTCCCATTCAGTGCCCCAACCTCTTTTGGTCACCTAGGGGACCAGGCACTCTCTGCAAGGAACCGGGGACAGGGCTCCGGATGAGGCAGGCCTTTCCCTTCCCACACTCACTTGCAGACTGTGGGGCGCAGAACCCCAGACAAGCCCCTAACATCTGTGTGAGCCGTGCATTGGAGGAAAAGCTCAGGATGTCGTGAGCAGGGCGAGTGGTAGCTACGCGGTGGGGACAGTTGGGCCCACCTGTCTGAGAGCTGACCTGGATGCCTGGCAGGTAGATCGCGACCAACCCTGCCCGGAACACTGAGAGAGCACAGAAACACAGGCACGCAAACGCACCTTATGAAACAGAGACATAAAATCACCTCTGGTCTGGTGAGTGCTTTGAAGGAATGTGCTAGGAACTGGGGGCTGGGTAAGTGGGGGCGGGGGTCATTGCTAAGGGGGACATATTTGGGCTGAAACCTGAAGGAGCCCCCAGCCAAAATCACACCTGTCTCCAAACGAGGTGACGAGTGTCATGATTGCTAATTGACTGCTGTATAAATACAGGACGATACATTTAGACGTTGTTTATCCTGGCATCAAACCCACACACAATGCTGCCTGCCCGTACCCACCCCCACTGCCCCGGCGGGGACCATTTAAGACACAAGATCCCAGGCCCTTCCTTGGGCCAGCTTACACCAGCTCCCCTAGACCAAGGTCCCAAAGCACCTGCGAAAGATGCCGTCCCTTCACCTTGAGTAGCACTAGGCCATTTCAAAGAGGGTCGGTGAAAAGTCTCCGTATGGGCCCACAGGCCGGGAAGCTCAGAGAGCAGAGCGAGCCTCCATTTCCTAAGGCGGGGACACCAGCCAGCTAGAAGCCAATGGGTCTTGTCATTGGAACCTGCTTTCTTTTGCTGCCATCTTGTGGTCCAGTTAGGGGACAACAGCCTGAAGTGTGGGACGCTGCTGCCTCGTGAATAAAAGTGTTGACTCCGGGTAACCACACCAGCCGGGCCGCCCATCCCCTTTCTGCACTGAGACAGCCTCAGGCCTCCCAGCTCTCTGAACGTCACCTTGTCTCCTGCTCTTTATGGCTGCTGGCCCGCTCTGGCTGCCTCCTCCTGCCCTCATGTCCTCGAACTTCCAGGGTCTCCATGATGGGTCAGTGCAAGGACTCCTCTACTTCCCCGTCCCAGCCCAGGTATTTACCAGCAGCAAAACCGGGCTGACCAGGAGAACGCCTCCTCTTCTAATCTCCTCTGACCCTCCTGTTACCTACTAACTCTATGTCACATCTGTCTCCCATTCCCCACCCCCATGGCCACTGTCCCCTTAAGCCACCGACCTCTGTCTCCTTCGCTGCCCAGCGCTGCCTCTAGCAGGAGCTGTGCGCCCTCATCAGTCCGCTGCTGGCTCTGAAGCCTGATTCGTCCTCACCTGCCCCTCCCAGCCGCGGGCCCTATTGACGCTCCTGCTCCACCTTGGGGCCATGGCCAAGGTTCATTTCTGAATGTTTGGTGTCCATCCAAGGGTCACGGCCGAGCAAACATCAGAGGGGTGCACATACAGGGTGGGAAAGAGCAGTCGCCAGCACTCTGCCTGAGGGTCTTCAGTCCACGAATGTGTCGTTTGCTCTCCTCTCGCCACTGCCCCACTGGCTGCTGCTCAGACCGCTCCCTGCGCTGCTCCCTGCATCCTTGGACCTGTGCCGCAACGCCCAAGATTCATTCCTTCCTTCACTGAACAGAGCGCTACGGTTTGAGGATACAGAGGGGAGAAGAAAAACATCCACACAACACCTATCCCCTGCAAAGCCCTGCACATTCCAGAAAAACCAAGTGATGAGAGGAAAACGGGGTGAGGACCACAGGGAGAGAAGCTCAAGATGCAAAGCTATTTTCTTTTCTTTCCTTTTCTTTTAAGCAAGCAAGCCCGCCTCCTCCATGCTCAGGCTACGGTTAGATAGATAAAGCTGGGATTGGTCCTTCTCCAGCGCACTCTGGTCCAGCTGTCAAGTGCTGGCAGTTCAAGTTCATCGGGAATCACCAGTTGGATCCCTGCAGTAGATTATGCTGGTTTGTTTCTCTGTCCCTCCTGTAATGGGGGTGGGGGATGGATTGTTTTGATGACCTGGGCAGGAAGCGGAGGGGAGGGAAGATTCTGTCACCTGAAGGGGGACTCAATCTCAGGGAGATTTTGTGGAAGTCGACTGGGCGGAGAGCAGCTGAACCCACCTGGAGACATGCTGCCTCTGGGCAACATGAAGTCAGGACAGTCTCCCAAGTTTCTGAAAGGCAGGCTGCTTCCTGTCCTGACTGATCCTAGGAAGCCCAGAAAGACCTCAGGTAAGAGAACAGGGGGTGGGAAGATTGTGGAGAGGAGCTCTGGGGTCCAGGAAGCCTTCCCACCTCACAGCCATTTATGCTAGGTCATGTGATTTAAACGACATGGCCTGACGGGCTTGTAAACCAAGTAACCAGTTTTCAAAGAAATTGAATGAAAATATAAAAAGGCAGTGCACCTAGGAAGGACAGGTATCATTTTGTGAAATTTTCATTTGAGTCACATAAGCTCAATGTGAGTATTACTGAGTCCCAATCTATTGTCTCCTTCTACCCGTGAAGAGCAGTCGAAGTTTCTGAGAACGAGGGCTTTAGCTGGCAGAATTCTATGTTTATAATCTTCATTTTTCTTCACAACATTTCTGAATGCCCTACAATAAAATTTTGATACTTTTGTGATAACTGGAAAAAGCGGAGGTTTTTTTCACTATGAAAGAAATTTCAACGGTAAGAGAAATGGAAAGAATAACACAGTGAATTCCTATACACCCTTCGGCCAGGTTTACCAGCTAAAACACTTGACCGTGTTTGGTATCAGAGCCCTTTAACCGTAAGTGCTCCTAACTCCCAAGATCTCAGTCATAACCACATACAACTAACATGCTCAGGAAACTGAACATGGCTGTAATACTTTAGTTTCCCTGGTTGTCCTTGTCATGTCTTAAAGCGATGGTGTTCTTTGTTTTGTTTTGGCTTTTTTAAACCTAACAGTGGATCAATTACTGCACCCTGCATTTCGTTGTTTTTAAAAGTGCCTGTTGTTTCATCATCAGAAATAGAAAAGGAAGAGGGAGAGGGCAGAGCAGGTAACATCTCCCTAAACACCACACTGCACTTCTGGGGCGTATGTTTGTTTGACATGAGTGTTCGGGGTGACCACTTTAAAGAAGGAATTGAGGGCCGGGAGGACTCACTCTGCCCTTCAGTTCCTGGTGGGCATGAGCAGTGATGCTGAAGCCTCGGTAAGACCCCAGTGCCAACAGGACGGAACTCACATCCTGGCTCCAATATGCACCCTCAGGGTGACCGTGGGCCTCAGATTCTTATCTGTCAATGGGAGCATCACAGAGCTCACCCCATACGACTGTGACGACGTAGTAAGGGGGACAAGTGATACAGAGCTAGTTCATAATCAGTGCTGCAAAAATATTAGCTGTCAAGGGATCTTAATTAGAATGTGCCAACAGACCCTGGCTGGCACCCCGAAAAGGAAGCAGCAATGCATCGGGCAGTCACGCAGTACAAGTGTGCAAAGGACAGGGACCTGAGGCGCAGGGTGGAGGCAGCACCATCACCACTGCCTTTCAGCTCGTCTGTTAGCCCCAGTCTAGGATGCTGGGAAGACTAGCTAGCAGGTCCATTTCATAAATGACAAAATGAAGCCAGAGTCCCATTTTGAGTCCCAGTTCCTTGGCTAACCCACCAACTACCCTCTGTGGGCCTCAACTTCCTTATCTATAAAATTAGGAATGCTGGCCATGATGCTCTCTTCTAACCCAAATATCCCTGATCCCATAGGATGGATCAGAGGACAAGAGTCCAACGTGAGCGCCGATTCTGGCAACGATGACAACAAATTTAGCCTGACAGAGCACTGAGAGGGGGCAGGTGCAGACACAAGCTCGAAGGAGACCAGCGTGGCTGGGGCTAGCTAAACAAAGAGGAGACAAGAGACGCATCTGCAGGTACAAGCGGACCGTGCTCTGAAGTCCTAAGGAAAGAATGGGAAAATGGAACAGAAATTTGTCTTTGATGAGAAAGTGTCAACATCTGACTTTTAAAGGGACCGCTCGGGCAACCGTATGGAGAATGGATTGGAGGCGAGTACAGCGGAAACGGAGACCATCAGGAGGCTACGGGAATGGTCCTCGCAACTATGAAGTTCATCCTCCCTACTTCCCCGCATTGCTCTCTCATTCCAGGGCACCCAGAATGTGCATAAAACCCGGAGGGGCCCGACCGCCTCTACACACAAGGGAGGGTATTCAAAAGAAAACTCTCACAACCCTTCTAAGTTAGCTATTGCCTTTAACCTCAAAACTTCGGCTCTCCTCAACTCCTTGAGAAGTGACTAATAAAATGTACACCCCCCCCCAAACACTCTAAATTAAGAACTTAACATGCCATGTATAGCATCCCTTACCTGCAATAATTAACACCAGATGCAAATGAATGGCAGTGATTAGTAATTTCCTCCCATGAGAGCCATTTTTAGGAAGCACACAGATTGTTTCTTACTCCCCTACCTCCATTCCACCCCCTCCCAGCTGTGTCCTCAAGCTGGGGCTCACTCACCTGACTGGCAGCAGTTCTCAGGGGCCTGGTGCATCTTGGGAAGGATGGGGATGAAAACCAAAAACATCCAATATGCAGAATTGTGGCTACACTAAAAATAGTGATAATAATATAACGGCCATTGTTTGTTAAGAGCTTACAATGGGTCGGGCCCTATGTTAAGAACTTAATAGACCTTTTAAAACAATTACAATGTCTCACCAATTCATTGCCAGGATCACACTGGAACCTCAGCCAGTGTCCCCAGCACAGCAAAACGCTACAAGCCACAGAGACAACAAAACAAGATGGCAGTTGCTTGGTATTTACAAAAATCCAGTCTTCAACCTACTGAAATGTCATCTTACCTAATCTTCCATGTTCCGGCCCTGAGTTTACATGTCTCCACTGTCTCCTTCTCTGCTGTCCAACTTACTGACTACTTAAACGACTGTCTCTCTCCTGCCGGCCGACACTAGTTCTGGGACTCCTGAGCACCCGCAGCCTGGAGATCAGTCCCCTCGTCTCAGGCTCCCTGTAAGGACGAGCATTCCAGCTCAATGGGCAGAGACCGCCTCTGCCTCTCACTGCCCTTCCCAGATTGGTCCCAGGGATTTCGAGGAAATGGGAGGAAAAGTATGAGAACACTTCAGCAAAGCAGCCTGTATTTAATGAGGTGTTCTAGAAGTTCATTTTTTTTTTTCAATTATCTAAATTTCTTTCCTGTCCCGGGGCCCTTACAGTCAGTCCGCCCCAACCACACAGATACATTGGAGTCACTGGCGTCAACTCCAAAAACAGCTGCCGCGAGTATCAATGCTACGGTGCCCTTTCTGGCGTCACTTGGCAGCTGTTTGCATCAAGAGAAGGGGGTGCCTGGTACCTCGCTCTTTACCTGGACTAGCCTGTGACTTGCCTCAGCCAACGGAACGCAGGAAAGCAGTACACTCCCCATTCTGAGTGTCAGCCTCAAGCCCTAACAGCTCTTCGCTCTCCTTCGGGGAAAACTGTGACTGATCCATGAACAAGCCCCGGCCGGCCTGCTGGGGGATGGGAGACCATGTGCAGGGAAACCGAGGACCACCAGCCGACCTCCAGGAGCAGAGCCGCCTAGCGACCTTCAGTTGACCACAGACCAACGAGGAGGAAGCCTGCTGAAACGGGAAGGACTGTCTAGCTGAAGCCCAGGGGCACGAGCAGTTTAGAGAAGCTGTTTTGTATCAATGGGCGCTGTCAGGAACCCGGACAGGAATGGGAGAAAATTGCCCAGATCACCATCCTCTTCCATCTGCCATCAGTCTCAGCTCTTCCTTGTTCTGAACTCCTCTATCTATCGCTTATACCTTGATAGCTACTTGGCCTCTCAGAAATGGAAACAGGTTAACTCTGGTGTTTGACATTCAGCTCTACCCAACAGACTTTTGGAATAGAATATACAAAGCCTTTCCTATTAAAAAATTTAAATCTTAATCATGTATCCACGTGGTGGATATACATGAAGGTGACGTTCATGTCACTAGGTCCTTATATAATCCCCTCTCCTGTGGGACTGCCACTCCTGTGATCACATTCTGTTTTATGTAAGACTGCGTCCTAGCAGACTGGAGCAAGCGGTTCTCCTGCTGGCCTTGAAGAAGTGAGCTGCCATGTGTAAGGGGGTCATGTGCAAGGAACTGGGGTGGCTTCTAGGACACGACATCGGCTCCAGGCTGACAGCCCACAGGAAAGCAGGAACCTCAGTCCCACAACCACAAGGAACCGTGCTCAGCCAACAACCACGTGATCTTAGAGCGGGACTCTGCAATGGGCTGAACATTTGTGTCCTGCAAAACTCATAGACTGGAATCTTAATCTCCAATGGTAAGGCATTTGAAGATGAAGCCTTTAGGTGGTATTTAGGTTATGAGGGTGGGGGCCTCATGAATAAGATCAGTGCCCTTATGAAAGCAACCCCAGAGAGCTCCCTCACCCCTTCCTTCTGCCATATGAGGACACAGTGGGAAGACGGCCATCTATGAGCTGGGAAGAGGGCCCTCACCAGACACTGAATCTGCTGACACTTTGACCTTGGACTTTTCGGCCTCCAGAACTACAAGAAGTAAATTTCTGTTGTTTGTAAGCACCTCCCACCCCACCCCGCCGCCCCAGTCTATGGTATCTTGTTATAGCAGCTGAACAGACTAAAATAAACCTCCAGAAAGGAAGGCAGCCAAGCTTACACAGATGCAGCCTCGAGAGATCCTGACCAGACAGCCTGGCTAAGCTGTGCAATGACTCGGAATCTCCCCATCTCTGGAAGCTTCCAATCAGCTGGCAACTCCCTGGCTGGCTTCCTTCATGAAATGGGGGGCTGATCCAAGAGCCCTCAAAAGTCCCTCTCGCCCCCAGGAGTCTAAGATTCTTTGATTTCTACCTTTCCTGGAGAGCACAGCACTGCACTCCCAAGATCATCAAAGAAAGAAACCCTCAAATCTCTGTCCCCACTGGCCTGGATTTTGGCACTGAGTTAGTGAAACGACCCCAGCTTCTCTTTCCGATGAGTTGATGTGGCTGAGAGATGTGAGGGGTTTGTCAAGGACCAGAGTGAACAGAGTGTTTTCAACATGGTGGTATTTCCCTAGGATCCCCGTCCTGCCTCCGACACACGCAGGTAAGTACCTCCATGCAGAGAGACGGGAATCTCTGGCTTACCTGAGAGGACCTAGAACAGCAAGGAGCACATGGCACAGAGAGGTCATAAGAGAAACATGCACTGGAGACTTAAACTGGACAACGTGCTGCATGTGTCTCCAGTCCTTCCTCCCAGCAGGTCTCTGGGGTCTTGAACTCCCAGAGCTGGTGTCCAGGTAGGGATTCAAAGACTGCTCACTCAGCGAGCACCGCCCGGGCCGCCTTGCAGAACGCTGAAGCGCCCGGGCTTATTTCTGAAGTTAGACCTGGACGTTAGAAGAGGCCACGGAGAAGGGCGCAGGGGTCTGCGTTCCCACACGGTCCTGGGACAGAGTTCTGCTTCCAGAGGTCTCTAGGCAGGGTCACCAACGCACAAGTGTAAATGGTCACCCTGCGGCATCACCCCTAGTGGAAATGGGGGTACCGTCCTAGGCTGGGATCCCCTCCCGTCCTTCATGGGGTCCATGCTTCCATCTCAGCACATCACGTGCCATGGTAAGAGCCTCTTATCCTCATTCTAAGACGCACATTCTCTTCCACATGGAAATGCTTCTGAAATTGGGATCTATCTTAAAAACACATGTATATTGAATATGGTGTTTCTTCTACCTTCATAAACTATAATTAGATGAACAGTATATCTTAAATTCAATACCATCTGAGGATCAAGGAGATCCAAATGTACTATGTTTTTCTTTTCTCCATGAAACTGAAACATTCTTAAGAATAGAGATGAAAACATATTCATGCTGGTATTCCCAGTTCCTAGCACAGGGCAGCTTTAAGAGATACGGAATGAATAAATAAGTGGATGAAAAAATCTCTAAAGCAGAAGGAAAATATATTTTCCAATGCACCAACGCACACTCCTTTATAAATATCTATGTTCAATTTTGCACTCCCTAAACATCGTCTCTGCAGGTGCCGTTTCTCCCAGGAGGACGTGACCTGTGAGCACTCACTGCCCCAGTGCCCAGTCATGTAAATGTGGGAGAGGAAATTACGAATGTGGCATATAGGTCCATCCATCAAGCTCTGGTTCCACCTGGATAAACTGATGGAATCGAGTTCCCAGGCCTATGAAGATGCCACTCTGAGCCTATAGAGCCAACTAAAACAGCTTCTGCCCTTTCTCCCCCGTCCTCACCTCCCCACCTGAGCACTCAAAGGGCCTCATCCAAGTCCTCTGGTAGGGGTCTCTGGAAGTGAGAGAGTTTAGAAAAATAGCGCTACCCCAAGATGAGTGAAGAAGTCCATTTCTGGATCTCCGTCCCATCTGCAATGGGAAGGAGTCCACCTGCGTCCTCTCAGACTAGTCCATCAAACATTGCTGAGCCCCCACGGTGCACCAGAGGCTGTGACAGGTGCTCTGAACTGGCCTACAGAGAACAATGAGGTAGGAGGCATTTCAAAACGACCAAGATGCGGTGGTTACGATCCTGTGACATCTTTTGTATGCACTGCCTAACAGTCACAATAATTAGTAGAGAGTGCGTCAGAGTTTGAAATGCACTTGGTTCGAAAATCAAAACAAGTCATGTGAAAAGATGCTCAATGTCACTAATTGTCAGGGAAATGCAAATCAAAACCACAATGAGATACCTACCACCACACCTGTTAGAACTGCCCTCATCAAAAAGACAGGAGGTAAGTTTTGGCACGGATGTGGAGAAATAGAAACCATCATACACCTGGTGGCACTGTCACTTGGTTCGGCCACCATGAAAAACAGTGTCCAGGTTCCTCAAAAAATTAAAAATAAAACTATTACATGATCCAGCAACCCCATTTCTGGGTATATATCCAAAGGAAATGATAATGGGATATTTTAAAAATATCTGACTCCCATGTTTATTGCAGCATTCCACACAATAGCCAAAATATGAAAACCCATATGAAGGTATATACACACACAACACACATACACACTGGACTATTACTCAGCCATGAAAAAGAAGGAAACCCTGCCATTTGTGACAACACGGATGGCCCTGAGGGCATTATGCTAAATGAGAGGAGTCAGAGAAACACAAATACTATATGATATCATTTACATGCGGCACCTGAAAAAGGCAAGCTTGCAGAAACAGAGAGTGGAATGGTGGTTACCAGGGGCTATGGCTTAGGGAAATGGAGGGTACGAACTTACAGTTAGAAGATGAGTGTATTCTGAGTATCTAATGCACTGTATAGGGACTATAGTCAACAACACTGTGTCATGTACTTGAAAGTTACTAAGAGACTAGACCTTAAGTGTTCTCACTACAAAAAAAAATAATAATTATGTGACAAGATAGAGGTGTTAGCCACACTAGGGTGGTAATCACATTGCAATATACATGTGTGTCAAATCAACACACTGTACACCTTAACCATACACAATGTTATAGGTCAATTATGCCTCAATAAAATAAAAAAATATTAAACAATAAAAAATCAAAACAATTCGATAAGGTATGTATTGTGGACTCTCGCTCCTTATTCTCTCTGTTTGCTCCACTTCCTACTGCCTTGCAGGTAACCACCGCCATTGATCACTTGTGAATTCTCACAATAACCCTGTGGCATATGCCGGACATGCATTATTATTGACAGTATCTAGATGAAGGAGAGGAGGCCAAGGGAAGTTAAAGAAGTTGACCAAGATCACACTGCTGGTGAGGAACAGAGTCTGGAACCAAAGTCAAGTCTTACGCCTGGCAAGTCATCCCTTCAAGGAGCTTGCCCCACTGTCCCTAGCAGGTGCTCGCAGATACCTGTTAAACAGAATTGGAGCAAGCGTTCAGCCCAAAGGACAACCCCTCATTGGTGAGACACTTTCACCTTTGATATACATCCATGATATACACCAGAAAGTCAGCCAAAGTTTACAAGCTCAGCCAGAGCCCAGATCCTGGGCAGGACTCAGCCAGCACTGCGGCCAGCCCATGCCATGGCCAGCTCTGCCACCTTAGGGAACGCTAGTGCCAGGGCCAGTCTAGGGAATGACATCATAGAGACCCAGAAACTGAGTGGCAAAATTGAAATTAGAATCTGAGGGATCCCAATGTAGTAGAACCCAAGTCTACTGGCCCCGCAGCCTAGGGTGCTTCCCCTCCCCACTCTCTCCTCCCCACCCCACTATGCAATGATCAAGAGCACGCGTTCTAAAGTAAGGCAGGCCTGAATTGGAATTCCTCACTTGTTAGCTCCATGACCTTGGGCAGGTTATTAACTTCTCCAAGCTTCAGCGTTCTTCTCTAAAAATGAGGAGAATAATGATACCTACTACATAGGCTTATTCTAAGGGTTAGAAGAGAGAACACATATAAAACATTTCTTGGAGCTTGAGATAGCTCAAACACTGTTAGCTAGTATTACATAATAGTGTCCCCCATTCTTATATTTAAGAAGGTTTGTAGCCATTCAGAGAGTCGGCTAAGTTATCACTTGAGTAGACCTTATAGGGAGTCTAGTACAATAAACCTCCCAATTACAAAGGTTGCATTTGCTCCTTTAAATTATTTTGAAAGTTCCTTCAATAAGATCTCATAGGCAAGAGCATTCTTTCTTTCCTGATATTTTCTTGTATCACAAAATACATCGATTTTAGATTCTCCAGACTGATCAGAATGGGAAATTACCATGCTCCTGTTTATTCTCAAATACTGTCCGTGACTTGCCAGCACGTCTGTTCCAGCCCAGGACTGGAAATAGCAGCCTTTAGTTAACAGCAGGTGCCCAAAATATCACATTCCCTCAGTGAAATAACTTAGTCACTTTAAACCAGACCCTTCTTTTACTGTCCTAATTTTTGAAAGCAATGTCAAATGTAGGTTCCTTTATTCCTTATACCCTGATGAAACATTCATATACAGATAAAGAAAGCAAAACCCGTAGTACTCATGTATTCAAGTAATATGTATTGAGTGCCTATATATCAGTGCCAGTCATATAGTAGGGGAACAAGTCAGGGACATGGTCCCTGCCCCCGTGGACCTCTGCTCTGACAGAGAGATAGTAAATCAACATTTAAAAAATAATAATTGTATAATTGCAATTATAAAAAGAACTGAGTGAACAAATCAGGGATCTCTAAGAGTGTTGAACAGGTTGTTGATGTGGCCCCTGAAAGAGGACAGTCCCTTCCTCTTTCACTGAGGTGAACATGGAGGAGAAGAACCTGTTGGTGGGCAGGGATGGCTTTAAGCAAGAACATTGCCTGACCAAAATCAGACAGCAGGGAGTAGGAAGGGAGGCATCATCAGGTCAGATCTGTGTGGCTGATACAGGAAGTCCATTTGGCTCAACATCTGCCCCCAACTTTTTCTAAGGCCACTTCTGGTGCTGCAGAAACTGGAACCCTAAAAACCATATTTTCCTGACTCCCTTGCAGCTAGGGTTCTGGATGCGATTCAGGATTCCCTACTGGTCTTGCTCACTCAAGACATGAGTTTGGAACTGGGTTAACTTGGAAGAGAGGAGTCAGTGGGCAAGGCATAGGTTTGCTGGAACAGGTCTAGAAGGGATGGCATAGGTCTGAGCCAACAATTAAACTGTGGCATGAATGAGAAACACTTGTTTTATTACATTAAACCACCATCATCATCCAAGAGGATCTACCCAGCCTTTATTAACTAGCACGTCCTCTGAATCCAAAACTTAGTCTCAGGTCTTTGCTTCTAAAGTTGTAAAATACTGGGGTTTTATTTTTATGGAAAAGGTAAGTGTAATAGTGAGTTGATTTAAGAGAATTGATTACAGGAAAATAATCAATTAGTTCAATGTTATGCATATGTAACTGGAAAAACTGAAGCATGAGCAATACCTCTTTAGCCATCCTAAGTTCCCTTCCCCAACACCATGCCCACAGCAGCCAGCCGCCCCCACAAGGCCCCATAGATTAGCTAGCTGAATTCTAAATGACAAATCCATAACAAGCAACATTTAGAACTTCACTTTCTGCAATCTTTTCCGGAATTCCCTGACACTTTGCAAACGTGCTACCTTTATCACGTTCAGTTTGGGGAAGCAGTCAATGCAGGAAGACACTAGAAATAGCTGGTTATTGAAACGTGAGGAAATATCTGAGATGGCTTTTAACCCCTACGAGGAGCATCCCCAGGGACAACTTGACCATCTCTCCATTCTATCTGGTTTTCTAGAACTCCCTCCCTTGTCCTGCCATATGTTCTCCCCATGAGCAGACAGTTCAAGGTAGTAAGTAGAAAAAAGCAAGTTACAGAGTGATGTGTAAAATATCGTCCCATGTTTCAGTTAAAGGAGTACAAGTATATGAATCTATATATGTACACACATACAAAAGAAAAAACACGTATGTATATGTGAAAAATTCTGGAATAATACCCGCCCCCACACACAAACTATTAACATTGTTGAGTAGATGGAGAGGAACCGTAGAAAGGACAAGGAAAATGAACTGTTTCTACATGTTCTTGTATCATTTGACTTTTTGTACTAGTTATGTATTATCTTTATAATGTGAAGAATATAATAAATTTTGTAACTGACCACAAAATATTCTGATCCTGTACTATCAATAGCTTAAATAATACTATCAACACCAACATACTTTTGCTTTAAATGGAGCTATAATTGGCATATAACATATTTCTGGTGTACAACTTAATGATTTGATGTTGCATATACAGGAGTCCCTCTCTATATCACGGTTCACTTATCGCGGCCTCACTGTATCGCAGGATTTTTTTAAATATTATATTTAATTATTTATCGCAGATTTTCCCCATTTTTAATTGGAATGTTTGTCTTTTCAGTACTGATATGTAGGAGTTCTTAATATATTCTGGATTCTTTTGTTCCACATCCAGTCTAATTCTAGGTGGGAGAAGAGAAATAAAAAATTAAACTTGACAGAAAATAAAAAGTAGAAGAGAATGGATTTGAATGGATTCTACAGATTTCATTTGTTATTTAGCTCTGTCCTCACAGCAGCCCTTATAGATTAGGTGTATTGATCCTGTTGAATAAATGGGGAAACTGATTCTCAGAAGGCTTGAGAGATGGGGCCTAGACTGGGCAGAATGTGGCAGAATCCGAGCTGACAAGAATTCATACGTGCCCCTTCGGGTGTTAAGAGGCTGCTTGTCCAGATGGACCTTATTTCACTTAAGACTCTGGGGTCAGTGGGTTAACATAACCTCTCTGGGCCCTTCCCTAAAGAAAGCTACTTATTCCCTAGACCCGGCTTTAGCTGGAGGATGTTAATCTGCTAATGGCCCTTTCAGCTGGGGCAGATGTCCGGCACCTTTTACCGAGGGACCACATCTCCGTCTGTACTGCCTTTCAGGGAGCTGCAGATCGATGCTTGTTACTGCATCTGCAGATGCTCTGCCCTGTGGCGGCAGCCTCCGGTACATCAGCCAGCCCCGCGCCTTGCCATTAGCAGGAACAGGTGCCTGACAGTCGCATCATGGAGGGAGTCAGCACATCTGGTCCACTACGGGGGCCTCTGCGTGCTATGCGGGAAGGGAAAGGCGGACGCCAGATGAAACCAGGACTGAGACTTCACAGACACGGAGACTCTTGGAGGAGAAAGGAGCCTCAGCGAATCTAATGCAACGCCTTCATGTCACAGATGCAGAACTGATGACCAAGTCCTTTCCTTAGGACACAACTCAGACCAGGTCGTCCCCATACGTAACGGCTCCCCATTGGCTGCAGAATAATAATCACACCAGCATCAGCGTCAGCAACATCGCAGCTCATCTACCACAAGCTGCCCTCATTTAGAAGGTGTACTTGTACTTGTCTGCCTCTAAGAAAAAAATGTCTGCCAATTGAACTATGATACAGAGTCCCATGGGATGTATGAGTCGGTCACACACCCGCCTCTGGTTGCTTTGAAATGTGTTTTCATCTATTTTGAGTAACTTGGCAATTTCTGCTGCCATCAGTGTCATTGCTTTGTGTTTGACTGGCAATCCTTTCTGCATACCTCGTGGTGACAAAACACAACAGCATCATCTCACAGAGCTGTCATCCTTCTTAAAGCCTGTAACGTACTTGGGTTTTGCTTTGCAAGTAAATATAGAAGAACAGTTGTTATCCTGCCAATAAATATTTGCTCCACCAATGTCTAACCCACCCCCTGCTGCTTCGCTTCCCTGCCTTTCAGCAGATAGAATAACTGCTTCATCCAATACCAAATCAGAGAGTATTCTCTTAGACATATTTTAAATATCAACTAAATTCAACACCCATTGTGTCCATAAAGTGTATCATGCCACTGAAATCAGAACAATATGGAGAGCTAGGCCCAAGTTCACACCTGCGCCAAGATGACCCTGTGACGTGTGCTGCGTGGTTGGCAGTGACAGCCAAGTACCATCCACCGTAAGGCACCCGCGAAGCTGAGAGGCGCGATACTACAGAAAGGGGGAAATGGACCTCTTGAAATCAATGACGTGAAAGAACAAGACTCAGCACCTACTGAGTCAGCACTTACTACATGCCGGGCACGCTTCAAAGTCCTTTTAAGTCTAATGAAGGTAATTTTCGGCACAACACTAGGAGAAAGGCACCATGTACCCATGTTAGGAACTAATGCCCAGAGAGGCTGACAAACATTCCCAAGGTCACAGAGACTCCTCGCCTTTTGTTACTTCCTCAGGCCAATCCTTCCTCCTCTTTGAAGATGCAGCTCAGATGTTCCTTCCCTCCCAAAGCTTGCCGCTGTGGTCCCTCCCCCAACGGGAGTTAGGAGCCTGCTCTGCACTTCTCTCTCATGTGAACTTCCCTCTAGATGAGCATTTGTCACATTGCATTTCGTCTCCCTTCACGGAGCCGGTAGTCAGCCAACATGCGCTGGTCCGGAGTCCTGGCCAGTGACGTATCTGACCAGATAAAACCTCTGTGCTGCTGAGCCAGGGCCTTGGGGCCACGGATCATTAAGGGTGTAGACAGCACATTGCACATCTGTCCCACCCACTGAACACTCTGCATCCGCATCAAAAAGCCCCGCATCTGGCACACATCGGGCACTTCGTAAATGTTTCAGAAGCGAGTCCACTGGGACTTGCCACGGTCACGCGCAAGTAGAACGGGCATGTTCACCCAGCCTTGGGCGTTCAGGGAACCGTCTTTGGAGGGCCCGTCCCACCCACCCCCATGAGGAGGATCGGTGTGAGGACAGGCAGAGAGCTAGGAAGAGCAATGTCTGAGAAACAAAAATCTTCGCGATGTCAGCCACAGAGGGGAGCTGGGAGCTGGGAGCCAGGGAGACTTGATCTACCAGTTTCAGGAGGCGGGACACTGAGGCCTGGAGGGGCAGTTCCTGGCCTAAGGCCTCTCAGACAGTTGCAGGGACCCTCACAAGCCCCATCCACTCCTCCCCGCCAGCCAAGAGGCCTGGTTGCTGAGCTCTTTCAAATTCAAAGGCAAGAATCACAGCAGGTGGGCTCCTGTAAGTAGACTAGGAATTATAAATAGACCACTTTTCTCTTGGAAGCCTTTTCCTTTGGCCAGGAGCTTACTTGCTACATTTAGGAAGCAGACAAATTTCATCAGACAGAGTCAAAAACGACTTTGAGAGACGTGCCTAAGGGACTGGCTGATGGACTCTCTCAGGACAACTTCACCAGCTCATAATCATAAAAATTCCGGCAGAAATCAATTATCCTTGGCATAAAAGACAGGTGATGAATCTGGGCCAAAGAAGTAGAGCACTGGGACCGGAGGCAGTGCCAAATCCAGTCAACACCGGCAGGCGGCAGGAGCTCGCCCCAAGGCATTGACAGGCTTTCTAGATTTCTGATCATTTAGCGGGGAGTGGAGAGAAAGGGAGAATTCTGGACCTAAAGGAGGGCATTCAAGAAGTTCCTACGTGCAGAAAGGGTAGGAGAGACTGTGAAAACAAGGTTCTAGCATTACTGAGCCTTTCGTTGTGTTGGAAAATTTACAGGCATTATTTGTTTATCCTCACAGGGGTTCTGTGTATCATTATCCCCACTTCACAGATGAGAAAACCGAGGTTTAAAGGGGAGGTGTCTTGCCTGAGATGTCAAAGTAGGTCAGTGTGATATCAGGTAAGGCCCGTCAGGCAAAGTAAAAATCGTCCAGGTGTTGTAAACTGCAAAGGATTTGGTGTGTTGATCCTAACTAGGCATTAGGAGCCTACAAAACCATTGGAGAAACCCAAGAAGTAGAAGTAAGCTGTTTGGGGGATGGGTCTGCCCATGACTTGCATTCAGGTTTGTCACTGCCGTTGGGATACAGGGTTGCTGCCCAATGATGAAGACTGACAGGAAGGGACTTGCCTCCTCCAAAGCCCCAAATTGGAAACAGTTGTTATGGAAATACAGAAGCTGCTGCCAAGACTGTCACACCCACCTCAAACTGCTCCTGGCCAAAAGAAAGAGAGAAAGAAAAGAAGGAAGGAAGGAAGGAAGGAAGGAAGGAAGGAAGGAAGGAAGGAAGGAAGGAAGGAAGGAAGGAAGGGAGGGAGGGAGGGAGGGAGGGAGGGAGGGAGGGAGGGAGGGAGGGAGGGAGGGAGGGAAAGAAAGAAAGAAAGAAAGAAAGAAAGAAAGAAAGAAAGAGAGAGAGAGAGAGAGAGAGGGAGGGAGGGAGGGAGGGAGGGAGGGAGGGAGGGAAGGAAAGAAAGAAAGAAAGAAAGAAAGAAAGAAAGAAAGAAAGAAAGAAAGAAAGAAAGAAAGAAAGAAAGAAAGAAAGAAAGAAAGAAAGAAAGAAAGAAAGAAAGAAAGAAAGAAAGAAAGAAAGAAAGAAAGAAAGAAAGAAAGAAAGAAAGAGAAAGAAAGGAAGGAAGGAAGGAAGGAAGAAGGAAGGAAGGAAGGAAAGAAAGAAAGAAAGAAAGAAAGGCGTCTAGGCTTCTATTTTCCTTCTTCCTTCTGTCGCATGCAAGTGCATTTCATTGGATACACCTAAACCATATCTGTAACCATGCTAAGAAGGCAAATAAATAAAATGTAGTTTCCAGTCTTCCAACCCCTGCAATAAACACACGTAAAAGCAGGGAAAAAGTGTGAACTGTGCTGGGGACTCACAGACAAGATCCAGAACAACAACAGAGCTGAAGACTGCTCAGGTCTGTCTGATAACAAAAGTTACACTTTACCCACCAACTATCCTTCTAACTTGAGGAGGACACAAAGTTATCCCAGTCTAATAAAAAGGGGTAAAGGGTTAGTTTCTTCAATATTTAAATAGAAAACTAGTAGACCTACTTATCACCTGGAAAGTCGATCTATACTCAGAGTAGCTGAAAAGAGGTTATGGCTCATAATGATTTACTGATGTATGTGCCAAAAGCTAGCCAGGAATGAAAAAGAGGGTCTGGCCAAGGGCTGGGGGCGGTGCGGGGCAGGCAAGAGAATAGGGCTGAGGAAGGGCAAAGCCTGCCTGGGGTGGCAGAAGATGGGAGAAGTTATGTAATGGTCCTGATAAGGAATCACCATTTTAATCACGGTAAACCACCACAGTAGCACCCTCTAGAAATGCTCTACTCCCCACCCCCCACCTCTTTAGATGTGAGAGGCCTCCGTCGCAGCACCTTAGAGGGACAAGCTGGGTGGAATCTCTTGTCTCCTGAGACTCAGTTCCTTGCCCTCCACCATTTGGAGTCTGCCTTTTGCAAACCATTAACGACCATCCCTCCCTCATGCCTGTGTCCTGGTATTTCTCACACAACACAGTGACTTACGGTCCCTGATGCGATCTATACACAACCTTCATAGATTAGTATTAAAAAGCAGATCTTTCTTTCACTTTTATACCACAGTTCCCCATCTCTCTAGTCCTTTGAAATCCAGTCGTTGCTCTGGCCAGAGACCAAAGGGCCAGAACAAACAACCAGCAGGTGCATGAATCTGGGCTCCATTTGTCTTCCTTTTGCTAGGGGTGATTGTGTGTTAGTTGAAGTGAGACCTTATGAGACAATTATGTGTTGGCTGAGCACAACCACTGTCAGGAAATTCAGAAGTCACGGCTCGAACGTGTGTAGAAATTCAAACATGCTATCACTTATTCCAGAGACTAATGCTTACTATGGGGAGAATCTTTTCATACCAGGGAAATCGCCATCCTACCTTTGACAGTATATATGGATTGCGTACTTAGAGGTGACCCCCTGTCCTGGTTTCCAAGGACTGAGGGATTCCCTGGACAAGAACTTTCAGTGCTAAAACTTCAAGTCTCAGCAAGGTGCGACAAGTTGGTCACCCCATGTGTGCACCTGCTATGTGCCAGGCACTGTGAGGAAGTACAGAAAGTGAAATATGACCCTTTAAAAAAAAAAAAGACATTGCCAAAATGGCAGTGTTATTTTTAATGCTGATGTGCCTCTATCTTTGCATTTCTGTGTATATGACCTTCTCCCATCATCCAAAGGCATCCATCTGCCTTGGCACGGAAGTGTGCAATTTTGTACCTGGGCAAGAGGAATGTGTATAATTAGGACTCTTACTGCAGAAATGCAAAGAGGAAGAAAGCACATTTGGGAGTCAGCCTCTGACAACTAAAATAGAATTTTCAAGACAATATTTTGAAAGTAATACTTTATTAAGATATATAGTAGATATTCCTAAGTGTCAATTAACATATCAAAAACCAGACCTGCCTCACTTGAACACTGAGTTTTTTCTAAGCAGGGCTTAGGATATGACATGGCAGAAGTCCCACCTGGAAGACAGAAAAATTGGTAGCCCTTGCAACCCAGCAGACAAAGGAGAACGAGGTAGAAGAGCAAGCAATCAGACACAGACGCAATGGCTGCTACCTCTAGAATTTCAAAACAGAGAATTGGATCGTTCCAAAAGCTTTGCCAGATACCCCTAGTGTGTCAGCCACCCCCAGCTTGGGACAGCCACACAGATTAGATAGCCAGGCAGAGAGACTGCCTAAATGGGCACTCCTGAGCCTCCCTTAACTCCACCCCACCCCCAGCATGGAAAGGACCCAGAAGTCTCTGCATTCCTGGAGAGGAAGTTGGATGGTAACTGCACTGAGAGCCCCAGCTGACCTCCCAAGGTCAAAAGGTAAAGTGGCAGAGCCACACGGACCATGAGATGGGCAGCCAGGCTAGAGGCAAGATAGAGGGCATGAAGCATGAACAAAAGGGACAGACAGACAGACAGACAGGGACAGAGAGAGGGGAGGGGGAGAGAGAGAAAGAGAGAGGAGAGAGAGAGAGAGAGGACATAGCTGTCCCTTAACCAGTCATTCACCAAGGGGAATGGAATGAACATAACTGTCTTAGACTCATCATGGCTCATTTCCTGGGCCAGGGCTGGGCCCTCCTTTCCCCACGTGCGGCCGATATCCCAGCCCAACCAGACCCCCGTTCAGCATGGAGGAAGGGCAGTGGCTGCGGCTAAGGCAGGAGCAGTGTCCACCACATCCCACCCACGCCCCCGCCCGCTGCTCCTACAGAGACCCCACAAGAACAAGGGTGCCACACCATGGCTCTGCCTCATACCAGTGCCTCCGGTCACTTCCTGGGGACTTTTGCCACCACCGCCAGGTGCCTCTCCTCTATCGACCTAGGCACCAGCTTACCCTACAGGCATCCCGGGCTACCGCACTGACACCCTGCACCCCTCGGGATGCCAGAGCTCCTCCAAGCATCTAACACAAACCCTCGCTCCTCGTGTTCCCGGCACTGCGACCACGTATTAACCAGTATAATACTGCGGCCAGAAACTCTGACTGTCCACCACGCACAGGAGAGAAAACAGGCTGTGAGAGGTTCGGTGAGTTCCCTAGGATCACGCGCTAAAATGCGTGCACACACGGGTCTGAAGCCAAGTCTGCTGAGCTCTGGATCCTCCCTCTGCTAACTTCCGTCCATCCTCCTAGGGCCACGGGACATGGGTGCTGACTATGGAAGAGCAAACTGTCCTTCAGCATTTCTCTGGCAATTGAATGACAAAAGAGTGCTCCCTAGGGCTTCAATGTCTCTGGGTTTCAATGAAAATAATTCTCAGCCCTGGCTGCTGTGGCTCAGTGGATTGAGTGTCGGCCTGCGAGCCACGTGTCGCTGGTTCGATTCCCAGTCAGGGCACATGACTAGGTTGCACGTCAGGTCCCCAGTTGTGGGCGCGAGTGAGAGGCAACCACACAGTGATGTTTCTCTCCCTCTCTTTCTCCTTTCCCCTCTCTCTAAAGATAAATGAACAAACAAATAACTTTTTTTAAAAAAGAATGAAAATAATTCTCCCGATTTTTGACTCACAGCCAGCATGTCTCCCTGCACCCTCCCCCAAGAGCCCTCAGACAGCGGCAACAATGGCGAACCCGAGGCAGAAGCCCAGAAACGGGCACCATACTGGTTCCCGGGTCAGCCCTCCTGTCCGCTGTCTGGGGCTTTGTCATGAGCCCAAGATTACAGTTTCCTCCTCTGTTCTGTTTTTGCTCCCATCAGGACGTGCTCTCTTCCAGGAGGCCCCTTGGCCCCTCGTGCAGTCCCCTGGCCCCACCCCCAAGAGCCGGAGCCGCCCGAATGTGCTGGCATTTCCCAGAGCAGACACAGCTTAGGCTCGAGCGGACACTCCCTTTGTTCTTGTTAATTATTATTCCACTTGGTAGGAGTCACTCAAGTGCCTCACACTGTCACTCCTCTAAAGGACTATAGAAGCTGCACCACGCCTGGAAGGAGAAAAGCTGCATACAAACAACATTCTAGAAGATGCTTTTATAATCCTCCTCAACCAAACACAAAAAATCCGAACTGAAATTTTCGGAGAGGGTGTATCCAGTCGTAAACTGGAGGGGATCTGCAACCAAAGATGCTACTGGTAACCCGGATGATGGGTGTATGTTCGCAGATGTAGGTAAAATTAACTCAGATCCTCTCGCGATGGTCTGCGGAAGCCCAGAGCCCTCTTTGTGATTTCAGTGACTTTCCAGAGCTTTCTCTCAAGAGCAGTTCTAGTCAATGTCTAAGTCCACACTTGATGTCACCCTCCTGACGCATGTCACTCAGACCCAACCCCTTACCCGGTTTCCTTCCATAAGGTACCAACTCCCAGCAGCTATTTGTAAGTTTATTTAAATTACATTCAATAGTACCAATCTTTAAACAACTAGAATAAATATTACTTAAATCCACTGAATATTTGTGAGTCACAGGGTAAGATGAGATCGGAATACACCGCTTTGTTAGTCCCCTCTTACTGCCATACAGAGACTGGGTGGCTTACACAACAGGGGCTTATTTCTCACCGGTCTGGGGCTGGAAGTCCAGGGTCAGGCGGCCGGCATGGCCGGTGTCTGGTGAGGTCTCTCTTCCTGGCCACCTTCTTGATGCGCCCTCAGATGGCCTTTCCGCTGTGCGCACGTGAAGAGGAGAGAGTTCTCTTCCTCTTAGAAATAATAACCTACTTTCCCTAAAGAGCTGGGTGTCATTCCAATTCACCACGCGGTGGCAGCATCGGGACCCCTGGTGCTTCCTTCCCGCAGCAAAAGCCATAACGGAAATACAGAGCCATATTAAAACACAGCTAGGAAATGGCAACGGGCTCCCAGAACTGAAACGCACGGAGTGTTTTCTCATAACGCGGCGCCTTCCAGGGGGGTTCTGTTTGCTGCACAGCCTGGTATCACCTGAGAAAGCACCTGCCCCGAGGCCAAGGGGGTGGGACGTGGTTACTGCCCTGCCCTGGGGCACCATGAGGCAGCACCCCGATGGAAGGCTGTAGAATGTTCTCTCTTTACAGTGAGCCTAGTGGGGGATGAGAGGGGGACCGCCGCAGCCCAGGCAGGGATGTCACGTGCCGTGGTGACAACACTGTGCTCCCTTCACTCGGTGCCTGGCAGGTGAGCGAGCCCCCACCCCACCCCCCGCCACAAACTTACACGTCACCAGGCAAAGATGCCCGCGTGGACTGCAATGATGCTTCCGCCCCCAAAACCTAAGAGACGCGTGAAACCAAAGCTAGAATTCACTGCAGAAAAACAAAGAAAGCTGCCTTCCTGGAGCCGCTGAGGTCTGAACCTGATCCCTCCTCACTGCTGCTGCTTCAGGGTCCGCACGCAGGAGGGAAGGTGTCGGCGCGGATGTGGACGCGCCCCGCACGGTGCCACATGCAACCCTTGCTCCGCGGCCCTGGGAGAGCACGTGGTCTCCCCGGGGGTGATACTGCTGGTGACACTCTTCACGCAGTGAGCCAGGTCCCCGAGAGGCTCACTTCCGGGTCCTCAGAAGCGGGCTGCAGGGACACCTCTGGTGGGCACCCAGGGACAGGCCTCCCAGTCAAAAAGGATGGAGACAGCGCCCCCAGAGCAGGACCCCGGGGGTTTCAGAAAAGCCCGGACTAGAGGTCAAGAGGCCGGGGGCCCGTCTCAGCTTAGCCGTGATCGGCAGTGACCTTGGGCAAACAAGCCAACCTCTCTGAGCTCCAGTTTTCTGCCCCCAGATAGAGGCGACGGTTTCCTCCCTGCTCAGTCACAGGAGTGAAACGGGGAAGAAGTGAGCTCAGGACCCGGAAAACCGCCATCAGGACCAGGGCGCGGTTTGACGGGGTCCCGCTGTCCCCAGTCTTCTTTCTTCTCAGCTTCTGCGCCTTACCTTCCGGGGCCGGGTCTCGGACCAGGACTGAGCGCTAACCCCAGGGGTGGGAGGATGTGGCCAGGCACAGTCCCTGCCCTGAAAGAACCCTCCGTGTCCCAGGTCCCCAGAGCAGTCCCCGCCACCCACGCTTCCCACTAGGCTCTGAGCACGTTCCAAACTCCCGCCATCGTCTCCCCTACGGCCCCCCAACCGGACCCACGGCCTTGCTCCGACCTCCGCACCTGCCACGTCTCAGCTCATTGGGCCCCCTCCCCCGACGCCTGGTTCTCACTGCTGCAAAAACTCCACGTCTGTCCCTGCCTCAAGGCCTCGCTGTCCCCTCTGCCCAGAATGCTCCTCCCTCCGGTCGTTCCACACGCACACACACACATACACGCGCGCGCACGCACACACACACACGTACACACATGCGCGCGCACATGCACACACATGCACACGCGTGCGCATGCACACACGCGCGCACAAGCACACACATACACACACGCACGCACACATACACGCACACGCACATACACACACACGCACACGCACACACACGCAGTCTTCTGCCCAAGGTCGGCGTCCGTAGACTCCCGCACTCCCTTTCCTCTGGTGGCCAACAACTCGCTTCTCGTTCTCAGCCTGAACATCTGTCATGCCTACCTGACCATCCGGTCTTCCCCCAACTCACCGCCCCCCTTATACACACTCCACCCCACCCCACAGGCTGCGGAGGGGCTTGAATTTTGGGAAACTCGGCTGCACTTCGCATTGCTCAAAGTGATTTAGATTCTTGTCAAGGCAGCTTTAGGAAGCGCCATCGCAAGGAGGCTGCCTGTGCCTCAGAAGAGCGTCGGGCTTCCTCAGGTGCCTTTCCCAGCTCTGTCCCGGCTCTGTGCGTCACATCTGTCCCCCGGCTCCCATTCCTCCCCCCCGAGCAGCGGTGATTGTGGCCTTCCCAGTCGGAAAGGCTGCAGATGGAGGCCTTGCACTGTAGGACCCCTCAACGTTCCTCCAGTGCTGACAGTGCCTTCACAATTTGAACACAGCAAACAAACGTTCAGCTTCTTTGCTTACGTCTCCTTGTCCCTCCAGGACTCTTAGGAGCCATGAAATCTGAAGCCACGTGGACATTTTATACGATCAAGACCTGGACGGGAAGATGGGCAAGATATTGAGGGGGAAACTGCTTGTTCAATCACCTCAGCCTGGTAGAGCCTTTCCCACCGCGGGACCCGAGCGCATTTCTCTAGTCCGGCCACGTTCTTTGCCTCCGGGTTCGATGAGACAAAAAAATTTTCCTCAGGCCAACGTTAAGGAAGAATTTGGATTCCAGACAGACCTGCGCACGCACGGCTCCATTTGAAAGTGCTCCCTATTGTTTTTGGAAGCCCCAAGAAAATTAGGCACATGCTCAACTTTTTCTTAATCGTCTCGTGAAAATGAGTCAGTTTATGATATGTTTTGAACTGAGTTTTACATTCCTGTGGGGTTGTAGCTCTTGAAATTGGGGAAGGACTACCTCCAGAGGAGTTGAGTAACTGAAAAAAAAAAAAAAAAAAAAAAAAAAAACAACCCTCTGTTGCTGACTCCTTAAAATCAGGAGCACGAGTCTCAGGGTGCTGAGATGGCCCCCTCCTGCCTGACGCGTGCAGTGAAGCAAGGATGCCTGGCTTCCCCAGCTCAGAGCTGAGCACTTCTGGTGCTCTGTGGGTACCCCCCCAGCCGCCCGCCCCGTGCCAGGAGCCAGGGCTGCACAACCAGCCACTGTACGGGCCTCAAACAGAAACCTTCATCGGCTGCAGCCTTTGTAGTGCAGAGCAGAGGTCAGAAGAAACACACCTCACTGCCCCATTCAGCGCCTCTGGCATGACCTGAAGGCTGAGGGTGGAGTCTGCTAAAAGTTCCTTCCCTCCTGAGCTGGGCCAGAATGTGATCCTGGGGCTCTTTGCAGCTTCTCCCCCTCTCCTGCTCTCCCCCTGGTCTCCCCGGTCTGCACCCCAGGGCTTCCTACAGGTTATCTCGGGGCTCACAAGGTGCACACCCCAAGACAGAATACCAGACAGAAGTTGTATTGCTTTTCACGACCTGGCTCGGACACCGGGAGGAGTCGGTCCTGCTGTAGTCTGCTGGTCAAGGCAGTCTCAAAGGTCCAGCGAAGTTCAAGGGAAGAACACACAGACCTCCCCCTCGACAGAGGAAGGTCAAATCCACCTCGCAGGAAGAACACGGGGGATGAGATATACATCGGTGCTGCCATCTTTAAAAAATACAACCTGCACCCCTCCATACCCCCCATGTGAATGAAGAGAATGAGCCTGACAAAGGGGCCTTATCACAGGGCCACGGGGTGAATGAACGACAGGGCCAAGGGCCAGGATTTAGGGGGAAAGGGGCCTGGGGGGTGGAAGGCTTGAGGATTAAAGGTGAGAAGATCCCCAACCACCCCTGTGCCGCTGCAAAGGGAAGGACGGAACAGGCTGTGGCAGGAAGCAGGGGCCCTGGCTTGTGTCCCAGCCTGACAATAACGTCCACAGGGACAAGAACTACCCTGCTCATCTTTTTACCTCTGCAGAGAGCCACACAGAGAGGACAGGCTGGTAAGGTGGGAGAGCTTAGGTACTAGAATCGGTTCTGGGTTGAAGCTGGGGGGCGGGGGGTGGTCAAAACAGAGCCTTCAGCACATGTCACAATTACTGAGTTATAACAGACTCTCAACAAGCACCATTTTCATGGCTGTGAATGTTCTAGCGAGCGGAATTATCAGAACCAATTTACTGGCGGGAAGTCATACATTTCGCCAATATTTGCATAGAGAGAAGAATACTCGGTGAATGAGGCCTCTTTTTCATTTTGGATCATTCCCTGAGGATATATTTTCAGAACAGAAATCATTGTACCAAAGAGTAAAAATAATTTAAAGCCTTCGATACAGATTGCCAAATTCCTTTCCAATATTTCATTTATATACATGAGCTGGTTTCACAATTAAGCTTTGGCCTGTTACTCCTTATAAATTCTGGGCTGCTCAAGAACATAAGCTATATGTTTTCATCCTGTAATCTCATTCCCTCATACGGTGCCTGACTGCAGGGTATATTTCAATGCATATTTATTTAATGAATAAAAATGATTGTGTCTGTTCACATTCCTATCAGTGTGAGAAAGCCTATTTCATTAGATCCTCATTAAAACTGAATATACCAAGACCAGAGAAGGAGCGGTGGACCCAGAGGACAAATTCTTAAATACGTCTTTCATGGCCTTTCTATAAATTTCTGGGCTATTTCAAAACCTAAATAGGCTGACAGAACCTGAGTTCCTAACTTCTCATTCTATACCTATCCTTTGCAAAGTACACACTTAGAAGCAGCCCTTAACTATTAACAAAAAGCAATGAGCTTCAAAATGTTTATTTCAGTCCGTCTCCATTGCTATGCAGCAAACTACTTCCAAAATTAGTAACTTAAAAAAGTTACCATTGCCCTGGCTGGTGTGGCTCTGTGGATTGAGCACTGGCCTGCAAACCAAAGGGTGAAAGGTTCAATTCCCAGTCAGGGCACATGCCTGGGTTGAGGGCCAGGTCCGCAGTTGGGGGTGCGTGAGAGGCAACCACACACTGATGTTTCTCTCCCTCTCTTTCTCCCTCCCTCTCTCTAAAAATAAATAAAATCTTTTTTTAAAAATCTATTTTTCTCTAGAACATTGTGAAATAAATAGTATTATTTAAAAAAAAAAAAAAAAAAAAAAAAGGCTACCATTCCCTTAGTTCATGACTCTAAAATCCATAATATTTTAGTCCAGGCTCCGCGGGGCAAGTCAGATAGTCTTGACCCACGCCTCCTCACATCTCCTTGGACAGCTACCCCGTCAGCTTCTGGCCTGGCTGGAGGCCGGCTGATGGTGGGTGGCTGGTATCTCCCCCCCACCCCTGACCCCGCAGGCTAGCCCAAGTCTGCTTCCATCTGGAAAGGTCCCAGGAAATAGAGGGTGCAAGCAAGCATGGAGGCTCAGAACCAGCTCCCTGTTCCTCTCTCTGCATTCTACAGGCCAAACCCTATCCCAAGCCCAGATTCAAGGGCTGAGGAATAGGCTCCGTCTCTTCGGCAAAGGAGCTGCCAAGAGTCGGGTCATTTTGCAGTTGACCGCTGTTGCCCTGAGTGGTGAACTGGATCAGTCTGCTGGGTGGACGTCATTATGCTTAATTGGAACTTGAAGATTATTTATCCCCGATAATTTATATAGTGCCTCAGAGATATATAATATTTACAGTGTTACCTTGGCTAACGTTCTGTGTAACCAGCTCTTCGAGCACATTGGGCAAGGGCTCCCACCCCCAATTTTTAGTTGGAAGACGAGTCTCAAGGAAGCTTCCCCGATGAAGAAGCTGATAGGTCCAGCCATCCCCTGAGCCTCTCCTGCTTTGTGTCCCCAGCACAGAGAAAGCTGCTCGGCTCCTCGCTTTTAGTGACTGGAAGCCACAATCCACTCCTTTCTGAGCTGCACCGCCTTGTCCAGGAATATGTTTTCAGGGCTGAGGTAGGGGCAAAATTAGAGCAGAAGTTGTTACGCATTCATTTTCGCCTGCCCTGGTTCAGGCTGTGGTGTTTTGAGTCAGGCTCTGGGGCAGCACTAAGGCCTGAGTTTGCGCCCAGAACCTGCGGGATCCTCCACCCAGCTTGGTATTGCTCACCGTGACTTGAGATCTCTGAGGTGTGATTTCAGGAGGCAGCACCCCACCCCACAAACCCTGCTTGCTTGAACCCCCCCTAATGAAATACCAAGCCTTTCCTTTCACAGTGAGGAATATGTGAAAGGACATTGATTATTATTATAACACCTATGTAATACATTATAGAATTATGCATTTCTACATAATATCTACACTCCTTTAATGAGAGACCAAGCCACTCCTTCATAGTAAGAAATCTGAAAATATAAACCACCAAGACTTGAATTATTGTTAATTTATTATAATTAGTATATTAATTAAATTTAAATTAATCAATCATACTTATAATAAAAATATAATAATTAGCATAATACTAATTATGTAATACCCTGGCTGGTTTGGCTCAGTGGATTGAGCGTCGGCCTGTGAGCTAAGTGTCGCTGGTTCGATCTTCCAGTCAGGGCACATCAGAGAAGGAAAACTCTGACTCCAAAAAAAAAAAAACCTTCGCTGCCTTGCGGCATACCTCTTCAGGGGAAAGGCTAAGGGAGTAAACCCCGACAGAAAATCCAGAGCCGGAGTCCCTAAGGCGGTTTGACGTTGTAGTCAACACCGGCAACTCCTGCGGCGCACCTGAAGCCAAGCTGTATTGACTCCGTCTTTCCCTTGGATCCTTCAGCTGCGAAGAGAGGGGGGGTCTGCTGCATGGGCAACAGCAGACCCTCCATATCACCCTGCCCAGGCTCTGTAGCTTCATCGCAAGATGTCGATTCAACACGGGAGGAGACAGATACCGTGTCACTCCCGCCGGACTGCACAGCCATTCTCGGCGGTGCAGATAGACTCTTAAGAAGCTACACCATCGTCTCTCGAGACAGACAGCTGCCGACACAATTATGTAATGCATTATAGAATTATGTGTTTCTATATATTTTTTATATATATATTCCTTTAGTGGGATATTCTGTTGAGAAACTATTCTTTTAATAGAGACCAAGTCATTTCACTTATAGTGAGAAATTTCTTAAAATATAACCACGAGAAAAGAAATATTTATATATAACCACGAGGACATTATATTGTTAATTTATTGAACTATAATACTAATTCTATAACACATTATAGAATTACATATTTTTGTATATAATATATATTCATATATAAAATGTTTTAATATTATGTTATCTAGTTATAAGACAATAATTCAGATGTAATAACTTAATGCTAATACATTTTTTAATGGGCAGAATATATGAAGCATTGGATATCAGGCAAGGAAGGACAGTGATCCCTTAGAGATGAGAAACAATGAGGTGAGCCCCATACCTGCGCCAGGATATTGACTTGGCCATGGGGAGACTTCCGTGCTTAATTAGTGATGTCTGACCTGGGCTGGGAGTGGAAGGGGGGGCGTGGGGGCAACAACAGCCCTCAACCACCCACTACCTGTTCCTGCAAGACTGTTAATATCTTTGCCCTTTCTCACCTGTTCCAGACTCTGACTTTCAGGAAACCTCCCTGTATCTTAATCCTTAGGAAGATAAAGTAGTAACTTTATTTCAGACAATACACAAAATACTTTATAGACGCTGTATCCTTTGCTCCTCATAAGTACCCAGCACATCAGTTAACACACCTTCAACTTCAGGTAACAGGATCCCCAACTCAAAACAGCTTAAACGAGAAAGGGGCTTACTTTCTCAGACACCAAGACATCAGGAAGTAAGGCCGTCTAAGAGCATCGCTGAGGACCAGCATCCTCCCATCTTTCTTTTCCATCACCCTCTGCTGGTCAACCTTATACCTCATGGCCCAAGCTGACTGTCACGTATCCAGGCACTACATGTGGACACACACTGTTCTCCCCGAAAGACACCATTCCTGAGGCCTTTTCCAGACCCAGGCAGCCACAAAGAAGCAGAGAATCCCCACCAGCCTACACCAGACTCCTGGACCGGTGCTGTTTTTCTATTCCAAGCAGAGTTTCAGATGATCCTGCCTCAGTTATGGCTAACGACCGAGGTGATTTGTTGACTCACTTCCAGCAGGAACTGAAAGTAGTAATTAACTGTACCAGGTTTGACTTTTCCCAAAGAGGAAGTTTAAATTTAGCTTCTACCTGCAGGTCTTCTCTGTGACTTTGGAGCAAATCCACTAAACATCACATAGAAAACACTAATCATGCCTCACAGTTTGGAGATAAACTAATTATCGTTATTGCTGTTGAAAATTATAGAACATACCTAATTATAGGGCCTGAGGAATACATACTGTGTTTATGAATGGGACAGAGAGCCCAGAATGGCAGGCAGGGCTTCAAGCTGGCTGCCCCAGGCAAAGAAGATAGTCAACCTTGTTCAAGCTGGCAGTTTATTCTGATGACAAAGTAGTGTTCTTGTGCCCTGATATAATATAAAACTGAGCAAAACACCACACACACACACACACACATGAAATAGCTGAATGGCTATCAGGATCCAAGGGCAACAGCTAGCACTTAAAAGATGGGGTAGATGGAAGAGTGTAGAGGTCAAGAACAGAGTCTGGTCCCCACTGGCTGGGTTGTAAGCTGTATGACCTTGGCCGACCTGTTTAACTTCTTCATGCCTCACTTCCCTCGCCTGTGAAATGGGAAGAGCAATAATAACATCATCTATCTGACAGCGCACACAAAGCACCAGGAACTGTCTGTGGCACATAAAAGTCTCTATATTATTATTATTTCATCTGGTTATCTCACTTATGTGACTGTTTCTAACACTCTCTGGGAGGGATGGCATTGGATACTAGCAGGTCCCTCCCGGAGCTATTACAAGGTGACAGATGATGTGGGAAGAACTCAATGGTAGCAAAGACCAGTCCCCCACAAGGAGACAGAGGCCAAGTCACTAGGTGAGTTAACAGATCATCCAGAGGAGAAGGCCCCGTGAAGACTGAAATTATGTAGCCCACGCCACAGAATCCCTGGAGCCACCAGAAGGCCAGGCAGGCTCCTCCCGTGGGACCTTGATTTCATACTTCTGGCCTCCATCACTGAGAATCAATTTCTGTTGTTTGAAGCCACCGTGTTTGGGGTAATCTGGTACAACATCTTTAGGAAAATAATAAAGGGCTTAATCAATGTACACCATTCCTATTGTCTGTTGCTTTTCTTTGCCCCTCTGGAACTGGAGAACTGCCTAAGGGGGGCAAACTTCTGTGGGGTGCCCGCGCTGGGATGCAAAGAAAAGGCCATCTGGAGGAACAGGGGCCCCTGCTCCTGCCCTGTGGCTGTCCCTCCCTCCTGCCAGGCGAGGCTCCGCCTCTGGGTGTCTTTGTGCCGCAGCCTCAGAGGCCAGCAGCGCAGTCTGAGCCCAGAGATTCCAAGCTGGGGCATGAAGGGAATAATTGTCAGCGAGATTCCCAGATTGTTTTGTCACATACACTTCGCAATATGACAAGTAGGCGTCCAAAATATGCTCCAGGAGGGGGAGCAAGACATTTTCCAAAAGCCTACTTGGCAGCCAGAGGCCCTGTGCTAAATCAAGTGCCAGTCTAGTTCTTGGCTTCGCACTTCTTGCCACGTGAGGCTGTGTCACTCAGGGTGGGGCGTGCCAACGGAGAGCCACCAGGAGAAACCAGGCCTGCTCTCCGTGGGGTGGGATGCATCAGCCTGACTCTGTCGGCTGCTTCGGGATTTTTGCAGATGACATCATAATAACAGCTCTCTGCCTACCATCATAAAAGTAACAACAACCGACAGCTATGCGTGAGACCTTTATGTGCAGTCCCTTTTTTAATCTTCGCCACGATTGTATAAGGTGGGCATTATTATTAATCTCTCTGTGCCCGAGAAGCAACGAGAGGAAGAAGGAAGTGAAGCCATTTGCCTGAGATTCCATCTCCAGGAAGTGGTAGAGGGGCTGTTCCAATTCTCATCAGCCTGTCTGGAAAGCCGGGGACGTGAGCACTTTCCAGACTCACGGTACCGTCTCCTGTTCTTTGCTGAAAGAAGGACTCTCGTGCCTTGACTCCCCCGGAGAATGATCGCTTGTATGTGGGGCACACCCCCTTGGACTGGCTATTCCAGATCGGAAGTGCGTGGGGAAGACTGTTAAACTGTGGAAAATACACATGGTTTAAACAGAATTATTAAAGCAAGGCAGACTGAGTCTTCTCCCTCTCCCACCGCTTTGCCTAGAGCCTGGCAAGCGCAGACGCTAAAGTCAGAGAAAGCCTTTTGTCACGGAACTCAGGGGGCTACATCGAAATTACGGAAGAAGACTGACAGTCTGTCCACAGAATACGGTACTAAAGTGACATCAGCAGTGGGTTAATCTTTGTTGTTTCAAGTTTCGCTGCAGCTCTACCTGTTTATAATCCTACCAACAGTTCATTGCAGCATTATTTACGATAGCCGCTATATGGAAGCAGCCTACCTGTCATCAATAGGCCAGCGAATAGACATGTGGGACGTGCGTACAGCGGAATATGACTCGGCTACGGAAAAGAGTGACTCTTACCATCTGTGACAACACAGGTGGACCGAGAGGGCATTAGGCTAAGTGAAATAAGTCGGAGAAAGATGAATACCATAGGGTTTCACTTACATGTGGAATCTAAAAAAAACAAGACAAATGAACAAACAAAACAGGAACCAACGCATAGATACAGAGAACAAACTGACAGTTGCCATATGGGAGGCGAGTTGGTGGGCTGGGGGGAAAAGGGTGAAGGGATTAAGAAGTACAGGTAGCCAGTTATAAAAATAGCACTGGTGATAGAAAGTCGTCGGCAGCCGTCCGTCTCGAGAGACGATGGTGTAGCTTCTTAAGAGTCTATCTGCACCGCCGAGAATGGCTGTGCAGTCCGACTCAGGAGTGACACGGTATCTGTCTCCTCCCGTGTTGAATCGACATCTTGCGATGACGCTGGAGTGTCCTCTCCAGTGAAGCTGAAGCTACAGAGCCTGGGCAGGGTGATATGGAGGGTCTGCTGTTGCCCATGCGGCAGACCCCCCCTCTCTTCACAGCTGAAGGGTCCAAGGGAAAGACGGAGTCAATACAGCTTGGCTTCAGGTGCGCCGCAGGAGTTGCCGGTGTTGACTACAACGTCAAACCGCCTTAGGGACTCCGGCTCCGGATTTTCTGTCGGGGTTTACTCCCTTAGCCTTTCCCCTGAAGAGGTATGCCGCAAGGCAGCAGAGGTTTTTTGGAGTCAGAGTTTTCCTTCTCTGATGTGCCCTGACTGGAAGATCGAACCAGCGACACTTAGCTCGCAGGCCGACGCTCAATCCACTGAGCCAAACCAGCCAGGGTTTTCATAAAGTATATAGATCTCTAATCACTATGTTGTACACCTGGAACTAATTAATATCGTATATCAACCATATGGAAAAATAAATTTTAAAAATATTTTTAAAAGGATTAATTGAAGCCAGATAAGTCCAAGGGTCTCCTTTTTTACTCTTAATATCCTACTATAGATTGTCCACCCCACATTCATTCTGCTGTCCTTCCTTCCCAACCGAACTCAGGTTTTGTTCTATCGCTCCCACATCGAACTGAATGGTAGTGGACCTCACTCCCAGCTGCAGGGATGGGCTTGGTGGACCCAAGGAGAATCTTGTTCTCTCTGCCAGTGACTGGTTTAGGGAGGGTCGTCCCCCAATTCTAGCCAAGGAAACACGAGAGAACGTCTTCTCAGGTGAGTGGCAGCTTGATGGCGTCTGGGAAAAATGCCTTTGCATCTAAGAAAGATCCACAGAAAGAAATGGACCCCTTCTTCCTCCAGATCCTGTTGTGCATGGGCTGATGCTTAGAACTGCTGCCACCATCCTGTCACTGGCCCGAGAAAGAAGCCAACTGACGATGGCAGAGCGGAGGGACAGAATGGGCTCCTAAATGCCATTGTTGAATGGGTGATTCAGCCACTCTGGATCCACCCTGCTCCTGAAATTCCTGATATGTGAGATAATAAGTTCCCTATTGTTTAAGCCAGCTTGAGTCAGGGTTTTGTTTCTGCCACAGAAAGCATCCTGACTAATATGGGATTCAAAGCAGACTCTCCTCCCCCTCCTCCCCCACCCAGCAGCTGAACTGAACGCCACTGAGAATTACCAACAACCCATTTCAGAGGCTGCACACAGAGGAGGGACCAGGGTGGGTGACGGAACACGTGAGGAGTCTGGGACTGAGGCTCCATCCGTATCCACGGGCAAGCGGAATAAACAAGGGCATCACCACTGAATCTCCACCATCCTCTTCACTCTGAATGGGCTGGAACATGATGTTTGACCCTGAAAGAACTGACTGAATATTCTCCATCGTTCCATGTGGTGTTTCCTGGTCAGCAGTTAACCATTCTTTTGCAGGTCATTCATATCACAATTTCTTCCATGAAATACAGCATACTGATGCATTTATAGATTGTTGGCCTCAACACAGTCTTAAAATTTTAGAATGCCCAGTAATCCCACCCCTCTATCTTGTGAATGGGGATCCAAGATCCAAGAAGAAAAAGCCATTCCCTGAAGCCGTGTAGAGTAAGTCTGTGGTAGAGCCAAGACTGAAATATGAGTCTCCTACCTCCTAAGCCATGGGTGTCCCTGATGCGCCACCATACCCCACAAGTATATACCAAGAAATTGTCTATAGCTTTTAACAGCTGTAACAGATTTTGGTGGTCAAATAAACTTAGGAAATGCTGCACTAAATAAGTCACGTTAAAGATTTTTCTATACTAGCGGAGCTTTTCATCATTTTTTGTTTTGTTTTCTATGTTTATTTGTTTGCCAGTAATGCTCTGTGAATGGCTAAAGCTGAAAAGTAGTATGTGCTCTTTCTCAACTCTGTTGGACCATAGAACTTTCCTTTCTCCCAGAGTGTCTTATAGGAACTGTATTCTGAAGATTCCATTTTAGCAAATGCACAACACAAACCTGCTCCCATAAGAAGGGAATAAGAAACACAAGGAGGAGCTGAGAGAGGCGGGATAGGTGGGAGTGGATAGTCATTAATAAATGGATGGATGGACGGATGGGTGGATGGATGGATGGGTAGGTGGGTAGGTGGGTAGGTGGATGGATGGACGGATAGATGGATGATGGGTGAATGGATGGATGGATGGATGGATGGAGAGGCAACATAGTTTGAGCCTCTGACCTAAAGCAGACTTGTTACATGAACCAATACATTTCTCCCTCTTAGGGCAATTTGAATTGGACATTAGCCAAGTTTTTGTTGTTATTGTTATTGTCATTATAACAATGCATAACAAACTATCCTCTGATTTCAGTAACTCACCACAACAGATGTTTATATTACACTCTGAGATCAGCAGGGCCAGGACCCCAAGCTTCTGGTCAAGTTCAGGTCTTCTTCATTTTCCTTCATTCCCAGGCTGATGGGACAAAGGGTCCCTGGTGTGTGTTCTCCTCATGGTGGTAAGAGGGGGTCCCCAGAGCCTGCTGCCCCTTCCCTCACATGAGGGCGCAGGGAGGAAATGGACATTATAAACCAGGGAGAGGGTCCTCACCAGACACTGAGCCCTCTGGCACCTTGACCTTAGATTTCCCAGCCTCCAAACTTACAAGAAACAAATGTATGTTGTTATGCTGTTGAAGCCACCCAGTCTGGCATTTTGTCATAGCAGCCTGAACTGACAAAGCCACCTAGGCACTATCATGCTTCTCAAGTGAGGCTAGTGTATGAAGTTCAACACACAACAGATTCATGGGAAGTATGCACTGCCCTTCCTTCACTTCCATGAGGACTACTAGAGGCAAAAAACAGAACCAATTGCTTAGACTCTGGTGTGTGCCTTGCAGGTTCTGTGTGTGTCCTCGATGACATCCAAGTGCAGGGGACGAGTGTGGGCCAACTCTGCCTCCTACCAGCTTTGGGACCTCTGGCAGCTCATCAAGCTCCCTCATGTGTAGGATGGGGCTGAAAATATTTGCCCCTAATCATTTTACAGCAGGATTGTGAGGTCGAAAGTGATAACAAGTGTAAAAGTCCCTTAAAATGTTAAGTCCTCTGCAAATCTGCTAGAGGTGCTATATTTGTTTCTTAAGATGATGAGGCTGATCTTTTAAGGCAACATGCCAGGCCTTACCCTGCAGATGAGAGCTGGCCCTTCCAGAGCATTCTCCTCCTCTCCTGCCGAGCTGCAGGCTTAGGCTAACAGTGCTATTGTCACTCAAGACATGTTCGAAATGTTTCTTTGGAAATTATCTCTACAGCTGCTTTACAAGCCAAATGAGAAAATCAGTTTCATTACCTCACAGGCCTCCATTTCGTTTGGGGAGCAAAAGGAGTGTTTCTGAGCACTTTTCCCATCTTATTAACAAGAAGAAGTTCTGAATGATTTATGTCTATTTAAAGGAAATCAAATCCACCTGCAGAGGGGAAAGATCTGCCTCGGGGAGACCAGCCAGGGGACTTGCCATGGGATCTGAAAGCAGTATCACGTCCACTCTGCCTGACGCTGACCTCCACTCAAACAACGACCTTACTTCCAAATACAGCAGGCATTTCTAGTAGACACTCAAAAATAAGTGTTGAACGAATAAATAGGTAATATCTGAATTTCTCCAGTGACCTGCAGCAACTCTCAACAACTCCAGGAAGAGTTCATGTGATATTTTTGTTTTGCTGAAAAGAAAACTACAAGCCCCCCATGGCCCCAAAACTACCATGAATTTAGTGTCTCATTGGTGTTCAGCACTGTCCTTTAAATGCGCTGTATCACTTAATAGTAAGTCTAAGAGGCTAAGTGACTTTCCCAAGGTCAAGGGCAAACAGTGAGTGAGCTGCACCCAGAGGTCCTCTGCCTCCTAATCTGTGGGACTCCTGGGGGCGCAGGAAGAAAGTGGTGCACAAAGCAAATCCAAATTGCAGACATCAGGACTTATGAAGAGAGCGTGTCAGGACTAGAACTCTCTTTACAGAAGAACTTCAGGGTGGTACCTTACAAAGCACAAGCTCTCCTAATGATTAAAACTTTTTATGACTTGCAAGAATCCATTTTCTCACCCAGTTCTGCAGAAAGGCACTCATGGCACGAAAGCCTGCACATGGCAGGCAGTGCCAAGACAGTGGCGAGGACCCTCCATCCCCCGAAGCTCCTCCCCTGGCACGTGTGACCATGTTCTTGGGTCTGCTTGCTCGGAGCTCACTGGGAAGGGAACCCGGCACCAGAGACCACAGGCCGTGTTTGGCTCCAAGAGGCACCCGCGCTGAGCCGAGGTCGGGGGCTGCACTGAGCATTTGCCTCAATGCCTGGGTGGTCTTCAGGGCTGGTGCCAGGAGGCACATACTGCGGTGATTTACTGGGAGACCACAGAAGCGGGTAAAGCGGCAAGGCCTGGGGGGACTTGGAGGGGAGCGCCACGCTCCCACCCCCGTGCACAGGATGGAAGGGGGCTTCTGGCCCAGACACAGTGCTTTCTCCAGAGCCTGGTTCTTGTGCTGGACAACCCATTACCCATCACCCCCCTCGCTGAGTCTCTCTTTACTCAGACCCAACAGTAGGGGTGCAGATGTACACCATGAAGGTCTGGCGTGGGGACAACACGGTGTCCTGTTTAAGGGCTCACAGTGGTGAAGGGAGGGGTAGAGGGAGAGGAGAAGCCTCGCAGCGCACGAGGCGGAAAGGGCGCACAATTCAGTCCCACCGCTATTTATATTGAGCAGACGCACCATTCCAGAACCTTCTGGAGAAACAGAGATGGAAAAGAGACAGCCCAGCTGTCGCAGCCCTGACGTGAGGCCTGGTTTTCATTTTCTTTCAACTTGGAATGACCACGGGAAGGCGCTGGGGTGTGAGAGGAGAGCGATCACCCTGGTTGGGGTGCTGAGGCCGAAGGAGCCAGGCCCCATAGGCCTTCCCCTCTGAGGCCAGGGGCCGGTCTGATTAAGTCTGGAGCAACTTTTCAGAAGAACCCCCTGCAGTGAGGGCCTGCTGTGTGCCGCCCCATGCTGAACCCATCACAGACACACTCAGATCATGTCAGCCCTCAACGGAGGCATCGTGACCCTGTTTTAGGGACCGGGAGGTGGTCCTCTGCACAGGCTCAGAGTGTGAGCTTCGGGGTGGAGCCGCTGTGTGACCTCAGCAAGTGGTTAACCTGAGCCTCAGTTTCTTCATCTGTAAAATGGAAGATGACCAGTTCTCTCCCGGGTTCATTTAGGAAGGTCAAAGGCAATATATATTTAACTGCTTTGCATAGAATCTGGCACATCAATTGTGGTTATTACAAAGGGAAACATCTAGGCATTCAAGATAATTCTAGATAGTCTAGGTATTCTAGATAATTCTAGGCATTCAAGATAATACCAATTGAGTGTCCAACACACTGTGGATGTTAGACAGATGTTGACACAGTTGCCATTACACACACAGCCCAGCCACACCTGAGCTCCGTGTTTCCAGCACTTAGTGCAAGGCCAGCCCTGCAAACACACTGGCTGAGCACACGAAACGGTAGGATGAGGACTTGGAGTTACTTGGTTTCCTCTCGATCTGTGATCTGTCATCATCTTGGGCTGGAGCATCCTTCTGGGAACCTGTGCATGCCTCCCCCTGACACACACACACACACACACACACACACACACACACACACACACACACACACGCACACACACACACACACTCCCACGTTCCGGGAGAGGCTCACTTGTCAGACACACTCCAGCCCCTGACCCTCCAGCGACGGCGCGATTACTTGCCAGAACCGTACTTGGGACAGAGCGGAGCCCCGACAGCTGGAGCGAAAGTCTCCCAGCCTCACGCTCCATCCCCTTCACCCGACGGTGACCCGTGATCCGGCCCTGCTGTCTGGCCCGACTTTGCTGCCTTCCCAGCCGGAGCAGCCCCGCTCCAAGAGCAGAAAGGGTGACGGGAAGGACTCCAACGTGAGCAGGAAAGGTTCCAAGAGCTTTTTCGGGGACTTGTGCTTTCGTATGGCAGCTGCCCAAAGGCACAAGACAGACCCCTGCAAACTGTCTCCCTTGGAGCGCCCCTCTCCAGGGAGATGTTTATCTTCACCGAGACTGTTTGTTTCAGAAGAGCTGGTACCAGCGCAGGGTCCGATGAAGTAGGGAAGCCGGTCCCTGGGGAGCGGGCCTCGTGCCTCCGTTACCGACAGCGGTCACAGCTGGAGCGTGGCTCCACGTCAGAGCCGCCTCTGTGCGCCCACGCTCTCCCCAAACGGGGGCTAACGTGGTCCCTCTGAAATGGGACTCGGGCCACTTCCCCTCTTCGTATTTTCCCCTTTCAGAGATAAATTTGCTATCTTGTGGGTCTGGAACTGAGAGGCCAGTGTTGTCGCCAGACAGTGGAATTGTTTTCCCTCATTGGTTGAAATTGGGGCTTAATTTTCACATTGAGTTTTAATTCAATTCAATTCAACGACCATGTGCTGCGGGCCAGTCACAGCAGGACGGACCCTTACGCCGCCTGACACAGGGGCTTGCCCGGGGAAGGCCCAGCCACCAACTCATGACCTTCCCCCAACTCCTTCCCAGGTTCTTGGTTTCAGTAAAGGCACCATTTAGTCAGTCAGCTGCCTTCTCTTACATCCGGGCCATCACCCTCAACACCCTGGTTTCCTTCAGCCAAGGTTCAGCCAGTTCTACCTGCTAAATGACTCAAAAATGCAGCCTTCTCCACGGGGTCCTTCAGCCGCCATCCTGTTCACTTCTATGACGTCCGGCCAGACTCGGGCTGGACCTCCTCACGGGACTCCTCAGCTTCTGCACTTCCAGACTTCCTCACTCCGCATCCAGAAGAACATCTGGGCCTCACGCAGCCTGGCCACAGCCCCGCCGGCCCAAGCATGTTGGCTTCCTCCGTAGGAAATTCTTCCCCTTTATTTCACAAGGCCCTTCTCGGCCCTTCTCACAGCGAGGTCCACTTGACTCTCCCATTGCCCCCCATTCCTCCTCCACCCCAGCCTACTGGGCCTCAGCCACAGGGAACCGCTGGAAGCCGCCCCACCACAGCGTCTGGCTCACTCTCTGTCGTCTGCTCTCAGGTGACAGAAGCGCGCTGGGCACCACGGCCCTGCCTCGGTGGGTCATCGGGACCACATTACCCTCGGGTCAGCCTCTCTGCTCCAGGTGACCGTGTACTTCCTGCTGGGGTGGGAGGGGGCGTTTGTGTGTCCAGGGATGTGGGAGGGGGATGAGGAAACTCGTGGACTGGGGACTGAGCTGAGTCACGGGGCCCAGGAGAATGTGACTACATGTTGCCAAAGGGGTGACCATCACCTCAGGGGTCCTCCTGGGACAGCTTCCATTGTCCAGCTCCCACACACCCCGACTCTGGGGTCCATGCAGCTTGCTTGGGTGGAGACTTGTGACTTCTCAAGCTCATGTTCCCTGTCTGAATTCATCCTAGCCTTCCTTGTGTGAAAGACTGCTCTCCCCCCACCCCAACTCCTGCCACACTAACTAGATATTGTCCACCAAATCTGGACTGAAAAACAAAAGTGCAAACCCTGACTTTTGTTCTCAGAACCACTAGTCCACACGGAAGGAAAAGACTTGGAAACTTAGGCAACTTTTCTATTGTAAGAGCTTAAATATAGACACCGTGGGCCGGGCAGTAGCTCACAGGCCAAGCTGATGTAATAATAGAGGCTGCAAAATACAGGGACTTGGGTAAGAGAAGTGCTTATTTCTCCTCCATATTCCACTGCAGAGGTAGGGAGTCCGGGGGCACAGGGCAGCTCTGCCATCCTCCAAAGTAACTTCCCTGTCTACTGCCAAAGTCTCCCCTCTGGCTGCCACCGTCTCCACCCAGCAGGCAGGGCCCAGAGGACCAGACCAAGCCACACGTATTCTTTTTAAGGACATACCACTTGTGATCCCATCTCATGGGCCGGAAGCGAATCGCATGGCTTCACTTCGCTGCAAGAGAGGCTGGGAAATGTTGACCCTTTTGGCAGCCGTGTGTCCAGCGGAAACGCTGCCACTGTGGGACGAAGGAGAAGAGGCCTCTGAGGGCGTCCTGCAACCTGGCTCCACCTCTGGGTACAGGGCGTGCTGGAGAGCTTGGGTCTGGGTGGAGAACAACTCACCAGCTACCCCTGAAGCATTACCTGCCGCATGAATCTGCTTCTTCTCCATGGATGGCTGCTATTGCTTTCCTCAGCTGGCCAAGTCCTTCATGGTTCCAGACCAAGTCCATATGCCACCCCTTGTGTAAATGCTTCCATGATACCCCGGACAGACTTCACCACACCCTCAGCTCTGCTCCCAGGACCTATTTTTCACACCACGGTTCTAAAGCGACAGTTGTTTATTGACCTGTCGTTCTGGTCCAGAAGATAATGAATTCTAAAGGGGAGGGTGTGGCTTTCCTTTATCTTTGGGCCCCTGTGCTGAGCACAATGCCTGGCACAAAGTAGGTGCTCAATATACATTTGTGTGAACTCTGCAAGTATTCTCTAGTTCCTACCACCGGCCAACCCCTGGGCAAGGGCCTGTGGATACAAAGACATGGAGGTCACTCGGAACAAGAGGCATTCTGTAGCCTCCCTCTGTCCCCTGTCCAGGAGCCATCACTCTCTTTCATTCCTGCCTGGCAGGGATGGAAAGTCACCCTGTCGTTCGTAAGCTACATCATGGATCAGAATGCACTCTGCTTTGTGGCCGAAATTATGTTTTCCTGAAGGTTCTTATGGGGTTATTGAAGAATGCCTCCTAGCAAAAAAAAAAAAAAAAAATCTATTTTTGAGTGAAACAGAGAAGCAGGTCATTTCATCTTTGCCATAATTGTTTCTTTCCAGCCATCAGGTTTCCCAAAGTCTGGATCTCCAATGCCACGTCATCGTGTGCCTTTGTTCCCGACTTGTGACTGCGTCAGAGGAACGAGCCAGCCATCTCCCAGGGCTGGGGAGCTTCTATTTTTATTGCCAGTCTGTTGCCACACTTGGCACAGAGGGAAAGAAGTTACTGTGTGATGTGATTTTACTATTATAATAACAACTAACAGTAACTACCTTGGATGTTGTGCTCAGATAGGCCAGACAAGCCTTTGAGCTCCGTCCTTGGCATACATCTGGCCAACTGCTTTTTGAAACAGCCCCATGACATGCATAATCGTATTACCCCCATCTCACAAAGAAACCGTGATGCATAAACAGTAAGCAACTTGCCCAAGGTGAGAGATTCAGAATCTGGATCAGATTTGCATGTCTTCCCAGCCTAGAACCGCGGCCCACATTTTGCAGTGATGGCTTGAGCCAGCTCATTCTGGCTTGAGAGAGCTGACTGTATACATCATGTCCAACTCCATGGTCAGTGACATCATACTGGTAGCTTAAAATCAGCCATGGTGGGAGTATTTACACCGCAGGAACTGACAAAGCACGACAAATCAGGGCCTCTTTTCTCTTAAAGATACAGTTGTTAAACATTAACCAGTCCATTGTTATATGGGTGGCTTCCTGACTGGGAAGAAGAAGAAAATAAGAGAGAGAAGAAGAAGGAGTTCCTGGTATTCCTGAGGCTTAATTCTACAAACTCACTTAACAGAGAGACAATTCTAAAATGCAGTCAGCTCAGAAGGAGGGCATAACAAGAAGCTGATAGAGAGTCTCTCTAAATTGCGTCCATGCTAACAGTCTACGACTCCAAAACCTGAGGTTTCTCCCCTCGCCCGTATTGACAGCCTCGCATATGTCAGGACCTGTTCTTGGGATCTTACATCTAGGGACTGAGAGAGCTTTATGCCAAAGTTCTGTTCTCCCGAGCGGAGCTCCAATGGGCGCCTTGAAAGTCCGCGACGGGGGCTCCCAGGCAGTGTCTAAAAAGGGGAACACGCAGGAGATGTGGGGAGCAAGCAGCTCGGGAGGTCTCTTCCGCACACAGGTTCCCTACTTGGTAGCCAGTATAGGTGGGGCTCCAGGTACACCTGTGAGGTATGGTGTCCACGGCTGCCTGCCAGAGTCTGTTTCTGGCTCTGCCTTCTGTCACCAGCTACGTAGATAAGAAGTGGGCTGGGCTCCAAGGAAGGGCAGTCCTTGTCATATCATCGTATACTCACGGGGTGACACTTTAGAAGAAAAGGAGTGGTCCTCATTATTTTCATCGTCAGCCTTCCCTATGTTAAGTTTCTTAATAGTATTTAATATATAATTAGCACGATTTTAATATAATAATAAAGAATGTCAGCAATATTGAACTTGGGACAAGATACCAACTGCAAAGCCTACGAGCCACTGCTCTCCTGACTGGGATCAGCCACTGCAGAAGCTGTAGCAAAGACATGTTGGGACAGGGAGCTTGGGGGCTGAAATAAAGCCCTGGCCAATGCATTTAAAAACTGATCGATGAAACCTCTGCAGCACAGTCCATACCAGAATCTAATTTTCAAGACAAGCCAATCCCTACGGGGTTTCATCTTATACATGATAGATTGATACTCAGCCAAGGATTGAAGGAAACCCTTCGGCAGGTTTCTGGAACTCTCTCTCTGCACAGGCTCCTCCTCTCCAGAAATCTGTCCCACACATTCGAGCTGACTTGGCATCTTCAAAGGCCAACTTGGGTCTTCCCAGCTCAGCAAGACTGGCAGCCTCTCTGTGGATTCCCTTCTCCTGGACTCTGTCCTGGTAACTGTCTCTAGCCAGTTACCGGGACCGGTCACAGGGCTCACTTCGATGGTTTTTTGTCTCTCAGAGATCACACTCCTGTACTGCCTAAATACAATGTCTGAAAGCAGTTGTTTAATATATTTTCATTTATTTTATAGTTTACAGAGGGAGGAAAACTCCTGTAGAAGCTAATCCTTTATGATTTGAAAGAAAACATTAATATACATATAGCAGAATGAATGACCAAATGGATAAATGGCTATGATTGGATCGTTACTCATCACTGAAGTAATCAAGGTGGCAAGGGAAACGCAAAGCTTTCATTGGACAGGCCTAAGTCATGTGACCACCACAGGGGCTGGGACAGATGCAACACCACCCGAACGTCACTCGAAACACATTACCTGAGGGTGAGGGAGAGGGCACTTCCCAAAGGAAAATTTTTATGGCATTATCAGGAGACAGGTAAAAGGATCCTGGGGAGCAAAAACAGCATATTCATTATAGAGATCTAGCTCACTTCTCAGAAATAACCCAATGGTCATCCAGAATCTCCTTGGATTCCTGCAGTGATGGGGAACTCAGCACTTTCCATGGCAACTCATTCCATGCATGGTCATTCTTAATGCTTAAAAAGTTATTATGTTGAACCAGATTCTGCCTCTGCCTCATATCTTCCTCCTAGTACTCCTGATTTGCCATCTTGAGCCGCAAGTCCAAATCTTTCTTCCACATAATAATTCTTCAAAGATTTGGATTCTTTAGAATAATAGCTAATGGCTTGTAGGGATGAAATTAAATTAGGCCTCCTAAAACTCCAGAGTAGAATCCAAAGATAAACTATTTGAGAGAGTTCTTTGGTTATCTCAATGCTGAATGAATGTAAGTGGCTATTTTAACTAACTCACTCTTCAAATCAGAACATACTAGTTATAAGCATAGGCTTGGGACTTAGGTTTGAATCCTGGGTCTGCCATGTACAGGCTGTGTGTCATTGGAAAATTTACTATGATCTTAGTTTCTACATTTGTATAATAAAAACAATAACAGCTTTCTACTTGTGTGGCTTCAATGAGATAATATTTGTAAGATGCATATTTTAGAACCTATTAAACAGTAAACATTTATGAAATGGTAGCTGTTATGATAATAACCATTGGTCTAGAAAATCAGTCAATTAATTCAGCACAGGCTCCATGCTAGGAACTGGAATAGGGGATGTCTTATTGCCCTCTAATAAAAACATCAGGCCAAGGAAGTGGAAACAAGAACATTTTTACAGAGCAAGTGATATTGGAACTGAGCCTTGGAGAATCAGTAGTTTTCCAGGTGGCAAGGTAGGCGTAGGGCTGAAGAAACATTTAAGGCAGAAGGAATTCTAAGAGCAGGTGCACAGAGCTGCTATAACCCCCAAAGTCTTTGTCACACTTTCCTTCTACAGGCAGAGTCCATCACCTGCCCTGGAATCTGGATCCTGTGACCGCTTGAGCAAGAGAATACAGCAGAGAGGAAGGTGAGCTGTTACCAAGCCCCAGTCTTAAGAAACCCGGGCTTCCACTTCCGGTGTCTTTAAACGCTCGCTCTTGGAACCCACCTGCCATGCTGGGAGGAAACCAGGCAGCCACAAGGCGAGGCTATGTTTGACTGTTCCTACGGACAGCTGAGCCACTAGCCAGGACCAACTGCCAGCCATGTGCGTGAGTCACCCTGGAAGTGGACCCTCCAGCCCCAGGGGAGCAGCCCCCGTAGAGGCTGCATGGAACAGAGATGAGCCTTACCTGCTGAGCCCTGCCCAATCAGCAGATTCAAGAGCTAAATAAATGTTGGTTGCTGTTCTAAGCCATCAGGTTTACAATGGTTTGCTACACAGCAATAGAAAACTGGAACAGCCGAGAAGCTTGGCGGAATGTTTACGGCCTGGTAGACACTCTGATTTTGGACAGAGTGTAAAATACAAAGCAGAGAGTGGTGGAATAGCCTCTTGAGCTCTTCCATGAGGAAGTAGATGAGGACTTTTTCAGGTTGGAAGCATAGGGGTGCACAGCCATGAAGACCAAGTGTGACATAGCAATTCCAGACCACCTCGATCAAGTGCAGTATGGCCCATGGGAGAGTCCATGAAGAAAACATTCTATGATCACTTAAGTTTCACAGTCATGAACAAAATACATTAACATATGAAAGACTCCTTCTAAATATATTTTTTAGCCTGCCCGTACTTTTGTTTCTGTGGAAGCCTATTAGCGCTGTTCCGTGGGACTCACGTTGAGAAATTCTTCTCCAGTCCTTCTCCATGGGTAGAAGACTGCAGGACTCATTGTCACTACCTCGGAGAGGTCCTAATTGCCCCAGAGGGTTAATGTACAACCCACAAGAAAAAGTCCCCTTCGCGGTGTAGCTGTTGCCTTGAGAGAATCTAATTCAGAGGCACCAGGCACGGTCACGCAGAAGGACTCAGGGGAAAAGAGGGGTATTTGTCAAACGTAGTCTGTTTACTGGCTGCTATGTCCCAGGCTAAACAAGTCCTATAAATACATGTGCCTCTTCTGTTTTCCTGATTCGGGCCACATGGGTTTTCCAATATTTCTGTAGAGCAGACCTCTAATAATTTCTTATAGGTCCTGGATATACAAGACCATGTTAGCAACCTCAGCAGAAGGCGGGCTTGATGGACACAATGTGGGGGTGGGGGGGGCCAGAGGGAGCAGTCACGTGTGGCCCATTCTTTCAACCATCTGTCCCTGAGCACTGGGCTTGGCACAGAATACAAGGAAATAAGACAGAAGAGGTCCCTGACCTGCCCGAGCTTATAGGCCTGCAGTGAAGACGGACAAATCCTTGCTATAATTACAGGCCATGGTTGGTTAGTGCCCTACAGGAAAGCGACAAGGTGCTAAAAGGGAGACAATGGAGCAACTGGGGTCTATTTTAGACCTGGCCATCAGGGAAGATGAACCTGAGATGAGAAGAGGGGAGCATTTAGGGTAGCAGGGGCTTGAGTCACATCTGTAGATTCGTCGGGTCGGCTATACAAATCGTACAAGGTCCCACTGCTGGCCCACTTGGATCGCTGCTCACGGGAGGGAACTCACAACCAGTTTTTAAGGACCGTGATCCTACTACGTGCATTGTCACGGGCTGGATTCCCTGGAAGCAGAGCCGGACACAAAGGTTCGTGTGAAAGTGATTTATCGGGAAGCATTTCCGGGGGGTAAAAGTTTAGAGCATGGGGAATGTGGAGAGAGAAGAGAAGGAAGCTAAGCAGGGTTCAGCATCAAGACGTCTGGCTAACAACCCAAACACAGTTTTCAGCCCCAATGTGTCGGGAGTAAATGCATCACTGTAACAAGGGTAGGTGTGGCGGGATTAGAAGCACAGAGGACGTGCACAGAGAGACAAGCTACTGGGCCCAGCGCAGAGCTAGGCCATGCGAACGGACAGACAGAAAACGCGACAAGAACGTGATGCCACAGAACTGAGCCGTGCAGAGAGATGGCTAAGTCAGTCATACCAGTAGAGTGTATTGCATTTTGCATGAAATGAAAGACTTGGGGACAGCTTTCCTTTACTAAAGGGAAAGGCCAAGGGAAAAATTCTTGACGTGAGGAAGAGCTGGCCAAAGGAGAAGAGTGGGATCTGTGTTTCTGGCAGAGGGACCAGCTAAATGAAGACTGAATGTCAAGAGCCCGAGACCGTGGGGGTGGAGGAGGGCACTCTTAAGAACTACAGCGAGTCACCTGTGGCTGGGGAAGAGACCCACGTGGAGGAAGGAGGTGAAAAGAGGTGACACCCAAGGGAGGCAGAAACCAGCCAGCTTTTGAAGGTCCCTGGGGGCAATAAGAAGCCTTTGAAAAGTTAACTTCAGAGGGCTCTTTTGGGAAGAAGCCTCCGCATCTTTATATTTAAATAAACGTAGATGTGATATAGGGTAGGGGAAAAAAATGAAATTTTTTAAAGACAAAAACAGATTGAAAATTTGCAACAGTGATGTGGCCTCAGCCGTACAGGGCCTTGTCATGGTTTTAAAAGCACTGAGTGAATATCAATTAGTCCCCCAGAAAGGGAAGAACTGTCAGGAAATTAAGGAATTTGGAAATCCGATTCCTGAAAGACAGAGGCCAGATGTCCAATGTTTCTCCGGGGCTTTACACTTTGATCCCCAGTGGTTTGCCGGGCAAGCACTGACAGAGGCTGGTTTCCAAGGATGACCGTCGAGTCCTGTAAAACCCTTACACGTAACAGTGCAGATGAAGCGCACGTTCAGTTACGAATATCCACTAATGCACTTGAAAAAGAAATATAACTACTTTGCATATTAAAAATGAAAATGAGAGTGCACTTCCTCAGTTTTTACTAAGCTCCTGTGTGCCTGCCTAGCACTATTCTGGGCACCCAGACTACATCGGTCAGCAACACCGACTAACCCCCCGCCTTTCTGTTACGCCTGTATTCATGAGATTGATTTTTTTCCTTCCCTGGTGCCAGGACAGGAACCAGAGAAGATAACACACACCCACCCACCCTTTCATATATTTGTCTTTGGGATATTATTGTCTGGGATAACATGGGTTTTAGAGCCTGTGAAACTATGGAGGATCTCTAAAAATATAAATAAAGTGGATTTTATTCTCAGCATCATTTTTATCCTTCTAAAATCACACTTCATACTCATCATGAAGTGTGAACAAATCCAGTCACAGCATTTGAAAAGCAGCAACAAGGTCTCATCAGCACCTAACAAGGGTGTGCACTGTAGCCCCTGAGACCTCCCCAGACGCCCCTGCCCACAGGGCAGAAATCCTCAGTCTCCCATCTCCCCAAGGCCCGGGGCCTGGCCTGCTCTGTTGAGTGACATGAAAGCATTTGGGATATTATCCTCTCAACTAGATTTTCAGTTCCCTCAGAGGATGTGCCTTTCCAGATACTTCTCTCTGACTTCCAAACAGCCAGAGGCTAGCATTTTCTCCTCTGAATTTCGAAAACAGGGACCAGTAATAAGGATGAAAATCAATACTGATTGTAATAATAAGGACAACATCAGCAGTGATCTTGGTAACAGTTAGCTTTTTTGGAGCACTGTAGAGATAACAGTGGATGCTGTGTCTGTCATTTCTTTTATTCGCACTCCATGATTATTACCCAGCAGTGGGTAGTGAGATGGTGTGGATTTGGTACAAGTGTCTGTGGTCAGTGCTAGATATTGGGTTTTAAGTCTCGGAACTGTTTTTGGTCTTTTTAAAAAATTTCACAATAGATGTTCATTGTTGAACTGATAGTAAGCAAGAAGAAAAATAAAATAATATAGCACAAGAGTCTGAAAGTCCACAACCTAGAGAAAATACAATGTTTGATGAATAGCCTGAGATTCTTCCTCATAAGTAGTTATAAATATGTACATGTGTATTTAAAGGGGATGCATTGTATTTACTCTTCTTAACTTGAGTTTTCATGTAACAATCAATTATTGACATTTTACGTGACAAAAGCATAAGTTTATGCAACTTTTACCCGCTGCATTATGCTGAAGAACTATATTTATTAAACATTTCATTTTCAGTTTTGATGTTATGTATAATGTATCAACTATTGATGTTTATACAGTTGTCTAATTATCTGTTTATTTAGGATAATTTCTTGGAAGTAAAATCTCTAGATCAAAGAGTATGGTTATAAATGCATATACATCTTATCAGCTGTATTGAATATATAAAAATTGAGCATCATATTTAAGATAGAAACATGGTACAAATATATTCTTCTGTCTGCATATGAACATGCCCCCTCCCCACATCCAGAACTATTATGGATATTATTAAAAATATATATTTATATTTCACTGTCTTGCCTTCTCCCTTCCTTCCTTCCTGAACAATTCAGCCCCAAACCCATTTGGCAGGAAGGTGGCCTATGGGAAAAGGGACTCAAGTGAGGGACCAGGCAGAGTGTCAGCCCAGCAAGACTGGGAGATTGATTGGATATGGGAGAAGGTGAACAAATAAGTGAATTCTGGCAGATAATGGAAGCCAGGCTTCTCAGTGTTCCAGAGGGAATCACAAATACAGAAAAAGGGAAAGCTTGAGGAAACCATGTATGGCATTAAATTAGAGACTGAGAGAGCCTGGCAGCAGTAACACCCAAGTAGCAATGTACACACCTAGTGCCCAGGTCTTGGCTCCCAAATAACATTTCATTACATGGAACTAAGTCTTCTTAGAGACATAGCTCATTCCAGAACTGGGTCAGGATAAATATATGGTGAGCCTAGAATATCTTATTGTACAAAAAAAAAAAAAAAAAAAAAAAAAAAAAAAAACTCAAAGTGCTCCAAGAGTAATGGGGAACCACCAAAAGGACATGGGATCCAACTGGAAGGGGCACCCCCTGGCCGAATCAAGGACAATTTAAACATCGAAATAATTAAGAATAATAATGGATCATGTGCCATTGAATAAATTAAGAATCTACCTCCCTACACTGATCAAAATAAATAAATAAATAACTCTTCTTCTCAAGAGAATGTCAACTAGTAAACATAGGATTATACAATTTAAAAATCACCATTTGGCAACTGTTATCAAAAAAATCAATTTGGGTATGAACCATAAATAGGTATCGATACCAGGGGAGGTGAAATTGAATGATAGCCTCAAAGTATCTCCCCACAAAATACTTATTAAATCCAAGGGGAACAGAGCAGTAGCAGAGTGGAGAAGCCTGGCACCTTGAGAGAGTGACCAAGACCAAAGCGAACAATATCAGTAAAGGTTAAAAGCAGCATCATGTGAGGCTTGATGAGATCCAATGACAGGACCATAGCATCACTTCCGTGAAATTACTGCCAAAAATTCAAAAGGACGTTTATAAAGTAAGTCTCCTTTAGTGCTTTAAAAGTGCTTTATTTTTCTAAATTTCAACATCCAGAAAGTGTTCATGAATCATAAGAAAACACCACTGTCAAAACCGGACAATAAACCTTGAACTTGGCCAGCATCCACCGCTATTACTAACAAGCTCCATTACTATTAGAATCATCACTGCTGTGAACTGAAAGAAAAGAATGTCATACTTAAAGGGGGAAAAAAAAAACAGATGCTGAAGTCATGAATGTCATGGCAGACCTGAGGAACGGTTCCACCTTGAAGAAGACCGAAGAGACATGACAGCTCAAGGTGACTATGATTCTAGACTGGATTCTTTTTGCTGCCCAGGGTGGTATTGGGACATCTGCCAACACATGGGCGAACGCCTAGGAGGAGGGAATGTTGAGATTCTTTACACTGTTCTTGCTATTGTTCTATAAGTTTGAAGATATTTCAGTATTTTTAAATGAAGAATAAATAAACTGTTCCCTTGAAAAGCATTGAGGTCAAACACTTTGAGAAGAGATGACAATTTATGAATGTCTCAAGTCTTTCCTACTATATTAGTTCAAGCTAAAGTCTTTTTTTTTCTTGCTATTCCCCTGAAATTCTCAACACATTTCCATTTAGTATTCCCTCTGCCTTAGACGGTCCCTTGCAAGATGCCCATAAATGCCTTTCACCTTGGTCTTGAGCTGCCTGATAAACTCATGAGATCTGACACCACCTATAAAGGCAATGTGGGCCACACCAACTCCCACCAACGAAGCTTGCCCGCCCCTTCATCTTCATGAGCCGGAGGACTGCCATCCAGGCATTCATGTTGCTATGCAGAGAAACTGGGTGGAAGCAAAGGCCACTCCCACGGGACACATACATGTAAACGATTGCCTTGTGGAGGCAACCTGCCCAGCACTAGGGCACTGATGGTCCCGTTTAATCCTCACAAGCCTGTGACGGAGATACATTCTCCTTTCCACTCTATAAATGGAGGAACAATTGACCTAGAGAAGTTAAAAATACCTTTTTTCTGGAGGAGCATGGGCAAGTGGGGTCACATGGACCTCATAAAATCAGCATATTTATTTCCTCCACGTTGTCAAATACATTGGCTTCTACTTGAAATTCAGCTCTGGAAATGCTCCAAGAAATAACTACTATCTTTGTAAAAGTCAACATCTTTCTATAAGCCATCTGGTGCTGATGAATCATGGTTCTTTGGTGGGTAAATAGAGCTACCATTGCTTGCGTACCTACTATGTGTCAAACACTATGCACGGAATGTTAACAAGCTATCTCGTTTATTAAATGCCACTCAGCATCTACTAGTATGGTTGATAATTTTATTCTCTGCTGCATTACCTTTGTGAGGGGGCAGAGAAAAGGGAAAGGGGGGGGGGAAGAAATGGAGAAAAGAGAAGAGGAGGGGATTAGAAAGGAAAATAACTGGCCTAAAGGGCTTCATGCCTTTTGACAACCATCTGCCATGTGTCTATTCTATTGTCAGCCTTGTCTGGGCATTCAGTTCACCCTGCAACATATTTCTAAACACGTAAAAAGCCAGCCTCAGAAAGAAGTTTCTGCTGCTGATAAAAACTGGGCTGCCACCTTCCAGTTACTGGAATGTCATCTGCCCTAACCTCACTGACCCGCCCCTCCCTTCAAGGTGCCTTCAACCTTTCTGGAATGAGTCCCTTGGTCTTTGCTCAGAGCATGTACTCTGGAACCCGAAGTAGCACCTGCCCAGGCTTCCAAATACCACCACGGTAGAAAAGGTGGCTCTCTTGCCTTTTCCCCTGAACCAATGAGGTGTTAGCCTCTCCCCAGTCTTCAAAGTCCTTTACCTCTCTCTGCGCCATGAAGCTGGAGTTAAAGAACAAGTGAGCATTACTAGCTTGATGGATTCTTTAGCATCTTAGAACAAAAAATAATATCAAGCAGCGCCTCATGACTAGTGGGTAATTGGTAGGTCAAGGAATTGAGCTTCTAGGCTCTCAGGCAACATAGAGGGGCCTGGAATTTCTAAAACCCCAGGGTTTCTTGATTCCTTCTGGGGACAGCTTAGTCATTTAATCCCAGCCCTCTATTGCTGAGAAAATATCAGGACACCTGGCTTAACAGACTGTTTTTAAAAGAAGCCAAAGAGTCAAGCAGCTCCATAGCACCACATCTCAAAAGGCCCGATTCCCTTACAAGGCAGACATCTAATTTTTTATTTGTCTTTATTTGATTTTATTGTTGCTGTTACTTTCCCAATATCTTTCTCTGTTTTCTTTTCTTTTTTTCACCACGACACCTATCTTTCTTTTGACGAAATGTTCCCCGCACTCCATGTGGTCTGGAGAAGATAATGGCCACAGCATGGCCTCTTAAAGCCACTGGGGTCAGCTTCTGCTTTGGCCTGGCCGGTCGTCGGTTCCAAACACTTGGACATGGGGACTGAGCTGAGGGATTTTCACTCAACTTGGGAGAATGACCTTTTCTCTTCCGCTGGAGAGTGGCACTGGCCGTGATGGCTGCCATGTGCCCCGGCTGCAGGCAGGAATTGTGGGGAGGACAAACTAAGGCCCTGACACGGAGAAGAGCAAAGCTGAGAGATGGAGGAGAGGGAGCGCCGAAGAGAGTCTGCCTCTGGCCTGATCTTTGCTCTGGTCAAATCCTCAATGAAGAAAACATCCAATGAAGATAAGAACGTCTGGATTGCCTCCCGGGTACCTATGAACGCTCAGTTCATGCCGTCGTGATGGCCTGCGTATTTTTGTGGTGAATCTGCTGGTACCGTATCCTTCATGGCCTCATCGGAAGGGCAATTTTCCCCACCTGGTAAAGGGTCAAGAACCAAGAAGTAGGGTTTCACAGCCGTGCACAAGGCTTTAAGCAAAGGTCCAACCCCATTGAGCGAATAATGTGCTTGCGTGCCTCCCTTCTGAGGATGCTGAGCTGGAAACACCTGGGCTCCTAAGCACCTAGGAGAATTTAATTTTTTTTCCCTTAAAGCAAATGTCACCTTGGAATGGATTTACTTATTCTGATTAGCTAGGGCTTTTTGAGACTTTTCTGTCCTTCCCTTGATGTATGTGTTGGTGATGTCTTTTACCAATATATAGATTGATGATTAATTCACAGTGCATTAGGAGCCTTTGGCTTGCTCATGCCTAATCAAATTTCTAGCTATTCCATTATTCTGAGTGTTACATTTTCAATCTACCACTGATTTATGTTTATTTAAAAAACAGCACATATTCCGTTGCCCCAATCAGCACTTCTGAAAGTCTCCGAGGCAATCAATCTTGTCTTTAGGTGGGTGCAGGCGACCTCAGCGGCATCTGAGTAAAACGGGCTGTTTGTTTGCAAGGCAGAACAAGAAAATGAAGGCCCTGGACCTCGGTGAGTATCGGGACATGAGCACGTAGCATTCAACCTTGGCCATAACACGGCGACTTATCGGTTATAGACTCCCAGAGAGCCCTTCGTTCCATCTGCAAGACAGAGCCAGCTGGGGCCACGGCAGAAGACTTCTGCACTTAGCGGGCACATAGCTCTCAGCTGAGTTAGCATCAAACACCAATGACCCTACGGAGGACCAAAGCAGCATTTGCTGGGTGCTGTGGTGGAACTATCAGAAGTTTGGGAGCCCAAAGATCACCCACATGATCAAGGGTGACCGCCTTCACTTCATGTCAGCTGTTAACCACAGCTACAAAACACCTTCGCAGCCACATCTAGATTACCTAGATAACTAGATCCTATCCCCTAGCCAAGTGGACATATCTAACCATCACGCATATTTTTCTCTGTTTCTTTATAGTCACAAACTATATCTGTCCGTTTGTATCAATAGATACAGACATAAGGATCACCGAAACTCGGAATCTGTTTTTTCTTCTTTCCTCTGTCATTGTTTCCCAATCTGGAGACCACGAATAAAGAAATAAGCTTCTTGAACTACTTTTAACATTTCAGAAAGACTGTCAAGGATACCCTCTGCTTACTGAATAAAATAGCCTTTTTTGCTTTGGCCTACATTTATGTCTGTTCTATTTAGCAAGGTAATTATTTGAAACAAAAACAAAAAAACAATAGTAATTTAATAAATTCATTGTATTGGAAGACCTTCTTGAAATATTCAGTTTACTGTGGGAAAATATTTATTGGTGTCTTTGGTGGGGAAAATATTGGCATTAAACCAACACATAATGAATTCACAGAGCTTGCTGCTTTGGGTAGTATCTCCCGTGTCAAAGTCTTGAAGGAAACTCAGACTTTGAAGGCACCAAGCAGTTCCACACCCAGCACCTGCCAGGTCCTGTCTGCAAAAAGGAATACACGGGTTTCTGAATTCCAGCCTTCCAGGCTGGGGGTTCCCCACTCTAACTGCCGCCCCTAACCCCAACACCCAGGGACTCACTTCCTGACCCCACTCAGCACCATAACTCAATGTCACTATGATACCTTATGGGCAAAGGGGTCACCCAGGCTCTCCCTAAGACCTTCCGCACCCCGTCCCTGATGCCAGGTAACCCTCTCTCTGTCTCTTCTCCCAGTCTGTGTCACCCATGAGCTGGGCCCAGGCACTACCTAGAGCATATGGTTATATATTGACATTCCCCGCTGCTGCTCCTCACCCCGGGACATGGAGCCAACCGGGTGAGAAGCATCTGCACTGCATGCCAATGCCTGCAATCAGAGGGGCTGCCTCCAAGCTCTGGACTTGGGGCTCGTGACTGAAATGTCTCTCATATTTGATATTTCTCTTTATTGTCCACATTCTCATAACACGCATGCTGTCCTGCTCCTCTGGCTGTGCCACAGTTTCTGCTGGCTCTTTGGGGTGTTCATTCTCAAAGACCCCAAAAGGGAATTCCAAGGATGTTCCACAGCCAGTATGTAGGTCAAACCTTCTCAAACTCTACAAATTTAATGAAAAATTTTCCATTTGTGAGTGATGTGATAATAGGCAGGAAATTCATGTATATACAATACATAAGCATGCATATTGGAGAGACTAATATATATCTATATATAAACATAATATGTATATATAGGTGTATAATTATATTTACATAATATATAATTATATAATTTGTTTAAGCAGATATATGCAAAATAATAACTAATTTTTAGCACTTTTTCTTTGCCAGGCACTGTGATATGAACACTGTATGTTTTACCCTCACCTGATTGAATCTGCTTAATAACCTAATAAGATAGTTATTATTACTTTGTCCATTTTATCGATGAGGCAACAGGCTCAGAGTTCAGAGAGCTGCCACATGATGTCATACACATGTGCTTGTGAGGCCCTGTGTCCCTGTGGCCTTCTCTGCAGTCTTACAGAAGATGCTTTGCCTTTAGACCAGACTCACCTAACAGCTGTGCAGTCAGAGAGGCAGGTGATGGACAAGATCTCAGGTTCTGATGCACACTCCCTAGGTTTGGACCCAACTTCTACCACTTAATAGGTAAGTAACTTCTCAGGATTCTCTTGGCCTCAGTGTCCCCATTTGTAAACTGGGGGCACTAAGAGCACCTGCCTCTTGCATGGTTGCCTGGTTGCGAACCAGCAGGTGCCAGGCTGCTGGTGCTGCATTATGTCTCTGCCTGATCACACGACTCTTTCAACACAGTCCAACAACATAGTTTAGGCCAAGAAAACCTCTAGCCAGAAGAGTCACCAGACTTCAACACGTACTTTAGACTGCAGACCCCTGAGACTAGGTGGGGGAAATGGTGGTTAGCTATTGAGATGGGAGAAGACAGGGAGGGGCCAGGGCATTTGTTCCGCTCACAGGGCAGGACAGGAGCCTGGCAGAGAGGGTGGGGATCAGTTAAGAATCTGGTCTACTGAATTAGGATGGAGCAGGCAACCCTTGGCCAGAGGGAAGGGATGGAGTGGGGAGCAGCTGCCCGTGCAGAACCCACAGGAAACAGCACAGAGCAGCAGGCGTCAGCGCCAACTCCAATCCCTGCATGTCTAAGTGTAAGCCTGGCTCCATGCACCGGAATGGTCCGTGTCTGGCAAATTGCATTCTGTCTTTATGGCTCCGGTTGCCCATCTATAACATGGGGATGATCACGATACCGACCACCTGTCAAAATTGTAAGGATTAAATGAAATAATACTACAGTACTTAGATGAATGCCTGCCTCGGTACATGATAATCATTATTCTATTCTATTCTGTTCTATTCTATTCTATTCTATTCTATTCTATTCTATTCTACCCTATTCTGTTCTGTTCTATTCTATTAGTATCTTGTGGCTCCTGTGACGAATTCCCACAAACTTAGCAGCTTAAAACAACAAGAATATACTCTCTCACAGTTCTGGAGGTCAGAAGTCTGAAACCCATTCCACTGAACTGGTTTCTTCCAGAGACGCTTACAGGAGAACTGGTTTTCTTCCTCTTCCGTGGCCATCTGTGTTCCTTGGCTTGTGGACCCTTCCTTCACGCACAGAGCAGATCGCTCCAATCTCTGCTTGCACCTGACTCTGCCTTCTCCTCCCTGGTCAGCTCTCCTCTGCATCTCTCTTATAAGGACGATCTCCCCATTTTAAGATATTTAACCTAATTGTATCTGCACAGTCTCTTGGCTGCATGCACAGCGTTCCCAGGTTCTGAGGTTTGAATGTGAATATTGTGAGGAGTTATCATTCAGCCGACCGTGTAAATGGATAATAGCGTCACATTGGGCGGGTGGACAACAGGAATGGGGCATCTCAGGTGTGGAATAGTCAGAGGACTTTGGATGAAAACTGGTATGTATTGAGAATACCAGTTATATCCATGATGCTGGGTGGTCGTGAGGATTAGGTGAGCTACTACTGCCCGGCAAAGACTCAGTGCTCAAAAACCGTCTGCTCTTAGTATTACTGTGGTAGCTCCTTAGCCCTCAAAATTCTACTCTGAATAAAGTGGTACTTGCCTTCCCAATATGTTCTAAGTGCCATAGTGGTTGGTCCAGCAGTGGTCATGTGACCTAAGATGGTCCCTTCCAAGCTGACTTTTTTGAGTATGGGCTAAAGGAACTACATAAAGGTATCTTACTTCATGAAGAAAGCCAGCCTGGAGATGAAGCCAACACACAGGATAAGATGGAGGTGGAGCTAAGGTTATAGCAGAGAAGGAGAGCCAGATCCTTGATCAAACTATGCCTGAAGTCCTGGCTCTGGATTTCTCAGTTATGTAACACAACATCTCCTTTATTATTAAGCCATTTGGAGTTTGAGTTTCTCTTCCTGTTACCTAAGTCATCTTTAAACAAATGGATATTATCATCTTCAGTCTGTAGGCGAGAAAACAGGCTCAAAGAGACAGGCAATTTGCCAAAGCTGTATCACTGATACAGGGCGTCATGGAAGCGTCAGCCCAGGCCTGAGTGACTCCATCATCCGTACTGATTTCCCACCGAGTGCTGTGTGGCTGAAGCTCTTCGGCCCCACCCCCACCACCGTCACCTGGTTCTGACACTACTGGGAACTGACCGACAGGTACCAACAGAGAGTCAGATGTCCCACAGGGGCCAGGAACCACACAGAGGCAGAAGACCACGCAGCGGCGGAGGGCAGCGCGTGCAGAGCCCAGGGGCCCTGTCACCTGGAATGTGTGAAACATCCTCTTTCCAGGTTGACTCTCCTTCAAAGACAACTACTCCACATGAAAGCAATCTCAGCTACACTCAGATTCTCTCCAAATAAGACACTCTCCAAACAAAAGCTCGGGGGAAGTGCGGAGGGAACAAACTATTTTGAGGGATCCACTAAGTGCTATGACTTACTTTAAGCACGTCACCTAGGTTACTCTATTTAATCACTATAACTCTGTGGGTAGAATAATTATGTCCGTGGGCTCACGGGGAAACTGAAACACTGTAGGGCCAGGGCACTGGCCCAGCTAGTAAACGGCAGAGCAAGGGTCTGAATCCCAGGTCTAGAAGACCGAACACTGCCTGCTATTTCCATAACATTACATGGCCTCCTCTAAAATATTTATGACCATTGCTTCTGGGATATTGCCTAATGCAATGACATCAACACCATGAGGCAGAACAGCCTGGCCCCAGAGAAGAAAGTCAAAGACACAGAAAGGGCAATGAACACAGAGTCTACGGCAGCGGTCCCCAACCTTTTTAACACCAAGGACTGGTTTCTTGGAAGACAATTTTTCCATGAACCAGGGTGGGGTGAATTATTTCGGGATAATTCAAATGCATTACATTGAAGTTCACCTCCTGCTGTGTAGCCCAGTTCCTCACAGGCCCTAACTGGTACCAGTCTGCAGCCTAGAGATTGGGAACCCCTGGTCTATGGGATCCTCAAGTGAACTCACAAGGTCATCACAAAGGCCTGCTAGGTACAAAGGTAACCTGGGAACATCTTGGAGACCAGATGGCTGAAGTGAACACCCATGATCTCAAACGTGGTAATTAGCAAGTTCCCCAAAGATCCCGAGGACAGTGATAAAAGGATCAATGACTCATGCCTGGAAGGGCACAGATAACTTTTTGCTGACCCCTCGGCAGTGATGGATGAAAAAAGGCATCGGGGCATTGAGTCCTTTCTCGGCCTCAGCCACGACCTAGTAGCCCGTGTTCAAAAATTATTCTGTAAATCAGCTTACAGGTCACCCCTCACCCCCTGGCCCACCCGAGTTACAATTTATGGTGTGGAAGTGAAAAGAATGCTTGGTCATCTCATTGCTTACATGCCTCCCGGAATGGGGAGGGGTCTGGCATGGTTTCCATATGTAATTTTCAAAGGTGCTATCCATTTGCAACTTAACCAGGGAGGGCTGTTACTGGGAAGGAATAATGTTACCAGCCCAAGGGCGCCAGGAGATGTCCTGGCCCTTGACTGCAGGGGAAGATCCAAGTATCTCTCCAGGGTTAAAAGGGAAACTCCATGTTTGAAAACGCAGACAGAGCCAGGCAGGGGCGGAGCCTAAGAGGATCAGTTTGCAGGGCCTCTGGTTTGAAATAAAGGCGAGGGCAGTGCTTCCGGGACTTGGAAGGGGAAGACTGGGTTGGGACTAGAAAATATCAGGGGTTTCCATATACACATATAAATGGCAGGACTGGTTCCCTCTGAGGGCTGTGAGGGAGGGAACCCCTTCATGTCTCTCTCCTTGGCGTGCAGATGGCGGTCCTCTCCTCCCCAGGTCTTCCCATGCTCTTCCCTCCGTACATGTCTGTGTCCCAGACAGTGTCAACAGTTTGGGTATAAACTTAGGGTCCACTCCAGTGACCTTGTTTTGAACTTCATTACCTCTTGAAAGACCCTGTTGCTGAACATAGTCACAGTCTACGGTACTGAGGGTCAGGACTTAAACATACAAATGTGGGTAAGGAGGTCCCATTCAGCCCACAGCAGGGTCTCATCTGCACCACGGGCTTCCCAGGAATGCTACAGGGGAAGTGTGTTCCTGCAGTTTTGGGGGTGCCCAGGGAACGGTCATTCGTCCACAAGCCAGAGAGAGATGAAGAAGACTTCACAGAGCAAGGGACGTGGCACCTGGGCTTCAGGGATCAAAAGGATTCACAGGTTGGAGAAGAATGAAGTGGAATTCTAAGTAGATGTCACTGCTTGCACCAGAGCTTAACCATATGAAAGGTAAGCCATGTCGCAGAGAGGTGGATGGGATGGGGGCGGGGGAGAGGGATGGCTGGGGAAGGAGGCGGGAAGACAAACGGAGAACAAAGTGCAAGTCAACAGCGTTAGCAGACTTGATCCCCTTAGTTGGTTCCATGAACACCTTTTATCATGAAATCATTGAGGCCCATAATATTCGATCTGGAGGAGGCCATAGAGGACCGCCAGTTCAAACTCCTCCTGTTACACAGGAGAACAATGGGGCTCAGAAAACACACAGGATTTTCCCAAGGTCACACAGAACTTACGCTGGGACCCAGAGGGTTCAATCCTCTCTGTTCTCCACATCCCACACGCTCCCCGGGACTCTGACAGTACTTAAGGTTTACATATCCAATCATCTCAGGGTTTCTGGGAACAAGAAAGGGGAAGGGGGGGATCCCTTCTCCCTCACCCGTCCAATCTCAATATCATTACACTGGGTCACGAGAGGGGCCAGGAAAAATAGTTACCTCCAGTGATTTATGATCTGAGAACCAAGACCACCTACCATGCTCCAGCCTGAAGCAGGTTCCATCTCAATTTTTGCAAACAACACTCTGAGTGCAGCCGACCTGCTGGCCATGTGCCTGCATGGGCCCCTGCCCCAGCATCAGGACCCAGGAGCCACCGCAGGCCTACGTCTACTTGACCTTGCTGGCTTTTATGAGGAACAGCAAGTACCGGCTGATCGAGGGAGCATGGGGCACACTTTATTTTTGGCTCTTGTCTCCAGAGGAAAATTAACCCAGTGTTGCTGCCAGGATGGAGGAACGGTGCCTGAGATCTTCCTGGGAAGCCGAGGGCAGCTGCCGAGCCTGGGGACAGTTATACAGCGGGGAGGCGAAAGAACTAACCCGGGACCCCCCCTTGGTGTGGAACCTCAGCTCACAGATGGTGCTGATTCACTGAGCCTGGGTCTGCCAAAGTCACAGAAAGTCACACCCAGCAGGAACTCCGGGGAACATCTTGGCCACCTCTCCTTCAAGATGGCCACCTTTCCTCTGAGGCAGAGAAGAGACAAATGACTTGCTGCCCAAGGTCACAACTGGGTAAGTGACAGAGCCAAGGCTACGACCCAGATCAATCAACGCTCAGTTTAGTGCTTTTCCCACCACAGCCCCACCCCGTCCTTCAAACACGATGGGGTAGCAAAGGTTAAGGATTCATCGGCTTCTTCCTTGAGGGGAAATGCAAGGTCCCATCTCCCCTGTACACTATCCACCACCATCCTTCCAAGAGCTACCCCCTCCTTTCTGCCCAGGATGACATTTTCCGCTAAATTTCTCGACTGGATAACTGGGTCAATGCTGGAGCTGGATTTCTTTAATTTAGATAAGTTAACAAGCTTACCAAGTCCTAACCTTGGGCCCTGGGGAGCCAGGGAGGTCTGGGAGGGGAGGGAGAGGGAGTATGGGTGGCAGTAGGGGGCTTCAGGCCAGGTAAGGCTGGGGTGAGTCCCTCAGGTTGGAAGAGGAGGGGTCAGGAAGCGGGAGAGGAACTGGTACAAGTGGCAGGGTCAGCCTTGAACTTGAACGTGGGGAGCAGACTCAGTGAGCAGGTTCTGGGAATCAGGAGAGACGGGTGGCTGGGTGGCCCTTGGGTGCTGAGCACTGAACCCCACTGTGCTTGCATTTACCCAACCTTCCGAGCAGAGTCCTAACAGTGACTCCGTCTGCCACCAGGAGGTTGTGGACAGAAAGCGGGCAACCATGACCTGCGGAGCCAGAGAGACCAACTCCCCCAGATCAGATTCCCGAGCCGACGGGAACCATTGCTGAGAACCATTTATGGACATTTATGTCACTGCAGGTGTGGAATGGGCAGACAGAGGCAGGAGGACGGCGTAGAGGACGGAAGGGCTTGAGGCAGAAAACAGTTAGCAAACTGTTGGAACTGTCTGGAGGAGACATAATTCATCCCACTCAGCTGTTAGCTGGCATTACTATCCTATCCCTGGAATGATGGCGCTTCACAGGCCTGGTGCAACTTCAGAGAATAAAGGTAAAATCAGTCATTTCACAGGAAAACCAAAGCACAACTTACTCACCTAATGGATCTAAGCTCTGACATCTGCCTCTGCCCCCAGCGCGGCTTCTCTTGAACTACACCCGCCCCGTCCCTCCCCCAACTTTTCCCTCTTACGGAAAATAGTGTATAGTTGTCATCAGGTGACTGTGACCCACAACACATGCACGTGCCTGCTTTAAAACACCTACTTAGATTCTTTGGCTTCTCCTTTATCAATCAGATTGGTCAGATACCGTATCTAATCAAACGCATGCAGGAGTAAGCATCTTCGAGCACCTGAGTGGAGCCCATGGGAACCGCACAATGGCCAGTCCTTAGACATTCACCCTGTCCGCTTAGGGGAGCTCTGAGGTAGTCGGTCTAAGAGTCATAAGAACGGGGTTGGCGCCTCAGTCACGTGCCCTTGGGTCAAGCACTTCCGCTCCCTGGGTCTCAGTTCCTGGATTTGTAAAGCAGAATGTCATTTAAGGTGATCTCAGGGGCCCCCTCCTTTTCTGACAATCCATGCTTGAAATCGGAAAGCCCTCCCCTGGATCCCAGCGGAGGGTAGAGGCATGTGGCTGATGACGGCCAGTGGACAATGACAGCATCCTTCTCGCTTCCACCAAGCCTCCCACAGCACGTGCCAGTGCACCCCCAGACTCCACCAAGCCTGCAGGGGACCCGCCGGGACCAGCAGACTCCCTGTTTCTGCTGATGGGAATTGTAATGAACCCTGCGAGCTTCCCGGGGTCTGGGAGCGGTGGGAAGAGGAAGACTAGTAGACTGCAGGGAATGTCACGTGGCAGAGGGCTCCCGCCACCCCCACCTCCCTTCTGAACTAGGAATGTACCAGTAAAGGCCTTGCTGCCTGTCCCCACGGCACCCTAAGACTGCCATGCCCACCACGAGCCCACATGGACTGAGGGCCTGGGGCACAGGCCTGGGAGCCTGAAGTGGCATCGGCAACCAGGAGTGAATTTCCCACCCAAACATCGTTATGGCCACCGCCACCCCTGAGTTTTCTCCAAGTGAAAAGAGAGGCGGGACGCAGGGGACCTGGCAGACTCTGGAACCCCTGTGTTTCCTCAAGGGTGGCCCAGGAGTCCACGTGACTTTGGGTTTGAAAGTGAACGCCAGGGCACAGCAGATTCCTGGCGCACATGGCCCAGCTGTTTCTGGGCGATTTATTTGTGTTAATGGAAAATGGCTGAGCTAATAATCCCTGGAAGGCATTCCTGTAGGGAGAGCTGACGTCGGCTTTGCTTCTCTGCTCCTCATATTTGCTTGTGGTTTTTCTTTCAGGGAAGAACGGAAATTGGATGCAGGAGAAAGCCCAAGGAGCAACTTCATCCGTGTGACAGCTGATGCCAGAGTCCCGAGCCTAGATTTGTTGACCTGATTTGTATCAGTTATCAAACATTCACGGAGGTCCAAGCACGCCTCATCATTATCTCATTTACTCCCCATCACCAGGAGGGCACTAAGGCTCAGAGAGTGGGGGTGTCCTGCCCAGAGTCACACAGTCAGTAGAAGGCAGGGCTGAGAAAGAAACCCCAGGCATCGGACCGCAGATAAAAATATTTCTACTATAACACTCTGTAGGGAGAGGACAGGGGTGTCCAAGGATTAAACTCCTTCATCAGCTTTTGGTCAGCCCCTCCATTTTATGCTCTAAACTTAGTCAGGGGGTTCTCAAAGGAAAAGCACAGTGTTTTGACATCCCCCGTCCCCGGCACCTCCTGGGTGGTGAGTAATTGTGCTGTGTGGTCCAATGCTGTGCTCATGATAAAGTGGGAAGGGCTCCGAAGCAGACAGAACTGGGTCCAATGCAAAGCTTCACCCCTTCCCAGCTAAGGGACTTGGAGCAAGCAAGTCAGTTAAGTCCTCTGGGTTTAGTTTCTTCACTGTCAGCCAGGAAGCTCTCTCTGTGTCCAGCTCTGTAGCTAGAGCCGCAGAGCACCACAGCAGTGCCGTGAGGGCAGCGTCTGGCCCAGCACTCGGCACGGAATTGGCTCCCGGTGGACGGGGGCTGGGCACGCACGGAATTAACCTGGATGGCTTGCATCCACGTCTTCCTGTTTGGAGGTACAATACATGTTCACTGAGCACTTCATTACGCCCACACAAAGGGAGAAAACGGGGCACTTCTAGAAGACCTCGCATCCCAATGGACTCACCTCCTAAATATTCGCCAAATAAAGGACAGTTCCCCCCAGCCGTGTTTTTGGAAATATGGTCGATGGAGGAAATGCAATGATGGACAGGACAAGTATGACTTTGTCCTCAGGGAGGGTACAGGTGTGGGGACAGACATTCTCCATACATTAACATTAAATGTGCTGAGCGCTCTAGTAAGGAGGCTCCTACCGCACGGGGACTCCCCGAGGACGCAACACTGCAGTTAACGCTGAAGCTTCCGAATGGAGCCGAGCTGGACAGAGAGGGAGCGGGAGGTTCTGAGGGTGGGGTCTGAAAGGGAGACCCCGAGGAGCCTGTGAAGAACCGGAGGACGTTTGGGGAGTCGGGGCAGCAGGCGGGAGATGCCAGAGGGCTTAGGGGAGACGGGAGAAGTCAGGAGGGCTGCAGAGAGCCTTGCCAGACAGGCTAGGTTGTCTGATGTCTTAAGGAGGCCAGGGGAAAGCCTTCAAAGCAGTTCAAGCAGCAGAGTAGGAGTTACATCTTAGATCTCTTGGCTGCAATTTGGAAAAAGGATTTGGGGTGAGGGAGACACAGAAGCAATTACCAGCGAAGTGGTTGGTGTGACGAAGGCGAGAGCGTATTCAAAAGTTTGATAGTTAGTATTCATGACCATCAGCCGAGGACTGGGAGGCTCCTGAGGGACGTTCTGCAGACCCTCTGCCATGCCCGGCATCACCCGTAAGGGACCCAGCCAGGGGCTGGGCTGCTGGCTCGCAGGGAAGGAACGTCCACAGGAGGGGCGTTGGTGGCGTAGGCAGTGGCTCTTGACCAGTTAGCACTGGCTTATTTCAATATTTCAGCCATTGGAAAGGTCATCTGGGACATTCCATTGGAGACGTCAGCTGGGGAAGGGTAAAAGCAGAGTGGAGCCTGGCGCGAGACTCGGGACGTTCTGTGCCCTTCACCAGTGAACCGGTAACCAAGGAGAAGACCCTCTCATGACCATGGACCAAACAGCTTGAATCCTAGAACTCCTGGTGAGACCATTATGACTTTGGAGGGGGATGTGTCACACAGAAGAATGGGGACACTGACACTTTAAAAGGAATGTGGTCTCTGTGAACTGATCACAACCACAGCTGGAGAGAATGTCCAAAGCCACCTGCCGTGGCCAAACAGACTTCGTCTTGGGTTCATCCTGGTAAGTCCCACTCTTGAGATGCCTCACCCCCTTCCCGTAGTCCTGACCTTGGCCACGGTCTTGGTGGAGATGTCTGTCCTGTTCATGTTTCTGCTTCTTCTTAACCCTTCTGCTTTGGTTTTGCATTCTCTACGGACACCAGACCTTCTCAGCTTTGTTTTCCTCTCTGCAAAGTTTCTTCTGCATAACCATCCATCTTGGCGCATGCCCCTCATTCCTTGCTGGTGCCCCAGCTTCTCCCCAGGGAGACCTCAGGATTACGTGTGGTGCTTGCTGCTTTGCAAACTTAAGACCGTCAAATTAGCAAAGCAATTCATTCACTCGTTCAAGCTTTCCTGCTGGGGCACAGGAAATATCTGTGGGGTTCACTGATGTTTCCATAGCTCTGCACTCTTGCCTGGAGCTTGTTACTAGGGATACATACCCAAGAAAACAGAATTTAGTTATTTAAAAATGTGTACTTCTTCTTACATGTTTAAACTTCAGTCACCTTCAAAGTACTCTTCACTGAATGCAATACACCTATCGAGATATTTTTTCCACTGCTCAAAACCACTTTTAACTCGTTGGCTTTGATGCCTTTTAGTGCTTCTGCCATTTTTTGTTTCACCTCTTCCACATCGGCAAAATGTTTCCTTTTGAGGACTTCTTTCGTCGGGGCAAGATTGGGTAAATAGGGAGGGTGGGGCACAGGAGTCATGCCATTTTTCATCAAAAACTGCTGACCATTTGGCGCAGTGTGGGCAGGTATAAATCACCCATCATGAAATGGGCAAACTCATTGAAAGAGTCTTCAAAAGAATTCACTGAAGCTGGACGCAGCCTCTCACAACAACGCCAGCTGGTCCACTGATACAGATGGGTTCCTGGAACACTGATCTAGCATGGGAAGCCTGTACTACAGGGGGTCTTCCCTCTAGAAGATAATTATGTTTTTTGAGGGGGTCCCCCTTTGTATGCCCTCAGAATGATTGATAAATGTCTGACTTCATAAATTTGTTGAGCGTCTATTATGCTATCGTTGCTGAAGATTCAGGATGGGAAAAACATGGCCCTGTCCTTAGTGAACTCTAATCTATTAACTGGTTCATCCCTTGAGTCATTCAATCAGCCAGCTAGGGCTAAGTGTGTGCTTTGTGCCAGGCACTGTGAAAAAGGAGCAGTTTCTGAACTCAAGCAGGTCATGTTTCAAAGGGGTGATGGAGAGAGGAACAACTACAGTGAGAGAGGTACCTTTAACTGAGAGATTGTGTCGCCCATGAAAAATGAAAACGGGAATTAAAACCAAAGTTTGTAAAGATCTTTAAGTGTTAGATATTGACTTTGGCAAGGGGGTGGAGAGTGGGTGGTCCTTCTTGTACAATGAGGCCTTAAACCCTATGCAAGAATTTTCCACATTCATCTCACTTCAAAGGTTCAAGTCTAATGGGGGGTGGGGGGGGATAATGCACTTGGACTTGGACAGCTGTCTGTGGGCCAGAGCTTGAGTTTATATGTAAGACTCAATGCTCCAGAAAGAACATGCTTAGACCCTCACAGTTCCTGAAGGCAAAGTCTTGCAAGGCTCATTGGATTGGCTCTCCCTTCTGGCAAGATACAAAGCTTGGAACAGGAGAAGGTGTTCCTTCAACACGGTCATGGCGAGACGGAAGAAAGTATGAGGTGTTAAATCTCAGGAAGCATTTATGAGACTCAAGCCTCCGCATTCCTTCTGCATTCAAAAACTATGTACTGAGCACCTGTGAGTACCAGGTACTGTATTAGGAGCTCGATGCATGGCTGAGATGTAGTCCCTGCCATCTTGGACTTCATAGACAGACGGGTCTCCCAGTGTTCTAACAAACCATGTATGGATGTGGACATGGAGAAGTTAACTAGTTTGCTGTGAGATAACAGGAAATACACGCTGGTCTCCGTCCCTGGTTCCTGGCCTAGAGCTCTGGAACCCTTGTGATAAGAGCACTAGGACCTTCTTTGGTTCTATCGAGGCAACTTGGGTGGGTCCTGAATGGCTCCAGGATGCAGGGTGCTCACCAGAAAAACCAGGCCATGATTAGAAGCTTGGAATTTTCAGCCACACACCCCCATCCTCCAGAGAGGGGAGAAAGGCTGGAAACAGAGTTAATAATTGATTGTGCCTACTTGATAAAGCCTCCATAAAGTCTCCGTAGTACAGGGTTGGCGGAGCTTCCAGGTTGTTGAACACATCCACATGCCAGGAGGGTGGCACACCCTGATTTCACAGGGACAGAAGCTCCTGAGCTTGGGACCGTCCAAGACCTCACCCTGTGTATCTCTTCATCTGTATCCTTTAACCTATCCTTTCATAAACTGGGTAATGTAAGAGTTTCCCTGAGTCCTGGGAGCCACTCTAGCAAATGAGTCCAACACAAGGAGGGGGCCCTGAGACGCTCCAATTGGTAGCGGTGGGTCAGAAGCACAGGGGACACCCTGAGTTTGCCAGGGGCATCTGAAGGGAGTAGGCGGGCTGTCCTGCAGGACCGAGCCCTTAACCTGGGGGACCCGGTGCTACCTCAGGTGCAGAGTGTCAACGCTGAGTTGGTGTCGCAGAGACTCGCTTGGCGTGGGGGAAAACCTCCACCTCTGTGGTAGCCTGAAGGGTCCTAAGCTAAGTGTTCTGTGTGAATTGTGAAGGGGACACACCAGGAGGAAGGATACAGAAGGCGGTAGACTGAGCTTTCACTCGTCACTCTCCCAGTGGCACGTGGTCAGGAAGGAAGAGCTGGGTGTGACGGCCCACGCCCACGATGGCGCATCTCCACACAAGCAAAGGCAGAGGCGTCTGTACTCAAGGCCAAGAGTCACCCTCCCACAAAACCGGGAGTCAGAGGACAACTGTGGCAGGAGAGAAGAGAAACACCGGCAGTGACCGGTAGGGTATGACTAAGAGGGGACAGTGACACTGGAACCCCATGGGGAAGCAGCCAGACATACGCCGAGCTGAGGAAGATCATCCTCTGTGACAAGGGAAAGCAGGGTCAGGGCTCCAACGGTGGAGAATGGCATCAGGGCCAAGTGACAAGAACGCAGAGTATGGCAGAAGTGGCACAGAGGGGCACCGTCCACGGAGGCAGAAGCGGGTCACACAGGGCTTTGTAATGACATGGGGCTCAGGGTTTGGACAGAGGAGCCATTCAAGACTGACTTACCAGGGGACCTCACTTGTGCCTGAGGACAAGGTGACAACACGGAGAGGATTAGAGCCCGGATTCACGCCCGGACTCCTCTACCCTGGGCAAGTCACTGATCCCTCGTGTGTGAGGCAGAGATAAGCACACCTCCCCGTGCGACTGCATGGAGCGTGTGAGGAGAAATTAAAGTGAAGTGCTTAGAGCCGCGCCAGCCACGGAGGTAGCCGTCTGTAAATGTTAGCTCTCCCGCGCCGGTCCCCACCCTCACTTCCTGCTAAATGGGGCTGGTGACAAGCGGCGTTCTTGGCAGACTCCGTCATGAAAAGTAATAAGTGCTCAACGTAGGAAGCTCGGAACCCCAGAAAGGCGCAGAGGAAAAGAAAAACAATTATTCATATTTACACCACGCAAAGAAAACCATCCCTCCCGCTCAGTGGGTCTGTCCTGTCTCTTTCCCAGCGCAGCCTCCTATAAAGCACAAACATTCTATCACGTTGGGATACGGTTCTATGACAGACTGCTTTTCAGCCTGGCAACAGTTGCCGGCTGGGTGCTCCAGCAGCAAACCCTGAGCAGTTTGGGAGGTGGGCAGGGTGTCCATTAGAAACCGGCCCCTGTCAGGGGGAGGAGGAGGCAGGGTCGGGCACTGGAGAAGTTCAACTGCAATGCCCGTGTTAAGTTTATATATATGAATATATACATAACACAGACAGATGATAGATTGATATAGATATAGGCAGGCAGAATGATGATAGATGTAGAGATACAGAGATATATAAAGAAAGAGGGAGTTTCTGAGAGGAAACATGAAATCTATGGTTGAGATAACACACTGTTTTATATTAGTGCTGGATTCCCACACCCCAAACCCTCACGACAAATGAATGGGGGGGCGGACATGGCCCTGTGCGTTCATCAGCTTTCACCAGAGGCTGCAATCCCCAAATTATGACACTCACAGCATGGCTGGTACATCTGCCCATCCTCTCCTCTAGAAAAAGGGGATCTTTACTCTAGAACGTAAATACATGTTTCTGCAAGAGGAGGGAAGCCATCGGCAGGCATTTTACCCTACAGTGTGAGCACATGCATCAGGGAAGGGGCTAAGTCTCTAAATCACTTTAGAATGACACGCTCTCTCTAACTTCCAAGGCATGGTGAAGAGCCGCCTCCTAACCAACTGCCTGTGCTCTCTGCTTGAGCTCCCAGCCCAGGCAGACAGTATGGAAATATTCCTGGGGAACTCCCCACCAACAGCAGCCTTGACACAGCCGGGGACCCCCTCACGGGAGCTCTAGTGCATCAGCGATGTGCCAGAATGTTCTGCACTGGGTGGAAACGGTTGGGCTCTTCTACCCTGCCTCAGGCAGTCCCTGGCTGTGGGCCGCTCAGAAGGATGTGCCCTTGGCCAAGACCTCTCTCCACAGTACACACATACCCTGGAGGAGCTAACAGACATGCAGGCACCCCCTCGGACTTGGATCTGCGTGGTACATGTCCATGTCTGCCCCAGCAATACACGTGCCCCCTAATGGCTGCACAGTGTTTCACCTGCTCTGATTACCCGAGTGGAAGCTGTTAGGAACTTTTGGCTGTTGAGTCGCGCTTCCGTGAGTAGCCTAGCAGATGACATTTTGGTACTCTGCTCTAAATGGAACTCTGGGGCAAGGGGTTCGGGTATTCTGCAGGCTTTTGACACATGCCACCACACTGGCCTCCCTGTAAGGCTCCCAGGCAGTGGTAGAGCCTGGGCGCTTCTCCCAAGTCCCACTGGCACGGACTAACCATGACTCCTTGAGGCCACTGCTAGCCTGATCGGGGGAGAAAAGTACCCCGCGTCTGGTTTTATTGGCATTTTTAACTACTGTGGGTAAACACGTTTTCACAGGCTGTTTCACCATGTTGAGTTCTTGTTTTCTGAACTGCCTGTTTGCCTTCATTCTTTATTTTCCGAAAGGAGCCTTTCTCTTTTCCTTATTGATCAGAAAGACCTCTTAAAATGCATCGACTCCCTCTCCCCGTCATCTCCATTGACGTTATTTTTCCCAGCTTACTGTTCGCCTTTTCATCTTGTTGAGAGTGCTTCTGACGCGCACATGCTCATCGTTTGTTAGAGCCGATTCACGAATCTTTTCCATCTTAGCGTCCTTGTCATCACAGTTGCAACACTTGATTTATTTTATTATCTAAATGCAGGACCTTGATTTTACCCCTATTAAATGTGACCCAGTTAATTTCAATTCGCCGTTGCAGGCTGCCGAGATCCTTTCGAATCTGACATCACCCTGCTTTCCAGCTCTCCCTCCCAGCTTTGAGTCAAATGCAAATTTGATCAGCGTTCTTTCTGTGACTCCATCCAAGTCGGCTATCACCTCTTGTACGTTCCTCTAATGATGTTCATTCAGCGTGTCTGAGACGGAGCCAAATGGAGCCTTCTATATCACCAACACAGCGGCCAACTGGCACCGGGCACCGCCACAGGAGAGGGGACGGTCCCTGCCAACTGGACGCCTGGCCAGGTCCGAGATGACTCTTTGGATCAGTGTTTTTATAGCACCTGTCACCCTGAGAACTGTCACTACATGGCTCTAATCACTTATTTATCCTTTCTCCTCCCTTTGGCATATCTATGTTTTCCCTTCTTAGCCAACTGAACACTTTGTGGAATGACAAGGGACATAAATATATAGAAAATAATCTTGTGTTAGATGACAATGATGAGGCGTGAATGGCAGTACCAATAGTCCAGGATCACACTGGAAGTGCAATTCACTTCCTTGGACTATTGGACAAGACATTAAGGATTATCTGGTCCTCACCTGATGCTAGCATCCACTTTGTATCATGAGGGTTAATTATAGCTACCATCTATAGAAACCATCTGGGAACCAGAGTGTTTTCTTACATGATCTCTAATCCTTAAAAAAAAAAACAAAAAAAAAAAAAACACTTTGCAAGACATGTGTTATCTTCCTTCAAACATAAGGAAATAGAGGCTCAGAGAACTCAAGCTATTAGTCCAAGATCCCACAGTCTGAAAGTGCAGGAGCCTGGATTTGAACTTGTATCCCTCTGGAACCAGATCCCGAATCCCATACCAAGATGCCTCCCCAGCTGACGCTGATTATCCCGCACTCCTTAAACACCATCAGGGATGGGTGTCTCCTGAAGATGATCCCAGGGGTGCCATGAGGGGAAGAATTCTAGATGTTGGCCTATGTTCCCTTTTCTGTATCTTGTCCCACTTGAAGACACACAAACTGATCTCCTCATCCCTCCTTGAGACCGGTCTTCTAAGGATCGTATCCTCTTTGTCACCTCTTCTCAGATCTGTCAACAGTTCTTCATATGACAGAGATGGAAGACCCTTCATCTGATCTTGCCCCAAGCTATTCCTGTCACCCATGTCATCTAAAACTGAATGTCATGCTCCAGATGGGCTCTGAAGACAGCAGGACTTCACCCCCAGAGGCCCACCAGGTTCTCTCCTTCTTTGCCAGAAAATCATGGAAACAGGAAGGGCCTCCTTACTCCACAGCCTACACCCTACGTTCTTTTACTCCATTCTCAGGAGGAGGGGTTTGGGAGCAGATGCTTGCTTCTTCTAGTCACGCTGGCCTAGCACTGAACCCCCTCTTCAAACCTATGTGGCATTTTCAAACCAAGCTCCCATCCTTGCCTGACTGGTTTTTCTCACCCCCCAGTCTTACCCTGGGGTTCCTTTCATTTATGGAGATTCAGCCCCTGGCCTCCTGATGCTCAGAGAGTAAGAGAGACACAGACAGACAGGTAGATGAAGACAGCTCAGAGTTCCCACCCGGGGCCTCTGAGGTGGGAAACCATCTCACAGAGAGCCAGGAGGGCTCTTTCAGGAATGGCTGGTCAAGTGGCTGGCCTCTCTGCTGCGGCTGTATCTTGTAAGGAGTTGGAAAGGGGGAGCTGCGAAGGGGACACCCCAAAAGAAGGAGGAGGCACGGGGATAGACACTTCAAGCCCCTGCCATGGTTCTGCCTCATTTCCTAGTTACTGAACTGTGTCTTGTCTTTGTGTTCCGAGCCCCGGATGCTCATTTTCTTTCTTCCTGACATGAGTGTAATAGTATTACCGACCTCGTGGGCTTGTGCTGAGAACTGAATGACATGACGACTCTAAAGTGCTTAGGACGGTAAGTGCCTCACAAATGGCGGCTATTATCATTTTCAGCCGAGCCCTAGATTTAATGATTTCAGTTAACAAAGCACCGGGCAGTGCGCAAGAATGATGGCCTCACCTTTTTCCCTCTTGCCTCAGAGCTTTCTCCTACACCTCCCAAGCGGGCCTCACACCCCCTGGGGGAGGGGGCGCAGCAGACCCTCGCTGGCCTGCGCATAGCGAGGACGCTGTGAGGATAGGGGCGAATGAAAGAGGAGGACCAGAGTTTGTCCACAAGCTGTCACCACGTTTCCCCCCACCATCCCATTTTGATTTTAATGGAGCTAGATGACCGGTAATAAGGATCAGCTGAGTTGAATCTTAACCTCTGTCTGTCTGACAGCTCCTACCTCCGTTTCACTCTTCCTTGGCCTCCCTCAGCAACTGCCCCCCTGCCCCCAACACAGGAGCCCCAGAAATGGCCCTTAGTTTGAGACTGAGGCTTATCCCAACGCTGATTGTGAAAACAGCAGGAAGCTACGCAGCCCCGTGTGTTTCTTCACAGGGTTGACCTTCACTACCAAGCCCGGGCTCAGCCCCGCTCTCAGCTCTGGAATCCCGCTCTGCATTCAGAACTGCGATTTTACCCGACCCGAGATCTAACAAGGCAACCTGATGCGATTCACGGACGCTGGCAGAAGATGCAAAACTCCTGGGTCCGAAACAAAAGGCAGCCTATTACTCGCGGTAACATTAGGAGCCAGACACCTTCACTGATGCTGGTTCCCTGAACCTCGGTTCCCACGGGGCCAAGCAGCGAGGGCCAGAAACAAACTCCCGTACACAAAGCAGGTTTTGTTAGCGGATAGGAACCCAAAGCTTAAGAAACCCCAATCTTTTAAAGGAGCGGTAAGCAAAACTGCCCAACCTTTGCCCTGGAGAGAGGCATTACTGGTCAGCAAACGAATCGGCCGCCCTCTGGCCCAGAGAGAGACACCATCTCTATGTTCCAGGGCCCATTTGTAACACAGAATCCTTGGAAAGACAGGTGGGAACAAACTGTGCAGGAACTCGAAAGGCCCAGGGAAAACTGACTCCCAATACCTTGTCCCCTGACCTCTGAGGTTTGTCCAGGTATTTTGGGACGTAGCTTCTGGGACACTCAATAGCCAGGGCCTTCTCTGGCTCATCACAGCTGCATTATGAAGTCAATATCCGGGAGATCTTTAGGAGGTCCTAAGGCCTCGCGCTGGAAGCCGGTGTGGACACAGGTAACGTGGCTGGCTTCCCGGGGAAGGGTGAAATGTGATCCAGGGTTGTGACACCAGTAGGGGAGTGAGTATGAACTCTAAGACTGATAAGAGGAAACACTGGAATGGTTCGTTTAATGACGTCCTAACCCATTTCTCTAATGATGGAAGTTGGTGCGTCTCCAATAATGAATGATAATTAACGGCGAGGTATAAGCCATTAACCAGTGTGGATTCTCTCAGTGTCTATGCTTTTCGTTTGAAGTTTATGAATACAGGTGAACACACACTGGGCTCATGTAAACATTCCTTCACGCTCTTACCCATGAGATAAAGGCGTATTGCAGCGCTTCCGATGGGCTGGGTTTTTTACGCTTAAATACTGGTCACCACGGTGCAGACCGTACAACCCTGGGAGCCTGGCTGCACAGAAGTTACCGGGCGTGAGGTTTCTACTGCTCTGCCAGGGCTTTGCCAACAGGCACACACGTGGCACCAGCAATTCCACCTCGAGGGGATTATCCTCAGGAAGGAATCAGAGCTTAGCAAAATGGCTTTTCTGAAGATTAAATAAACTAATACACACCAAGTGCTAAGAACAGGGTCTGGCCTAACATATTTCATTTCAGTGTTCCTCCCAAGTGAAAAGAATTGAAGTAACTCAACCCTCCAACAATAAAAGACTCTAAGTAAATTACGAAATGTCCCTAAAATGAATTTTAATATGGGTATTAAAACCATACTATAGCTGGATTCTGTTTATGTTTAGGATGTGAAAAGTAATACAGACCATTGCACTCACTGTAACAAGAAGGAAGCACAGATAAACTAACACCTGTCACATAGATCCAGGAATAAATTAACAACGGATATGAATACCTCTACACTGAAACGTTGCTGAGATAAATTAAAGAAGATTTAAAGAGAAATAGAAAAGAAAGACATGCTATATGAATGTACTCAAATATTTGATTTTAACATGTAAATCCTTCCCAAGCTGATCTATAGATTCAATGGTGTTCTAATCAAAATCTCAAAAGGCTTTTTTGGTAAACATTAATAAGCTGGTTCTGAAATATAGATGGAAATGGAAAGACCCTAGAAGAGGCAAGATAATCTCAAGCAGAACAAAGTTGGCGGGCTTCCGTTAACCTATTTCAAGAGGTGGTTTCTTGGTCCAAAGTAACTCCACAGCGAGACCCCACAGAAACCACGCCATCGGTCACCTGCGGCTCACCAGGGGAGCTGTCCTGGTTGTTTATGGCTGGCATCTGTTCCAGTGAGTAAGAATCGGAGTCGCGCAGGTTTTGTCATTCATTAGACAAATTTTACTGAGATCGTATGGGCCAGCCAAGGACAGATTTGCTGGGAAGCCAATCAGCTGTGACTGTCCGGGCCTCTCTCTAGGCCCCCTTCCAAGGGGTCACACAGTCACAGGTGTTTAGAAAGGATACCAAGAAAGGCATTTTACCTGTAATCGGTTAAGACCACATCTCTCCTGTGGCCTTGCCTCCCTCCTGCCTCCCCGCGTGTGGACTGATGTGGCACCAGGAGAATTCACTTCAAGTTGAGACGCGGGCTCATTCAGCCTGACTTTAGTGGTCACATTATTGTTGGCTGTTCCAGAAAGGAATGACTTTCAGAAATACTCTCACTGCCCCCTACGCCAGCCCCCCCCCACCACCGAGTCAGGCACAAACAATGTCCAGGGCCAGGAGTTGTTTATTGAGATATAAATGGTTTCCATGGTACCTGACATCAAAAATGTGGGGTAATGGAGAAAAACTGAGGTACGAAGGCAAATCTGTGGGAAATCCTTCCAAATTTTATGGCTCGTATATGAAAGAAATGTGATAGAGATGTTCTCAACTTGGACCTTACCAATAGCAGACTGTGAAGCCAAAAGAAACTTTCCTGAAATACCATCAATTAAAAAAAGAAAGTAAATTTTAATCAACCATATGAGACAAAATAACTCAATGGTCTTTATCTTCTCTCTATCAAATATATAATAAATTTTCTGTTTATTCTATGAGTTACCGAGAAAAGTGTTAAAGTCTCTCACTCTGGTAGCAAATTTGTGTATTTTCCCTTGTCATTCCGCCAAATTTAACTGTACATATATTTGAGACTATGTTATTAAGTGCACACAAATTTAGAACTGCTATATCTTCCTGGCAAATTGGACCTATTTTTATTACACAATCTCCATTTTTACGACTCGCAGTTCTTTGCCTTGAGGTCCATTGGGCTTGTTATAAACGTGACAACACTTTTCTTCTCAGTTCCCATTCTTTGGTTGTAACGTCTCCATGCACAGTCTTAGGTTTTAGATGTGACTCTTGTAAAGATCACAAAACTGGATGTTTTTTAAAATCCATTCAGACCATCTTTGTTTTTTAAAGGACACTTATTCTATTGTCACTCAATGTGACTACTGATATATCTGGGTTGTAACTTAACATTTACTAAATATAGTCATGGGCCATCCCCCCTACTGGACGCAGGGTGCTAGGCCTCTGCCCTACTGCTACTTGATGACTCCCGCATTGACCAGTCATAGCGTATGAGTTGCTGGGCAACAATGGGTCATGGCCTTGACTCTTGCATTGACCAGTCATGGCGTATGAGTTGCTGGGGGAGAGTGGGGCACAGCCTTGAGCCACACAGCTTCCTTCAGCTGAGCGTGACTCTTGGGGGGAGCCCAGCTGTGAGCCGTCCGCAGACGACGTGGGCAGCCACTGGGAGAATGAATGGATTGGTCCTGAAGGGAGTTGAGGCAAGGCCACCGAGCGCCCACCATGTACGCTCAGCCTCCAATCAAGTTGCCCTCCAAACAGACGGACTCTCACCAGAGAGGCAGCTGAGAATGAGATCCGCTGACTAGAACCCAAAATCCTAAATATGCTCAGTCAGGAAACAGCAATGTCGGTGTGTTTCTTAGGATCTGTGAGCTGGAAGGCACCTCGGAGATTTTGGGCCTCACCCTCCTCGTTTTCACAAACGAGGTGACTGAGGCTCAGAATGCAATAAATCCATTTTCGCAACGTCAGAGAGCCCTTCTGGGGTTCTGGCAGTACCAGATTCAGACATTTGCTCTTTCAACTCATAATTCATTGCCGACTGACCCCAGTCCTGCATCTTTTTGGCAGACATCTATGGCCAGCAGAATATTATGCATAAGTCATATAATTATATTTATGGTGTTTTAAATAATTCAGAGAAGTACCCTCAGGAGTCTCTTAGTTGTCAAGAGTTTTGCATATACATTTTCTATTAGCATAATTGATCAAGCCATAAGTGTCTCTATAAAACTACACATAGTCTTATGTTTTCCAAGTACATTTAAGCTCCTGATGACAGACAGATCGAAAATTTACGCAACCCAACATTTATTCAATTCCAAGGAAGGCAACCAATAAAGGCTAGATCTGGGTAATCAGTTTATGCTCATTAATACTAATCTCATATTTCAGTAGCTTCTGCACATGCATTATCTCATTTAATCCTCCCAGAAACTGTGATGTGGGCAGGGAGCAAATTATTAGCTCCAAGGTAGAGATCAAACTACATATCAAGAGACATGAGGGGGCACACTGAAAGACACACATCCAGTAAACGGTGGAGTCAGGGTAAAATCTGAGTCCTCTGAATCATAGTCCAGTGTTACAAACACATCCTAAAGGGACACCCCCACCCCTGCAATGAGTCATGCCCTTGTACAAGTTCCCCACCTGTGCCTTGCTTAGGAAATGGCCTAGGTGATGGGATGTCACAACCTTGAATATGGCGAAGATGACTGAGTAGCACCCGTGTGGTCACATTCTGTTATATATGACTGTAACTGAAGAGAAGCGCTCCTGCAGGTCTTGAAGAAACAAACCGCCATGGTGAACAGCTTATCTGGACGTCCACATGGCAAGGAGCTGTGGGCAGTGTCTCCAGTCAAGAGCCAGCAAAATGCTGGGGCCCTCAGTTCCATTCTGCCAACCACATGAATGAGCTTGAAAGCAGCTTCTTCACCAGCCAAGCCTCCAGGTGAGAACACAGCCCAAGCACACACAGGGGAGGACACTATTGGTCACTGTCCCCAACTCCAACTCCTCACAGATCTCACGCTTTCACCATTTCACACCCCTTGCCAATGGCTTTCAAAAGCACTTGGATTATATGAATATAATATAACTATTAATGGTATATAATAAAAAGCAATACAGCAGTCCGTCTCTATATCGCTGTTCACTTATCATGGCCTCACTGTATCACGGGATTTTAAAAATATTATATTTAATTATTTATCGCAAATTTTTCACTCTATTGCAGGTTTTGCTGTACTGTATATGTATGTTGTTAAAGTGACGTAGGTTTAAGAGTGTAGAATAAACGTAAGGTTCCTACTTCGCAGGGGAGTCTAGAACATAATGCCCGCGATAAGTGAGGGAATACTGTACTATATAAGTGCATGCTACTTTCTCTAAGTATTCTTTTTGGAAAAGAAGACAATTCCTAAGATTCTCATGATCAGAAGAGGTTATATGAAGGAGGTGAGATCTTCCCTGGGACTTGCAAGAAGCGGAAGATGCAGACAGACGGGGAAGAGAGGGAAGGCGCCTCCAGGAGGAGAGGGGCCACATAATCATCGCCGACATTTAGTGAGTACATGTGAGGGGCCAACCATTCTTCTGAAGCCTGTGTGTGGACTGACTCATCTCATCCTCATCATAACCTTGTGAGGTATATACTACTATTTACATTTTACAATCAAGGAAACTAAGGAAGTTTAAGGAACTTGCCCAGATCCCACCGTGGTAACCACTATTCCTTACTCTTCCCCTTAGATTATGCTCTATCTCTTTTGAGTTGAGAGGAGAAGCTATGTTTTTAGTTTTCCTTTAATTATGGTAAAATACACACAGCATAAAATTTATCATCTTAACCATTTTTAACTATATAGTTCAGTGGTGTTAACTATCTTCACATTGTTATGTAATCAATCTCAGAAATTTTTATTTTGCAAAAGTAATGCTCTTACGCCCATTAAAAAACGACTCCCCGTTTTCTCCTCCTCCAAGAAGCCACTGGCAACCAGTGTTCTGATTTCTGTTCCTAAGAGTTTGACTACTCTGTTTATCTCATCGAGGAGGTATCATGCAGTATTTATCTTTTTGTGTCCACTTTTTTTTCCGCTTAGCATGAGGTCATCAAGTTTTATCCACGTTGTAGCAGGTGCCAGAATTTCCTTCCTTTCTAAGGTTGAATAATATTACATTGTGTGTACGCATAAACTAGTTTATCTATTATTCATCAGCCAAAGGACATTTGGGCTGCATGTACCTTTTGGCTATTGTCAATAATGCTGCTATGAATATGGACATGCATGTATCTTCTCAGGGCCCTCCTTCAATTCTTTCGGATATATACACAGAAGTGAAATTGCTGCATCATACTTTTAATCTTTTGAGGGCCCACGATGCTCCCTTCCACAGCAGCTGCACATTTTACATTCCACCAGCAACGCACAGGAGCTCCAATTTCTCCAGAACCTCAGAGGCGCTAAGCGGGGGCCCTTCTGAACTGAATATGAAGGCAGGGCATCTGAGTGGAACTGTCTAGGAGACAGCTGGAGACACTGACCATGACTCAGGGGACAGGATGGTACTGCTGACAGGTTTGGAATTTATCCAGCAAGAACGAGAGAAGCCACAGAAGATAGATTCCAGGGTTGCAGGAGAGGGAGAAGAGCAGAAGGTGAGGGGAACGGCCCAGCTGGGTGGCACGTTAATTCACAAATGACAGCCGCTAATTGTTTTTAAAAAGCTTGTTCTTTTAAGTTAAACGTCCCCCTGCAGTCCCTGGATTTGCTTAGCAAACTCTTTGGCATGTTAAAGTAAATACTAGCGTATCTCTGATGGCGTTACCCAAAATCAAAATCAGAGACTCCAGTGATAGTTTACATCTATAGAAGTTTTATTTTTCATATATTGTAATCCTTATAGCAACACTGAGGGGTAGACATTACTATTTTTACTGTGGCCCTCTGCTGGGGGGCAGGGGCAGGCAAAGCAATGAAGCCTCTGGGAGACCCTCTCCTGCCCTTATTGCTTCCTCCTACCCGGGGCAGGTATTAGAAAGGAACAGTCGGCTCTCTAGCTCTGGGAATGGTGTATTTTGCTAGTTGGCAGGGACACTGTGCATTTAAAGTATATGCATAAAGATCCGTGATTGTCAGGGACTTGGGTGAGGTAGGTGAATAGGTGAAGAAGAGAGAATTTTGGGGACAGAGTAAGCATTCCACATAATACTGTGATGGTAGATACAAGCCATTGCTCATTAGTCAAAACCCACAGAACAGACCACATAAAGAGTGAGCCCTAATGTCAACTATGAACTTCCATCAGGAAATAAACTCGTAAGTAGTGGAGGCAGGACCCAAACTCAGACCTTCTGATTCTAGAGTCTCCAGTCTTTCCATTATTCCACTCCACGTCTCTAGAGGAATAAGGTCTTCCTTGATACTTTTTGTTCTAACTTCTGAAGTTTCAAGTTCTCTAATCATTAAATAGATGTCTATTACAGTGCACACATGTGCAGGCACATGCATGACATTTGAGTTTCCTTCATCCAGATCCTATGTCTTTCCAGCTTCTTAAGTCACACTTTTAAAATGAGGCCAGACTGTGTGCCTGTAGCTCTACTTGGAGTCATACCAAGAAATGCACCAAGAAAACCATGGCTAGGATGAGGAAAAGGTTAGTAAATCACATAGGGATAGCCAGGACTTCACATCTTTAAAGACAACTGTCTTTTTGTTTGTGGAGGAAGAATAAGATGGATTCAGTCATTCAGTAAACATTTACTGGGGCCTTGGGAAACACAGATGAGTAAGACCTAGCTCTTGCCCTGAAACACATTACTCTCTCAGGGTGGGATGGGTACGGTGAGTTAACATATAATTACATGCAGGAGTAATACTCAAAATATGTTACAAGTGGAAGAGCATGGAAGGCAACCAATCAGAATGGATGCTCAACTATCCAGAACACACTCCAGCCCCAAATAAGCCATCCAGACATACCCATGTGTATCAGTCAGCTCAGGCTGCCATAACAAAATACCATATATTAGATGGCTTTAAACAACAGATCAAGATTTGATTTCTAGTGATAGCCCTCTTCCTGCCTAGCAGACAGATGCCTTCTTACTGTGTCTTCACACGGTGGAGAGAAACATGTGTGGTGTCTCTCATGATGTGGGCACCAGCCCTCTCAGGCTAGGGCCTCATCCTTCTGACCTCATTTACCCTCAGTTACCTCCTAAAGACCCTATCCCCAGGTAGGTCACATGGCGGGGCTGGTCTCTTAACCTGTGGGGTCTGCGCGAACTCCTGTTAGTGTCAGGACTGAACTGAACGATAGAATACGCAGCTGGGGTCAGAGAGATTCTTGGTGACAGAAGCGTTGGCAGTGTAACAGTTAAGGAGAAACAGAGTGGTTATTTCACTCCATCCTCTGTAAGATGGAAATAATCACCACCATTCCTGCCTCGTTGTTTGCCGTGGAGAGTAAATGAGTTAGCGTACCAAAGGAGCTTAGCATATACCAGAAATCAATAATAATAATAACTAGTAATTAATATCTATTAATTAGAAAAGTTGCCAGGCCTATATGTGCATTGAAATAAAGTGACAAAGACAGACCTCAAAAACGATGATGTGGCACAGCAGGGCTTGACGGGATTAAGGGTAATACTTTGTCTCTCTTCTGCATTACGTTAGCCTTGAGTGCGTTTTTGCTTTGTTTCCTTATTCTCCAGGACAAGACCGTATCTATTTTGTATTCATAAATGCAAGTGTAAAAGTTATTTTTAAAGTAATATCTGGGCAAAGGATCTGTAGGCCCAAAGGAAACAGACATGCACCCACGTCCTTTCTCCTTTGCGTTCAGCTCAGGACATGCCCTGAGAAATGAAAAGCACCAGCTATTCACCATTGTCCCAAGGTGAGGTCACCAAGGAATGACTCAGAAGTGGTTTCTGACACCAGGCGGCATGGGAGCCACCAAAGAGACGGCCGGCTCTGCAGAGAATCCTCTTTCCCTGAAGGAACAGCCAGTGCGGGTGGGGGTGGGGGTGCAGGGAGGCCCCGACCCGCGCAAGGCCAGACTCACCTAATTAAATCATATTAACTGCTATGAGGGAGCTTGGAGCAAACAGGCAGGCCCAGCACACTGTGGACTGAAACACTATCCCAGCCTAGAAACCCCAGTCCAGTTCCTTCATTAGGCTGCTCCAACTATTATTAATGTTTTTAGAGTTCATTTTGCAATAAAAATCAAATTCGCTCAACATCAAGGCTTCCTTTGCTTCAGGTCCCCACAGAGCTTTGCATGGAGCCAGGTATAGAGGAAATGCTGTGCTTTGCTTATTTTAATCGATACATCTTGTTTTCCCTGCCCAGCACCCACTGCTTCCTCTTCCAGGTAAACAACCCACGAGGTTCCATTTGAGGAACAACCCCTCCCACACTCTTTGTGGGCGTGTCAACCAAGGTGACCTTCCTGCCCAGGAGGTGGGCACTGACTCCAAAGCTAAGCTAATCAGTCTCTTCCTTGGGTAGGGGCTGTGGATCCCCCCCAACAGGCCTTTTCATTGCCTCGGGTGGTAACCAAATCACTAAATAAAAAGTAGGGCAGCCGCACAGCTGCCTGGACTGAGCCCCGAGTCATTTCAAAAGCGTTCCCGCCCTCTCACCAAGCCCGAGAGACATGGCGCCTGTGAGAATTCACTTTTATGAATGAGGATTTGAGGTTTGGAGAAGGGAAGGCAAGTGCCAGGCCCCATGGCAGAGCCCGGAGGGACTTTCCTTCTGGTCACTGTTCTTTCCGGTCCCTTGGTCCCTTCTCTGCACTGCACGTAAGCCAGAGGGAGCCTTTTGTGTTTTCTTATTCTTAAATTGTGATAAAATACATCAAAGATAAAATTCACCGTTTCACTCATTTTAAACTGTGCGCTTTGGTGACATTTAGCACATTCACAGTGTGATGCGCCCGCCCTCACTATCTAGTTCCAGAACATTTTCATCACCCCCAAAAGGAAACCCGGTATCCCCATGAAGTGGCCGCTCCCCACCCCTTCCCCGCCCAGACCCTGGCAAACACTATTTTACTTTCTGTTTCTGTGGACTTGCCTATCTAGATCTTTTATATAAATGGACCCCCCATTGCCCAACTGAGCATCTCTACCTGAGTTTCTAACAGATATCACCAACTCATGGGTCCAAAATGAACTGTTGATCTCTGCCCCGCCCCTAACATTAAACCTCGCTCCTTATCTCCTCCTTAACAAAACTTCCTCCTTCCAGACTCAGCGTAAATATCTAAGAGTCCTTGACTTACCTCTGTATTGCCCCCATCTGATCACTGAATGCAGCCGACTCTGCCTTCAAAATATTATCCAGCATCCCACTGCTTCCGGTCCAAGCTAGCCACCATAACTCCGCGGCAAAGAAAATTAGTCTGCTCCTTCAGTCGACGGTCCTCCATGGGGGCAGGAAACCTTGGAGTGTTTCTTCACAGCCCATAAAAAGTGCCCAGTAAATGTAGTTCTTGCTCCTCTGTAGCACCAACTATATTTCTTGTGCACACAGCAAGTGCTAATAAATGCTTACTAACACCTTCCAAGCATCCGTGAGAAGGACCCAGGACTGCAAAGCACCGCCAACACCCACAAAGAACCAGCCCCCAGGAAAATGCCTCTATTCCCAACTTCCCTGAAGCACCCGTGATACTGCATGTGCTCATAGGCATAAAAATACTAATTTGCTACTTGTATAGCAAGCGCTCCTCGGATGCTCAAATTATCTCCTTAACTGAGTCTACTGAGGCTCTACAGTTTCCACGTCTAATCAGGCCCTTAATTATCCACCATCTTACCTGTTTAAAACATTCATCTCCTGCAAGACGGACCTTCCAGGTGTAATTAAGAAAAGCAATGTCTCAGGCTTCATGACAAGGCAGCATCTTTCATTTCCTGAAGCAGGTGGAACCCTTCAGGATAAATGAGCGATTCCGAATCTGCTCACCAGTAAGGGATGCAGGAGGACAGCTGACCTTGAACAACACGGGTTTGAACTGCTGGGGTTCCCTTGTGCACGATTTTTTCTTTTTCTTTCTTTTTTCAGTAAAGATACAGTTGGCCCTCCAGATCCTGGGATTTCGCATCCGCAGAGTCAACCAACAGTGGCTGGAAAACAGTATTTTCCATCGGCGGGTAGGGCCCACGGGTGTGGAGGGACGACAGGGCGCAATGTTCTGGGCCATTTTATATAAGGGACTTGTGGGGGTCCTGAAGCTAATTCCCAGGTACCAAGGGCTGACTATACTTAAGTTCTGGGGGGCAGTCAAAAGTTATACAGGATTTTCCACCTAGCCCCCACATTGTTCCAAAAGAAGAGACCCAACTAAAGAAAAAAGCAACTCCACAGTGGAGACTTGTCAAGCAAAATTACCGTTGAAAATAACAGATTTAACTGAGCTGAACTCAGTTAAATACAGCTGAACTCAGTTAAATGCCGCCGCAGCTGAGCCAAAGCCAAAGGTTCCCTGACTCATTTCATTTTCCACTTCCTGAGCATGCGGAAAGACTACATTTCCCAGCAACCTTCGCGGTTAAACTGGTGCCATGTGACCAGTTCTGGCCAATGGGCTATGAGCACAGATGATCTGTATAAGTACCATGCTCTTCCTCCCCATCCTCCCAAAGGGTTGAGATGGCTGCGACGCAAAATGGGCAGTCTAGCTCAGGGACTCACGGCAGGCAGGACAGCGGCCCTGCAGAGTTCCCAGACTTTGCACGAGTCAGAGACAGGTGCCCGTGGATTCGCCCTTGCAGCGTAGGTAAGCCTGGCCCGTCCTGAACCAAACAGAGGCTTTCTGTCATATTTACAGGGCGCCATAAGACATTCAAGAAGCCTTTGTCAAATTTCAAACTTACATAGTCCAAGTAAATGGAAAAACGAGTTACAGAACAGAGAGGTTCTTAAAGGTCATTTTTAAACAGATAACGTAAGGTACATACTATGGTCACCAATGTTAACATATTCACTCCTTGCATTAGTTTCTTGTGGCGGCGGTAACGAATCATCGCCAACTAGGTGTCATAAAACAGGAGTTCGTTCTCTTACAGGTCTGGAGGCCAGAAGCCTGAAACCGAGGCTCACCAGGTCCATGCTCCCTCCGCAGGCTCTAGGGAAGGGTGTCGGGCTTAAGGAACGGGATCCGAGGTAGGAGGAAGATTTATTTTTTTATTGTTTGCCTCTCTGGGCTGTTTAAATTTGTTTTACAAGGTGCTCACATAACCTTTTTTTTTTTTTTTTAACACCAACAGCACTAATTTAAAAAATAAACTATCTCTGACTGAAAGGTAGACTCTGTCCCAGGGGAAGGGAATTTCAGGAATCAGTGAGTAGTTGCCAGGGCAGATTTCTTTCCTTTGCTTTTATTTAAGGGAGTGAGGAGTTAGGGGTCGGGGGGATGGGTGCGGTAGGACTATACCGCGGGGCCAGGGATTCCTCACCCCGAAGTACTTCGCCTACCCGGAGGGTTGTCCCCAGGAAGTCTGTCTAACTGGATGGACATCAGCGGCCACGTTTTCTTTCTCTTCTGTTTTGTTGTTACAGAGTGCGGGAATGATACATAATCAGAGATCGCTGATTATCTGGGTCCTGATTTCCCTTCTCCTTACTGTCCAAGTATCTCTCTGCCCACAGAAGGCACGCTGTGCCCAGGGATGACCAAGTCTCGTCTCCATAAGGGGTTTTTGGTGTATTCAGAACACCAGCAGTGTCCCTGTGAATTATCACTCTTTGTGGTGCCTTGGGAGACTCAAGGCTGGTCAGTGGGACAATTGGCCATGGGGTGCACCCCTAATAAGCTGGTGGCAACGCTCTGATGCTTTGGGTCTGTGCAGTTGATGGCTCTGGAATTAGACAAGCGTGGGTTCAGATATGTAGGAGGTGGTTGAGGAAGGCCTTCCAAGGGCGGTGATTCTTGAGCAGACCCCTGGGGCATGAGCACGGACATGCAGAGAAAGGGCGTCTTGGAGAGGAGGGGGGAGTGAGGACTCAGTCGCGTGTCCCTGAACATCGGCTGCATCTAGAGAGCAGCAGGAAAGGCTGGAAACGTCAGAGGAGGTCAGATGGTCTTGGGGGAGACAGAGGCTCATCTTCTCCCCTCCACTTCCCTTCTGTGGCTCTCTGGTGTGGAAGGTTCTTCTGAATGGTGTAGGCAGATCTGACGCCTGGGTTTGATTTGCTTTATAGCTGGAGTTCCGGAGCTTTGGTGGCGGCTGCAACATATAATATGGAATTTCCCTCCCGAGCAGTTCTTCCTCTTTGGCAGCCCACTGGAGCATGAGTTTGGCACGCTGGGGGACGTGCTGGGGGCTCAGCTGGTGTGAGCCCAGGACCCCCCACGGCTGCTCTGCCTGCTGCTCAGCCGGAGGGCCAAGCCTGCCCTGGTGGAGGCCTCAGTAACGTGGCCTCTTCATTTTCTCCACTTCGCTTTTGGTCTCTTTCACTGAGAGGAGGGAGAAAGTGGGACAGCTGTGTTGTCAGCTCTGTCTGTTTCCATCACTCCCCGCGGGCCTTCGTCTCGGTCAGAACACACATCCCCTTCTCCCTTGAGGTCATGAAGGGGTCACAGTTTTCTGAATCAAAACCCAATTGGGTTCCAGTCCCAGATCTTTCAGACTGGCTTATTGTAGGGCCCTGGGGACGGGATATCTTAACCTCTCCTAAGTGCCAGTTCCCTCATCTGCAAAATAGCAGTAATAGTGATACGTACATCAGAGGGCTGTTAGGAGGTCTAACAATAACCGGTGTAGAGCATCAGGGGTAACATTTAGCACATAGTAGGTGATATGAGCTGTATGTTTGCATATAATGAAGCCCCAGGCCCCCATTCTGATGGTGTCTGGAGATGGGGCTTTTGGGAGATAATTGGAGTTAGACGAGGTCATGAAGGTGAAGCCCTGGTCCAATGTGATTAGTGTCCTTATAAGAAGAAACACTAGATCTCTCTCTGTCTCTCCCAACCAGGAAGACAGCACCAACTGATGCCCAAACTGGCTATGGGTTAAATTACTCAGCATGGTATTTCGTTAGGACAGGCCAAGCTAAGACAGCACATACTCAGCAACTACCAGCTCGTTAGGCAACCGAGGGGCTGCAGGTGCAGAAATGGCACATCTATGACATCAGTGTCCTCAAGAGCATCCAACTCTTTGCCAAGAAGTCCAAGAACCACATCCAGTGGCTACATGGCCATGCAGTGATAGGCACCCCTGGGCAACTGGAGGGGCTGACGCAGGACCGCCAGCAACTGCAGGAGACTGAGCAGCAGCTAGACACCAGATTCACATCTGCACCGTGCAGCTGCGGCTGCCAAGAGCCAGCAATATCCTAGAGGATGGCCCTGGAGGACCGACCGGGGGGAGCTGGGCCCTCCAAGTGGTACTGGAGAAACACCTCCAGGCCCCGGATTCAGGAGAGGGCTCTGGCTTTAGATGCAAGTCTGGCTCACTGTGTGATAGTGGACAAGTTACTTAACCTCTTTGAGCCTCAGATTCATCCGAAAAAGGAGGAAAACACCTACTTTTGAAATTGCACAGATTAGAATAAGGAAAGCCAGTACCAGCAATAATAAACATTTAGTGCAGTGATTCAGAACATGGCCATAGCTTCAGGGTTAGAGATAAAAGTGTTTATTTGTCTTTCATTCACAAAAATAGAAACTTTATTTTAAAATAAGTTTTTTTTCAGTGGATTTCCATATTATGTTTATAAATTTTGGAGACAACCTCTAATTGACACCAAGATCATGGGCCAGGATGTAGTCTTAGCACCAGGAAACAAAACAAAACAAAACTAAAAAGGAACTACCAGGTCATCTTACACGCATCTTATCTCCATCCCCCTTGAGGGCAGGATCCACCTTAAATCTTCTTTGTTCCCCATAATGTCAAGTAGAGTACCTTGTGCAAATTAGAGACCCAGTAAATGTTCATTGAAAAATTAGTGAGTGAGGGAAAAGTGCAAGTCAGTGAGTGAGTGGTGAGTGAGTGAATGAGTGAGTGAATGAGTAAGTGGTGAGTGAGTCAGTGAGTGAGTGAATGAGTGAGTGGTGAGTGAGTGAGTGAATGAGTGAATGAGTGAGTGAGTGAGTGAATGAGTGAGTGAGTCAATGAGTGAGTCAATGAGTGAGTGAGTGAGTGAGTGAGTGAATGGAGAGGCAGAGAAGCAGCCCAGGGAATCCATTGATCAAGCAACAGGCTCTCTCCTTCCTCCAAATCTTCTCAGGGCACAAATACGGATCCACACAGTGGGCGGCCCCCTGCAAGCCCCCCCTGGCTCTCTGGAAGCCCTGCAGGACAGCCCAGCCTGGGCACTGCCAAGGCTCCTGCCCAGAGCCAAGCACAGGGCCCTGGAACTCTTGGCATGGAGGGAGGGGCCTCCTGCCCAGGCCTAACCAAGGTCCCCCACCCCACGTCTAAACAGAAGGGTCCCCACTCAGGTCTAAACAGAGGGGCAGCCTGCTGCATATCTGCAGGGATAGTCCTGCCCTCAGACCTAATCAGGGGCCCCTACTTTAGGTCTGCAGAGAGGTCACACCCCAGGCATGAAGAGAGAGGGCCCCACCCTAGGCCTGCAGAGAGGTGTTCTCACTAGACCGTAGACCGTAGACTTGCTTAAAGTGGGAATTGCTGAAAGAAAGGCCAGCGCTCAGTGTATTCACCAATTTCACTTCTGAAAAGGCCCCCGAGTTCCCCAGCCCACCCCTCACCCTGCCAGTCAGAACGTTGGCATCAGGTCGTTGGCAAGACGCCTTCATTTATAAACGCCTTTGTTTTTCTCTCCCCACATAGCGCCTCCTCAGGCCCCTCTCCCTCGCCTCCCCCTCCCCAAGTTTGCACAAAAACACCATTTGTGGGAGCAAGCCTCCCGCCCCTGGCACGGAGCCGCAAGGGGAAGGTATGGTGCAACAGAACTTAATTGCTGGATTTAATTTCGTTTTTTCCCGCATTTGCGTCTCAGTTGTTGCAAATGTGTAGTTCCGCCTTGGGATGTCTGATGAGCTCCTTGTGTCTTCCCCTGGGAAGGGGTGAGATTGGGGGAGGGAGAAGCAAAGACAGCTGGCTGGGTTTTTCACCTCAAAGAGAAGTTACAAAGTAAACCTTCCCCAGCTGCTCAAAGCCAAGAAGGAGGAAGAGATTTCACTCCAAGATCTGGTGGCAAAGGCTTTTTCCCTTGAGGCCAGATTTTCCGTGACCTGCAACAAAAACTGTGCCTGGGCTTTGGCAGACGTGTGGCATGTCATTGCAATGGCCACCATTCACGGAGCACATACCATGTATGTACGAGGCACGTGGCAGCCCATCTAAACCCTCCCAACAATCCTACCATCAGAGGGTCGCCGTCCATCTTTTTATACGTCAGACAACTGCGGATCAGAGAGGTTTAGCCACTTGCCCAGGGTCACGCAGCTAACCAATGCTACAGCTGGAAGGTGAGGGCAGGAGCTAGCTTTCTCCCCCTTCCTCTGCCCTAAGGGCCTAGCACAGTGCCCCAGAGACCGGGCTCCCCTCCGCTCTTCCCTGCACGAGCTGCGAGGCTCTGCAGTCTACGCCCTCCACACGGTGCCACTCACAGGCCGCATCTCAGGCCTCGCGACCCGGCCCCAGCTGCCCTGGGCCCAGCCCGTCCTCGGCTTCTCAGCGGTCACCAGCCACAGCTGCTGCCAACACGTTCCCTCTCGGCCCTGGGAGCGCAGGTTTGGGTCCCGGCACCGCAGCCTCCACCAGCCTCCCGGGGCATCTTCTGAGAACTAACGGTGTGAAGAGGGCACCCCACTCCTGGCTCAGGGGCGGCCCCATCCTGCCTTCACTGCGCGCTGCTGGCGGACACCTTGGAAGTCCAGGAACGTGGCAAGACGTCTGGGAAGAGGCATTTACTTACCTGCACACGTGGCTCAGGATGCTCGTCTGTCTTGTGTTTGTGGTGCAGTCGTCAGGGCTGGAAGCTTTGGGGGTTCGCTAGAGGAGGCGCAGTCCTCGGAAACCACGCTGCTTCCTTTTGTTCTTGTCCCCGTTTGCATGGAAAGCCTGATACCTCACTGTGTTGTCTTAAGTCCTCCCCACGAGACAAAGTCCTTGCACGTTTCGGCAAACGAGCAGCAGCTTGAGTCTATTACAGGCCTGCAAACCCCAGCCCGCGGGCCAGACCCAGCGCGCCGCTCAGTTTGGAACAGCCGTTTGCCTGCGGGTGGTTTCTGCATTTTCTTCCCCAGTGACTGACCGGGCGGTGGGAAGGGAATCAAAAGAAAAATAGTATTTGGAACACGTGAAAATTATCCGAAATTCAAATGCGTGTTGATAAATAAAGTTTTATTGGAACACAGCCACACTCATTCATTTGTGTATTGTACGCTGAGCAGTTGTGACAGAAACCATATGGCCTGCAAATGTCTGAATTATTTACCATCTGGCCCTTTGTTCACCCCTGGGCTATAGCACGTGACTTACCTCTTACAGCAACTCTGTAGCCCATTGGGCATCTTCTTTCCTGCCCCGCTTCTCCACCCATCTGACAGATACCTGTGGGATTCTGCGTTCAACCCATGCACAGTAATGCCCTGCCTCGGGGTGCCATCTCCTAACAGGGACCGATGGACCCAGGCCTTTGCCCCATCCCTGCTGGTAGCGAGAATGGTCCAGCCAGGGAGTGCGAGCCTGGAACTCAGGCTGCCCGGGTACCAATCCTGGCCTCTCCATGGCCCTCCCTTGGTTCCCTCCCTGTAAACAGGGACTAGCCATGCTCACAGCACCAGGCTGCTGGAAGGATCAGATGAAAGGATAGAGGTAAGGAGCTGACCACAGTGCCCGTCCCATGGGAAGTTGCTGATGGGCCGAGGAGACAAGAAGGTGGTCTCAACACCTTTTTCAGAAACAGTCCCTGAGGTGTGTACCTAATATTACTTCTCCAGTTCTAATAGCCAGTTTACCTTCCCTCTTTCCTCCTACCATCCAATGCCTGTCTCTTCCCTAAGTAATATTAACAGCTTCACGTGTGCCCTTGCCTTTCCCTTCAAATGTCTTGCAACACAATTTTCCCGCCCGTAAAATGGGCATAACATTTCCTCTCAATACGCTTGACAGCTGCTGAGCAGATGGGACAAGGGAGAGGGTCTAGAGAAACGATTTGGAAATGCCCTATGCAGATGGTATTCATGATGCTTAATACCTTGGAAGCAAAGGAACTTGGGTTCTGAGCTGAATAATGTCCTCCCAAGGGTCTGCTGCATGGGCAACAGCAGACCCTCCATATCACCCTGCCCAGGCTCTGTAGCTTCAGCTTCACTGGAGAGGACACTCCAGCGTCATCACAAGATGTCGATTCAACACGGGAGGAGACAGATACCATGTCACTCCCGAGTTGGACTGCACAGCCATTCTCGGCGGTGCAGATAGACTCTTAAGAAGCTACACCATCGTCTCTCGAGACGGACGGCTGCCGACGAATGTCCTCCCAAGAAGACCCGTTCAGGTCCTAACCCCCAGTCCCTAGGAATGTGACCGTATTAAGAAATAGAGTCTTTGTGGATATCATCAAGTTCACAATGCGGTCATAGAGGGTGAAGGTGGCCCCTAAGGCATTGCCTAGTGTCCTTATGAGAAGAAGGAAGTCGGGACACACACTGAGAAGAATGCCCCAGGGAAAGGGAGGTTGAGACTGGAAAAATGTGTCACAAACTAGGAGGAGACGAGACCAAATTCTTCCTTAGAGCCTTCAGAGAGAGCACAGCCCTGCTGATGTCAGACTTGAGCTTCTAGCACTGGGAGAGTAAATTGCTATTGCCATAAGCCTCCAAGTTTGTGGTTATTTGTGACAGCAGCCCCAGGAAGCTAGGACAGGGGGAAAGGGAACCCCGACGGGGTAAGCACCCCAGGGGACAAGGTGGTACCTGTGCTATCTACTCGGACAAGGCTGCTCCTGGCTGGGTTCCCTGTCACACCAGCCCCCCGACCACATCCCACCAGCAGCGCACCTGGGTCGTATTTTCCTTCCCCTCAGTGCTGTGAGTGTGACAAACATAAGGCAGCCTGCTGCACCAGGACCTCAGCACAGCAGATGCCAGGTGGCAGGGCGGCTGACGTCACTGGGCCCCATGCTGGGGACTGTGTATGTGCAAGGCCTTCCTCGCCGAGGCCTTTGTTTCGTTGCAAAGGAGAGAAATGGGAAAAGAGCCCATCCCAGCTAGGGCCGAGCTTCTGCATGGGGCATCAATCTCATCAAGCCCTAATGAGACTCAAAACTATCTCTGATGTCCCCAGGGCCAGAGGTCACCTGTGATTAGTGAAACCCACCCCCAAATTGAGCTCAGAGAAAGGAGACTTAGTCTTTTTTTTTTTTTTTTAAACAATGAAAGAAAGTTTCTGTCTACTTCCCGTTGGCATGCCCGCCCACTTCTCCACCTATGCCATCTATTCCTTTCTCTGAGAAGGTCGCTCCCCGGACCTAGATTAATCCAGCTCAAATGCCACCTCCTCCATGAAGCTTTTCAGGATCCATCTCATGGACATGTGACATGTATAGTCACACAGAACAGACCCCTGAATTCAGAAGAACCTGTGCTTGGGTTAATGCCCTACTGCCTCCATCTTGAAATCCTTAATCAATTTTGATCAAGCAGACTAGCGTTTTCATTTTGCACTGGGCCTCAGAGATTATGTCGTTGGGCCTGACTCCAACCTGCTCCAGCCAGCTAGACAAAGCAGTCTCCCCTCCCTCGGGACCCTCAAAATACTCTGCTTCTTGGTAAATCTCTTCATTATTCACTCCAGGAATAGCTAACAAGAACCATAGGGTGTCGGACACTGTCCTGGACGATGAAGATCCAGCAGCACACAGGACAGGCCTGGTTCCTGCTCTTATGGAGCTGACAGTCTACCATGAGGGGGACATAAAACAAACTCAATGCAGTCATGGAAGATTCAGAATCCCCTTGCTTTCTTGAAGTAGTCATCAGTTTCTACCTGTACGTTCATTTCTATACACTTGTCACTCCTCCATAGCTGATAATGTTTTTGTAGGTCCTAAAATAAGGACCCAAATCCCTAAATTGGCCTGTGAGGCCTGACTCGTCCATACCCTCTGCCTTATTCTGTCCTCTCTGGGTCTCTCTAGACCTCTTATACTCTGTATTATTCTGCTGGGGCTGCTATAACAGACACCAGGGACTGGAAGCGGGGCTTAAACAACAGACCCGTATTTTCTGACAGCTCCGAATGTTGGAAGTCCAAGATCAAGGCGTCAGCAGGCTTGGTGTTCCCCAAGGCCCATCTCCTGCATCTTTTCTCTGAGTCCTCACGTGGTCTTTGCATGTGCATATCCGGTGTCTCTTCTGCTTATAAGGACACCATCTTATTTGATTAAGACCCCATCCTTCTGACTCATTTAACCTTAACCACCTCCTTGAAGGCCCTGTCTCCAAATATCGTCACACTGGAGGTTAGAGCTTCATCCTATGAGTTGGAGCGGGAGTGGCACCGTTCAGTTTACAGCTCTTGTCACAGGCCTTTGTCCATCACCTCCTTTGCTTAAAACGCTCTTCATTTCATAAACTGCTGTGCATCTTCTGGGTCTCAGAGCCTATATCGCTGCCTCCCAGATGCCTTCCCGAACTGCCCTAAATCTCCCTCCACGTCTCAACCCTACCATAGCACTCCAAACACCACTTCACCTGGATATGTGAGTAATGGGTTCACGGCACCTCCTCTGTCAGATGGGGGGGCCCTGCCATGAGTGATGCGTTCATGGTACCCCCTCCGTCAGACGGGGGGCCCTGCTGTGAGTGATGCGTTCATGGTACCCCCTCCATCAGACGGGGAGCCCTGCTTCAACTGAGGTTTGTGCTTCTGCTTCCCACCGTATCTCCAGCACTCAGCCCTGTGCCTGAAACAGAGAAGGCCCTTGATTCATAGATGTTGAACTTACCCAGGCAAGAAAGAACACGCGCTCCTGATGAGACCAGCACCCCCCACACTGCCCCAAGGCAGCTGGCAGTTATTAAGTGATCACCCTGTAAATGAAAGCACCACCGCCGCTTGCTTTTCTCTCAAGACTCCCGCCTCCCAGTGCTTTCTCCCGCCACACCCCCTCCTCTATCCCACCCCGCTGTTCTCGCCCCCACTGTGGCCACGTGGCACGTGGAGCAGGTAAAGCACCTTCCAAACTTTCCAAAGCCCCCATAAGGAGGAGGTTTCTTGAAGAGACTTTGATGTCATCAACTGCAGACTTGGACCGCGGCACACAAGGAATCCTACAGCCCCAGGGCTCATCATTGAGACGTGGGTGCACACGTCACTGCTCCTCGGGGCACGCACCCACTCCACACCATGGCCACGTGTTCCAACTGGAGTGTTCCATCAGAGGGTCTGCTCAGGGGCTCCGGCTCTGGGCATCTCATTCAAAACTGCTGGGGAAGAAAATTAGGGAAGCGCCTCCAGAGGCAGCTCTGTGGCCTAACCATTGTACGTCACACGTGTGTGCCATGTGTGTGAGAGTGAACCAGCTGTTCCTGGCACTGAATGCAGGTGGGGAGGACTGGAACCTCACACCCGGTTGCTCAGAAGCACATCCATGCATCTGTATGCACGAGTGGCTTTCTCTGTAGCTGTTTGGGTACACGCCTCGCACACGGCCTGCCCGTGGCTCCTACCGAAACAGTGGGATCTTTAAGCCTTGAGAGGACAGCGGAACGTGACAGTAGAAGCTGGGAAAACAGAAATGATTTCCGAATGTCAATCTGCTAGAGAACCGAGAGTCATAGACTCCTTCTGCCTCTGACTCCACCTCCAAAACGAGAAGGACCAGCATTAGTGGGTGGAAATCGTGGGGATGGGCTTCAGCTCAATCCCAGGGCAGCATGGAAAGGACCCCCTTTTGGGTAATGAGTTTGACATCCCAGGAGATAGCCACACCCAGGCTGGGTACGGGCCCGAAGGAGCCTTGACAGTGGAATTCAGGGTTGAGTAGGGGTGTTAGGTCCTAGAAAGGGTCTATGATTTCAATGAACATACCCAGCTTGATGTAAGTTCTATTCATTCTTCCCTTAGGATAGTCAATTATTAAATATTAATAGTTATCATTCACAAGGAGAGTTTCTTTGTACCAGGAACCAGCATATGTGTTATGTATGTCATCATATTTAAATTTTACTGTGATTCTATAGGATATTTAGCCCCCCCGCTTTTTTATTTTATTTTTTCTGAGATGAGAAGCTGAGGCTTAAGGAGAATATCAGAACTCTTTTTCTCCTAAGTGATAGAACATCTAGTTCAAACTGGCTTAAAGGACAGAGGAAATTATTGGGTTTCATACCTGGTAGGGGAAACGAGCTTCAGGCTGTGTGTGATCCAGGAGCTCACAACCTGTCACAGGGACTTGGGGTCCATTTCTCTCGGCTGCCTTAGGCCCTTCCTTCCTCTGTGTCTTGGCTTTATCTTCAGCTAGCTCCCCTCACGGAAGCCAAAGCTGGTCAAAGGAGTGTTCGATCATGCATCTTGACTCCTTACCGCTTTCCAGGGGAAAACACATAAATCTTTGCCAGAAGGCCTCTTTGCATCTCATTGGACCATCCTGTGATGCCGTTAAGGACCCTGAGGCATGAGGAGAAGCTTTTTCCTAGACTGAGTGAGCCTTGCCTGCCATGGCAAACGTTCTCATCAGACAGGCAGGGGAAGATGAGAAAACGAGGCGGCAGTGTGACCGTGGGTGGCAGAGACTGGAGTTACATGGGCACAAGCCAAAGAATGGCAGCAGTCACAAGAAGCTGGAAGAGGCAAGGAATAGATTCTCTCCCGTTGCTTCCAGACCAGGTCCTACCAAGACCTTGGTTTTGGTTTAGTGATACTGGTTTCAGACTTCTGGCCTCCAGAACTATGAGAGAATACATTTCTTTTGTTTTAATCCTTTGAGTGCCATGCGTAATTCGAAATTTGGATCAACATGAGGAAAAAGTTATATCAATATATAACCTGAGGTACAAAAAAAAAGGAGAGAGAATAAAACATAAAATACAAATCATTCCATTGTTATTTACATTTATAGCCATCGAAAAAATAGTCGCTGGGAGCAACGTGACACTTTTGGGAATATTTGTTAGCGTCACTCGCAGCGACATTGGCACTCAAAGGGTTAAGTCACTGATGTTGTAATAATTTGTAACAGCAGCAATAAGAAGCTAGTATACCATCTTATACCCACCTACTCTGGGGCTGGGCACCGTAGGACAGGCTCTTGTCACCGTAGAAGCTCAGTTTTGGCACCAGGGTGGAAGGAGTCTTTTTGAAAGCCATTCCTACACTGGGGTGGCTTGCAGTAAGTGTCCTACACATGGAAGTTACCACATAAATATATCCCACCAAATACAAATGCATGCCCAACTCACTGATGCTCAAATCTTTATCAGACTCCCAGAGCTCTCCCAACACTGTCCACCGTGAGAACTGCAAGGGAGGGAAATCTGAACAGAAAGAGAGGACTCTTAGCTGATGGCACTTTAAAGCTCTGACTTTTGCAGATTTTACAAAAACATATGAACATAGGAAGATGGAGCTAGGACCCTCCCCCCCACCCCTGACGCTTCCACAGGTGCAGGGTGAATTCACCCCCAGCTGATGCACCTTTCACAGGGTCACTGGGGCTGAGTGTTCAGACCAAACTCTTGGGAGGACAAGGGTAGAAACGGGGGACTTGCAAGGGGACCCTTTCGCTGCCCAGGTGAGAGGCAATGCAGTGGGGGAGACGTGGCCTGGTCGGGTTCTGGACGTGATCTGAAGGTCAAACCGGTAGGATTCCCTGTTGCAGTGGCTGTGGGAGGTGAGACAGGAAGTCGAGGTGGATGCACGTGTTTGGTCTGGGCAGCTGGAAGGATGGTGTTGCCACACACTGTCCCGCTGTCCTAGCACAGGAAAGTCCTCTAAATTCTGGGACCCGCGAGAAGGTCCCCCTGATTAAAAGGAGACGGAATCATCTCTGTATTTCTTCTTTTTCTTCTCCTTTGGCTTGCCTACAGTCCTTTCCTCTCCCTGCTGCCTCTGCACCTGGTTCCCCCGGGAAACACCTGTTTCTCCCCCCCTGCACAGGTGGGGATGTCCTCACCGCCCTGTGCCTCCTTGCCTGCAGCCTGGCTGCAGACTGTTCTCCCGCCACCTCCGGGAGGCGAGGTGCAGAGGAGCTTCAGAGCAGGCTCCCCAGCGCGGAGCAGGGTATGCTCAGTGAGTGGCTGGCGGCTGGGCCCCCACCCACAGCTCGCCCCCCTCCTTCTGGGCTGCTGACAGCCGGCCCCTCCCACAGGCTGCGCGAGGGGGCTGACTGCTGGGGAGCCCGAAATGCCAAACTCTGTGCAGTGCGACAGCCGCCTATGAAGCAGTCTTCCCCCGCCCCCCCCCCCCAAAAATCAAATTTAAATTTGGTTCAGTTTCTTGACCTTTAAATGTCCAGGAGGTTTTTGCAAGGATGGACCTGTTCTGTCGTCTGCGCTGCCCCGTACCCGACGGCACCGCATGTGGTCACTGGGCAGCTGAGATTTAATTTAATTCTTGTGGGGCTGTGGGCTACTAGACTGGACAGTGTGGCTCCGGATCGGACTCCCAACGCACAGAAACACGGAGGAAGTAAACAAGACCACGGGCATGCAGGCAGCCGAGTCCAGGCAGGAGCACAAACCAAAAAAACAGTGTCTTCTACAAATAAATTGCAGTGACTCCAAAGGAGAGCGGCAGAGGGTAATCCTTAGGTTAAAGGATAGTTAGTTAAAAGACTTATAAACCAGGCACAGTGTTGGGTCTTGTCTAGATCTGATTCAGGCAAAAGAATTAGGAATAAAAATATTAAATTTACTGAGCAATTGAAATGTGAACATTGCCTGTATACTTGATGATGTTAAGGAATAGCATGAATCCCTTTTTGGTGTGATAATGATCTTGTGGTTGTGTTTATTCAAAGTTTTTCTTTTAGAGACACCCCTCCTGAAATATTTATGGATCATGTAATACAATGGCATTTGCTTTAAAATGATAAGGGAGGAGGGACAGGTGGTGGTGGGAATAAGAGCAAACTGGCCGTGAGTTCATGGCCAGGGGCAGGGCTGGGTTCCGTCAGATTCAAGAGACCACTCTGTCTGCTTTTGCATATGTTAGAACTTCCCATATTACAAAATGAAAGTAAGCATTGCTAACCTAGCCCCAAATAAAAAATATTTTAGGTGTTACCTTGCCAGGCCACAGAGACCCTCTATGGATGTGTCATCATGACGTCCGTTGCCCCCCGCCCCATAGCAACAGCCCCTCTTTCCTACCTGGCCCCTCCTTTCAGTCTTGTGAAAGCAAAAGAAAACTTAATGGAAGGTGTGCTTTTCTTTTTACCAGCAAATAACCACAGTGAGAGGGAGCACGTTGCATAGGTTTAAAGGCCACTGGTATCTAGCTTCCTGTGAGCTTGGAACTTCCTGCTGATGCCTTTTCTCCTTCATCTGCAGGAGTTTACTTAGCTATTGAGGACTTTAGTTCTTTTGTCTTTATCTCACACGTTGGAAACATTTTTTTTTCCCCCAACAAAGTTTGTTGCTTATCTTTGGACCTTATAATAAAATTTTTTAATTTTATTTTTCATTTACAGTTTACATTCAATATAATTTTGTATTAGTTTCAGGTGTACAGCATAGCAGTTGGACAACCATTAGGTCACAAAGTGCCCCAACCCCCGGGATAAGTCTAGTACCCACGCAGCAGCACACGTGATTACTATTGTACAACATTGTTCACTATCTTTCCTGTGCTGACTTTATATCCCCGTGACTATTTTTTAAGAGATCTTTTTTTGTTTGTTTGTTTTTTAAGAGAGAGGGGAAGGGAGGGAGAGAAACGTTGACATGAGAGAAAACTATCATGGGTTGTCTCTCATATGTACCCCGACGGGGGAACCAAACCCACAATGTAGGCATGTGTCCCGATGGGGAGTCGAACTGCAGCCTTTAGGGTCACAGGACTATGCCCGTCCAGCTGAGCCGCACCTGCCGGGGCCCCGTGACTATTTTGCAGCTACCAATTAGTATGTCTGGTCTCTTTACCGTTTTTACCCAGCCTCCCAACCCCCCGCCGCCCGCAACCATCAGTCTGCTCTCTGTATCTGTGTGTTTCTATTCTGTTTGTTCATTTTGTTCCTTAGATTCCACAGATAAGTGAAATTATATAATAGTTGTCTTCCCCTGTCTGCCTTAGGAAATGCAGAAAATTTTAATTTTATGCTATCATATGTGCCTGTGTTTCCTTTTATGGACGCCGGGTTCTGTGCCATGTTTAAAAAGACAGAGTCCTCCCCCATTTGGATATTATTTAAATTAAGTCTCCTGTGTTTTCTTTTAATACTTTTATGGGTTTTTTTTTTTTTAATTTAAATCTTGCTCCATCTGGAATTTATTTTGGTATAAGGGTCTAAGAAGGAATTCTAAAGTTTGTTTTAGATGGCTACCATTTGTCTAAATATCACACCACTTATTAAAAAAAATCTCCTTTCTCCCACTGATTTGAAATGACCTCTTCATCATAAATTAAGTTTCTGTGGTTATTTGGATCTATTTCTGGACTTCCCACACTGTTTTATTGGTCCCTCTGTCTATTCATGTGCCATTACCAAACTACTCGATTTTTTTTAGCTTTATAATATGTTTTAGTTTCTTTCAGGCCTAGACTACCTTTTATTGTCTTGAATTTGATTATTCCCATCTGTCTCTTTCTCATATAAACTGCAGCATGTTTAATTCCAGAAGAAGCCATATTGTTAAATTGGGATTATATTGAATTAAATATTAACTTAGAGACAGTTGGCTTATGTGCAGCACGCAGCTTCCTCTCTATGGATGTCTTTCCGCGTAGTCAGGTGTTGGTATGTATTCCTTAGTAGCATCTTCAAATCTCATTCATACTCTTCTTCCACGTAACTTAATAACTATAGTTCCAGGTATGTAATCTGTTTGTAGCTGTGGTAAATGGGCTTTTTTCTCTCATTGTATTTTTCTGCCTGTTCTATTAGAAGACACTGACTTTGTTACCCAGACGCCTTACTGAATTCTCCTGTTGGTGATGTTTTCTAAGTGAACATACCAAGGGTTGTGAGTATAAAGTCACGTCTCTATATAGTAATTTGGCCTCCTCTTTAATGTTTACTTCCTGTTCTTTCTCCTTGCTAATCACATTAGCTGTCACTGTGACCATTGTCTAGCGGTGACAGCCACACATCAGGGACATGTCATGTTCCCAACTGGGAGGGGACCACTGGGGCTCATGGTTAAGCACATGGCGTGCATGTGCGTTCCCCACTCCTCCCCCATCCACACTGCCTGTGTGTGCCCTGTTGTTTTTACAGCTGCAACTGGGGGAAGGGCAGCCCTGGGGAACTGACTGCGGCTCCAGCCCAAGTGCCCACAGAGATGCCTCCTTCTCCTTTCTCCTCCTCTTCCAAGCTCTCCGACTTTCCCCACCACGGCTGCCCATGCCCAGGACCTCACCCCTCATTCCAACGGCTCACTGGAGCTCACATTCTACTCCCTGCCCTGCCACTGTCCCTGCCACTGTCCTGAGCATGGGTTTTCCTAAATGCCTGCCTACCTCCTGGTGTGGGTGTGAAAACCACTTTTTTTAATAAAGATTTTATTTATTTTTAGAGAGAGGGGAAGGGAGGGAGAAAGAGAGGGAGAGAAACATCCGTGTGTGGTTGCCTCTCGCATGTCCCCAACTGGGGACCTGGCCCACAACCCAGGCACGTGCCCTGACTGGGAACTGAACCAGCGACCCTTTGGTTCACAGGTCAGCACTCAATCCTCTGAACCACACCAGCTAGGGCAGAAAACCAGTTTTTGTAAACAGCAGTGCAACCAGGAGACGAGGGAGCTGATGGCCCTTGAGCTGAGCCGTACAAACTGTCCTTAAAACGGTGCCTTCAGCTCTCTGGCCAGCGGGACCTGAGCGAAGTTCTGTGCATGGAGAGCGAGGCAGAAGGACTCTTCCTCTCCACTGCGTCCAGGGTTACATAACAGGCTCCGAGGACCCGGCTGGATGGACCTCTCTGGGCCTGTCACTCTTGGCTCCCGGCCCCTGAAGCAGAGCTCTGCACTTCCCAGGAAAGGGAAGGAAATGGCATTTCTGACTGGCGCCCTGGGGCCTCCGAGGGCAGGACTGCTTTTCTCCAGGTCAAGCCGGTGCAGAAGAGCCTTGACAGCTGTGGGCAAACACTGGCTGCAGCCCACGTCCAGGCCTGTCCGCCTGCCGCTGCCAGCGGGCTGCCCCGGCCCCATGAGCGGGTGTGTCTGCAGCATCTCGGCTGCCACTTCCAGCTTCCAAACGCATTTCTCCGAATGCGATACTAAACGGCACATTGGGCGGGGGGGGCGGGGGGGGGGGGGACGTCGACCGCCATAGGGAGTGCAGAGCCGATGGGTAAGAAAATCACTGAGATCACCAAGGGGTACGTGGACAAGGACAGGACCAAGTTCCGGAAGGCACAGCCTTCTTTTTAATTTATTCACAGTGGCCCTGTGTTCTGCAGAGAACATCCATGTTACTTTGGCAATCGGAGAAGAATTATTTTATGGATCTAGACAGCTATTCAAAAAAGGCCTAAGGCGTCTTCCTTGCTGTCGTGTTCACAACAAAACAGCACCAGGTGTGCACTTAAGTATCGGAAGCCGACAGATACTTGGCATGTGGACTAGGAGCTGCCCTGGGCTCGGAGGTGAGGGCCGTGAGTCGGGGCCCAAGAGGAGACAGAAGACACAGACTATGAAGGAATAGTGGTTATGGCCCACGATCTATCGTCAGCTCTGTGACCTTGTGCAGGACAGGCAGGCTATCTACGTGCCGTGGCCTTGTGTGTAAACTGGGGGCAGCGGAACGTCCCTGTCAGGGCTGCTGTGAGGTGCTGTGACCGTGGAAAGGGCTCAGTCCTGTGCCCGGCACACGGCAAGCCTTCAGTAAGTGTGAGCTTCGATTTGCATTGTGACTCGGATGGAAGAGGGCTCATCCTGGAGCAGGAAAGAGCGCCATCCGGTGGGATCGTAGCCCTAGCCTGTGAGAGTTACACTGTGTGGCCTTGGGCAGGTCCCGTCACTCCTGGGTCCCAGATGCTCTGAAGCCTCTTCCCATCCTGGCATTCCGCATCTTGTCCTTAGACCATCCCCGTTGGCCTGCTGTTTGTTTGGGCGTCTACCATTTCCATGGAGATGAGGGACAGGGCAGGGTATTGAAGAGTCCTTCCTGCAGGAAAAGCCTCCTCCCCTCCCCAGGGAGCCCGCATCCCAGTGACTCAGTTTCCTGGATGCACTGAAACCAAAAGGATTTCCCATCCCAGAGGGCTCTGGGGCAAAGGAACGGGGCCAGGTGGTCCTTTGAGGTGACGCCCTGGGGAGCCAGTCCGACTGCAGTGTGGCTCTGCCTACACCCGGGCAGCTTCATTCCAGTCGGCGCCAGATCCCTGCTCTCCTGCAGGTACGTGCTTGTCCGTCAGACGCAGGAGGAATTCCCCACAATCCCTGCTCCAGGAGCCAGGCACTCAAGCTCCAGAAGACAAAACCTCATTAAAAAAAAAAAAGGCCCACAATAGATGGCGGGTCTGACATGCTCTACTGTTTTTTCCCCCTTAAGGTATCAGCCCATTTCTAAGCCCCAAGGTGCCGGGAGACCAAGAGTTCGGGACCACCAAGTGAATCAGGGTTTGCGGAGCCAGGATCAGGAGAAAGATTCACTGCAGAGGAGGGGCCCAGCGTTCTGGCCATCTTGTCCCTGGAGACACTGTCCAGTTCCTATTCCATCCTGCCTGTGTATCAGGCCACACGCCTCCGGTCAGAGATCCACTCACCCGGGGTTCCCATCCACAGGTGGGCACCACCCGTAAGTGCAGGGACTTAATGCTCTGTGGGGTGGCACTTTGGCCAGCATAGGACAGAAGCGTCTGGATAAATTATACCCCTGGGACGGGCCCTGCTACACAGCCTACACAGTGTCTTTAGGGCTCAGTCCTGTGAATTGAGCAGTCTCACTTAACAGGTGGCAAATATGATGTTGCGTCCTTTTGAGTTCTTTCCAGAATGCCCACAGATCACTGGTTCTGCCTCATGGGAAGGGGAGACTTTTCCTCACTGTCACTATCAAAATCTGCCTGTTTTTGCTTAATAATAATAGCAAACACTTCTTTGATGTTTATTCTGTTCCGATGAGTGTTCCTTAGCACTTTGTGCCCATGACTTGGAATTCTCACCATGAACCAATGAGACAGGCACCGGTCTTAACATTTTACGGACAGGGAGACTGAGACATGAAGCGGTTTAAGGATTTGCCCAAGTTGGCACAGCTGGTATGCAGTCGGTCTAGGATTTGAACCTGGGTACTCTGGCTAGAGCGTCTGCTTTCTTTAAGTTAAACACTGACAGCCTCTTGGAGCATCACTTCCTGACACCACAGTTTAGGAAGGGTTTTCACACCTGTCTTATTGTGTGCGCCTGAACAGCAATCCCGCGCCACACCCACAGCGGATGCAGTGCTATCTGGTTTTATAAGCTGGATGACTGAGACCCAGAGGCTATTAGGAAACTTCCTGAAGTCCCCCAAAGCTAGCAAGCAGCAGATTGGGTGCTAGACATCAGCCTCACAGTTACTAACACAGTAGCTTCATTACCACGTGTCACGCCCTAGGCTGAAAGCTTTACACGCGTCATGTATTGTTGCTCTTACATCCATCCTGTTAGGTAGTTATTCGTTCTCTCATTTCAGAGAGGGCAACGCCAACAGGCAGAGAGGCTTAGCCAGGTGACAACCAAGAAAAAGCAGAGCCGACATTTCTGATAACAGCCTCATGGAGATATAATTCCAACACCTTATCGTTCGTCCATTTAAATGTATAATTCGATGGTTTTTAATATGTCCAGAGTTGTGCGTCCATCATCACAGTTAATTGTAGAATTTTTTTAAAAATAATTTATTTGTTTATTTTATTTTTAGAGACAGGGGAAAGAAGAAAGAGAGGGATAGAAACATCACTGTGTGGTTACCTCTCAGTTGTGCCCCCAATTGGGGACCTGAGGTGCAACCTAATCATGTGCCCTGACTGGGAATCGAACCAGCGACACTTAGCTTGCAGGCTGATGCTCAATCCACTGAGCCACAGCAGCCAGGTATTAATTGTAGAATATTTTTATCACCAGACCCTTCTAGCTCCAAAGCTTGTGCACGTAATCACCACGTAATATTGCCACCGAAATGCCAGGTCGAGGCTGCATCCATGATACAACCCCGTCTCTCAGAATGTAAGCAGCCCCACCAAGGCCCTGGGAATTTCCACCATGTGGGATGCAGGACTCCCCGAGGTTGCTGAGGGCAGTGTGGAGAGAGCCCCCCGAGACAAGACCCCGGAGCTGAAGTGCCGCCCCCTTGGTGTTTGTTAATCCCCAGCTCGCTCCTTCCCACCAAACCCTAGCGAGGCCGGCTCACCTGTCCTCCCCCAAGGCCTCTCCCGGTCCCGCAATCTGGAGCAGCGCCATCTGCCCCAAGCGCGATCCATGGCATGGACTTGCGTCATGTTCTTCATAGCGCTCCTCTTATCCAGCTCTTCCTGTTCGCTGCTGGTTCATTCGTCCTCTGGCCTGTCGCCCTCCCCACTAGAACAAAAACCTCTCGAGGGCAGCCGTGTCTGCGTTACTCAGCATTCCGTGTTTGTCACTCTGTTCCGAATTCTAGCACCTGGCAGAATCCCCGTCCCCAAAACAGGGATGTGTGCGCTGAGTCAGTAACCGAGAAGCTTAGTTCAGGTGAACCATCCGCGAGGCCTTTGCCGATCCCCGGGCCCGGCACGAATCGCCGTCCTCCAAGAGAGCAGAGCCCGGCCCTCTCCCTCCCGACGGGGCCTCAGCAGCGCGCCGGCTGCCTGCGCACGGCCTGTGCAGTTACTTGTGGGGTTCCCCCCTCCCGGACTGTACGCTCCTCCATCTGGCTCTGGGCCGAACTCCACCCCCCTCCTCCAGGGCCTCCGCTAAGGGCCTTGTGCACTGTCGCTGCGGCCTCCATGCTGAGCAAGGGGCGCTGACTGTCGTCATGGACACCTAGGAGGAATTGGGGACTCCGTGTCTGTGCATACCAAGCACCATGCTTGTCGCTCTGTCCAAAATGACTATGGATTTATGGGACTAGGATTTCCAAAGATGAATATTGCTGGACAATCGAATTGAGTAAATGCAGGGCTTAGCTGGCAGGTTGTCCCGATGATGATTTCTCCCCGCATTCAGCATAATTGGAGGGCTGCATCTGGCTTGTTTATACCGCCTCTCTTCAGAGGAGGGCGATTAAATGCAAAGAAGGTGAAATTAAATGCAACTATCTTATTAAGGGAATGGGAAAATGACAAATGTCACAGGGTCTCTAAGAGGACGCAGTGCAGAGGGGGGCCTTTTATTCAGTGCTGATTGGAACTTGAATTTAAGGGGCTTTAAGGGCTGTGACTTCGTTTCCTGTCTGGTAGGTCTCCATCAGCAGACTTACGGCTGCAGTAGCTGGTCTGCATTTTGCCAGAATGTTCCACAGTGCTTCCTTGGTACACAGAGATCTTATCAGTTGTTACCTAGCAGTGGATGGATTTGGGGAATGTTTCTCTTCCCCCTGGCACCCACAGTGCCCTGACGTCCTAGTCCCCACTCTCCCCTGCCCTCCGCAAGTGTGCTCCTGCCGGACCACATGACAGCTTCCCAGACACACCTCCTTGCCTTCCCGCTGCTGCGGCTCATGGCTTCTTCCCTGGGGGATGCTTTGTGCTCATCACCACTTCCGTATCCTTCCACCAGACAGCTTCATACCTACCCCTTAAGGCCAGCCCCAGCCACTTGTCCTCAGCGAGGCCTTCCCTGAGTGATCTGTCCCTCCTTATGATGTCACTAGATCTAGTGCTTTCTTCCATCGCGGCAATTGTCCTGTTGAGTTGTCTGTGTCTGCCTGCCTCCCGCACCGCACTCCATGGTCCCAGGTCAGGGGTGAGTCTTCATGGTCTCTGTATCCCTCAAGCCGAGCACAGGGCCTGGCACCCAGTACATGCTCAATGAATGCTTGCAGAACATGATATAGGACATGGGTCAGTATTGACTGCCACCTAGGAGAGCAAAGTTGGTTCAGGTCCTGGTCCGTTGCCTTGGATCCATGCAGGGTCCTCCCCCAGAATCTGTCACCTGGGGTCTTTCTTACTCTGGGTCCATTGGCCAAATTTCTGTGCCAGATCATGGGCCCAATAAATGTGCTGAATGAATAACCCTGTATCTTTAAAAAACCAAATAATAAGTCACCAGTCAAAGGCATAGTTGGCATTTCTTAGGGACAAGTTGCAGCAAGGATGCAGTCTGAAAGTTCAGAGAAAACAAGTGCACGGATCAATGAGGTGGCGCTGGGACCTCTCTGGAGCTCTGAGGATGGTGGGCCAAGGTTGGCGTGTCCCCTCCCAGCTGGAGGACACTCCCCTACCTCCTTATCCTCGCGGGTCACTCAAGAATTCCTACCCCATGTGTTCTGTTCTGCAGGGCTTTGAATTATATCTGTCCCTCCCTGCTGCTGGACTGTGAGCTCCTTGCGGACAGGGGCCATGTCTTAGTCAGTCTGTACATCCCCAAAGCTTAGCACGTTGAAGAGAAGCCAGGTAAGCGCTAGGGGAACTGAACTGCTGAACTCAGATGCTTAGTGATTCTGCCTCACCTGCCTCCACTCAGGGTCTTCCTTCTCTGCCAAAGCCAACAGGATCCTTGTCACACGTCCAAGGGCTGAACACACCCCTGTGTGGTTTTTGCAAGAAGAATAATTTGCTTCTTGTTAGGAAATCTTGTCGGCCTCTCCTTTATGGAG